>NC_139149.1:45880198-46379426 GCF_964270905.1 Leucopleurus acutus
ATGTGATTAACCCTGGAGCTGCCTGTAGCCATGCCTCCCTCTCCTTCTGCCTCCCCAAAGCCCAGACACATGAAGAAGTCCGTTTCAATGTGCAAACAGGTACAGAGTAAATAAGGAGAGAGTGAGAGGAAACTGAAGATGCCATTTGAGTCCCTGAGGCAAGACCCACTTCTGGATTTCCATTCACGTGAATCAATCCATTCTCTTTTCTGCCTAAGCTAGTTTGAGTTAGGTTTCTCTCAGTTGCTTCTGAGGAATCCTGACTAATAAACATATCTTCTATTTATAAGGGAACACTTACCTTTTTTACTCTCTCTAACAGTGGAGCACATACAGAGCTGTTCCAAGTGGTAGTCAGTTCATTTCCCAATCTGATGGCCCACGGAATGTTAAGATCCCACAGGATGTTAACATGTGCGCCATCAAAAATGTGTTGGATGTTCCAGTAAGTTTGAGGAAAACTAAGATAAGGTGAAATAAGTTTCTTTATAGTAGGACCTCTCAAAATATTTATTATGATACAGTGGTATGCATTATGAATTTCCAAAAGGAGGACTTAGTGTGCTAATTTCCCCAAATTATCTGATAATAGAAACTTTTTCCATAGAACCCGGTTTGGGAAATGTTCCTTGCCTTTCCATGAACAAGCAGAGATATTCAAGTAAATGAACCAATGGGCATAAACACAAATACACTCATTGGTTTGTATTATAGTTATTTGTTTTCACATGTTGCTTCTGTTGGACTGCATTTCCTGAGTATACTGGCTATGTTTTAATTGCCTTTGTATCCCCGATAACTAGAATAGGGACTAAAACAGAAGGTATGCACCAATACATGAAAGACAGAATGAATGATGAATGAATTTCTAAAGCTATGGAAAGCACCCAATTGAACTTCCTAAGTAGAAGGTAAATGACAGGATATGGGAGTTGATAAAATAAAAAGTTAAGAATAAACTGAATACACACCTCTCCATTAAGCCTGTCAAATTAGTCAGTGGGTATTCCTTTGTAAGGTATTTAATCATTTAAGGAGTGAAGAGAAGTTGAATTACTGGAAAACAAATCAGATGTCAAGTTTCTTTGGACAATTAAGAACCACTGATGCGAAAAGGCAAACTCAAATGACATCCATGGAGAAGACTTGCTGGTACTGTGATTTCGGAGGGGCAGCACAGGGAAGAATCATCACATGTTGGCTTGCCGGAATTATTTATTAGGAACTGAAATTTAAAAGGCTGCCCAGGCAAATCTGCATTTATTTGCCTGATTGCTTCCTTACATTCATTTATTCAATGTATTCATATTAAATGCCACATACATGAATGTATAAAAATCATATTCTGCAAAACATAGGAAAAGCCCAGAGCAGCTGGAAACACCTATCAAGTAGACAAGAGCAGAGCCTATATCTGGATTTTTGAGCCTATATCTGGAGCTTGCCATTTGCCATCATATGAGTTCACTAAGAAAAGACATCTGTCATTCAACACTAATTGGGTAGTTTGCACAGTGACTCTTGAACTCACAAATGGTTTACGGTAGATAAAAAATGGTTTATGGTAGTTTAACATCACAATTTATATGTATTGCATTTTAAAAATCTTTAAGATGCTACATAATCATTTTATCTGCTGTATAAAAATGTAACTTGTGTTGGTTTATCTCACAATATTAGAAGCTATCTTTAAATTCTTCCCACTTAGGTTTGTAAAGAAAAAGAAATGATTTAAAGGTAAGAAAAAGATAAGCATGGGTGATTAGTTTTATTGGAGCTTTTTTTTTTCCCTCTGAAGGATTCTTAGAAGATACATACAACTTCTGACAACCCTAATTTCAATAGGAGTGTTTTCAGAATCACAAATACTGAAAGAGGCATTGCATGAGTGTGCAACTTTGAAAAGTCACACTGATAAAATATACCATTGTGTTATCGAATCATAATATTTCAGTCTGGTTTTATCTCTTTTTTATTTTTTTGTGGTACGCGGTTCTCTCACTGTTGTGGCCTCTCCTGTTGCGGAGCACAGGCTCCGGACGCACAGGCTCAGCGGCCATGGCTCCCAGGCCTAGCCGCTCCGCGGCATGGGGGATCTTCCCAGACCGGGGCACGAACCCGTGTCCCCTGCATTGGCAGGCGGACTCTCAAACACTGTGCCACCAGGGAAGCCCCTGGTTTTATCTCTTTTTAACTTTTGATTTTAATTGGTCCTCGTTCTTCCAGGGACAGACACCTGTATCGTTATGATGGAACTGGTTTTTCTTCTTCAGAAGTCTTGATGGGATGCCATTGAGACAACAAAAGAAACCACAGTCCTCTCCCTCAAACAAATGATTTAAGTAAATAAGATTAATAAAACCTGCCTTCTCTAATACTGGTTGAAAATCCCCCTTACATTCTCTTTCTTCCTTCCCAGGTCTCTCAGAACTTCTGTAGACAGCAAACATCAAAAAGACCAAAGATTTTTATAGTGATTCAGCCACCCACGGCAATGAAGTAAACCCTGATTTTCTTTCAGCCTAGGAAAAGATCAGCAAAGAGGCTTCACAAATAGCCTCTTCAACATTTGAGGTTAAAAAAAAAAAAAAAAAATCAGTGTAGCAGAAAGGTTACTTTCAAAAATATCTTTGGGGGGGTTTGTTTCCTTTCTTTTTGCCTTTTTTTTTAAAGTAACTCTTCTAATCCACACCCCCCCATGCAAACATTATAAAATATTTTCTTTACCAAAATTTTTTGGTTAGGCATTTAAAGTATACTTTTTAAAAAACAAATGATAAAATATATTTCGTTTTGGATGTGACATTTCTAGCGCCTCTTTTCCTTTGCTCAGTCCCTCAAATGGTGATTTATTCCTGCTGCAGCTGGAGTTTCCCCCTTCAAGTTTCAACTAGCTTCTCAGGTGACTTCCTGCCAAGGCTCGCCTCTCTTAGCAGTCTCCTTTCTCTCAGAGTTCAGCCTCCCTATGTGAGCTCTGGAATCTTTGTTCCTTATTCCTTTAGAGACAGACACCTCCACAAAGCAGCGTCCCCTACAGTCCTGCCAAGTGAACACTGGCGTTTGGATCTGGGAGCACAGGGCCAGTCCCTAGGGCACCTTCAAGAGCTTTGTTCCCTACACTGCAGTTTTTCAGGTGAGAGGTCAAAGCTTATGTTCTAGAAAGGCTATTACTTGAGGCCAAGAGAGAGAGATGTGTGGTTTTCTCCAGAGCCTAAGCAGATAAACAAAGTTGAAAATAATATTATTGACTAAACTGATAGGGAACCAACTTTATTGGAAAAGATAAAATAAAGATAAAACAGAGATTTACAAATAATACCTAGGTCCCTGACTCTTAGGACCTCTTTTAAAGGAGACCCATAATTTCTCAACAGCATTATTTAGGTACGGGCAGAAATAAATCTCCAAAAGCCCTGTATTTTCCTTTCCTACATTAAATTAAAGATGTCCACACCCATATTCCATGGGACTTCTCTTTGGAAGCCTTTCAAAGGAAATGGAGAAATTCCTAGAGGAGGGTCATGGGCCAAAGAAGTACAATAAAGCAGGCTTACAAAAAACACACAATTCGTACAATTTAACAGTATATCAGAACTGCAATTAAATCCCAAACTTGGGGAGCAGCTGGGAAAAGGGTGGAGAGGCTGAAGAGAAGTAGGGCAGTTTCCTGAGTAAGTTGGTGGTGTAAACATAATAGATAATTAACTTTTATGAAACTGTATTTTAATAAACGTTGCAATGGCCCAGTGTTGGCCCATCTAGACACAGCTAACAAGGACACGGAGAGGTGGTTGTGTCTCATGTGTTCAAATTTTGCACAGAGAACAAAGCAGCAGCGTGAGAGGTTCCTTAGGAAGAAGAGTTCCCTCCCATCACAAGAACTTCACAGTAATTGAGCTCAGAAAATTGGCTGACCTGTTCTTCCCAAGGGGACTAATCATAACCCCCAAACAGTGAACCCGCAGGAAAATCCACTTAGTCCATGTTAAAATGACAAAAGGGTGTGCATCTTGCTCCTCAAAGGTAGATTATTTACTCTAACCCAAGCTACTGGGCAATCCAATGGCCTGGATAGCAAAAAGAAGGCTATTTTATTTCCTCTAAAAGCTATAAGCTGAGTGTCTACACAATTCTAATGTCTTAGAGATAGAGCCAACCTTGTCACATATATGAAAGGCAGCTCACATTTTTCTCTCCAAGTGACTCTAAATTTTAATCTTTATTGTTCTCTCCCAGATGTCACAACTCCTCTCTGCCAGATCCCCCATTATTTCAAAAGACAAGAATATTCCCTGAGGCCTCCTTTTGAATATATATCTTTCTGAGGCCATGTCTCTGGTTTCCCTGAAGGCTGTCACATCAATAAATCTATCTTCTGCCTGGATCCTTGGTTTTGAAAATAATTTTACCACCTTGGCCAGGCACAGCCAACATTCCTCTCTTACATGGATTCTTCAGTTCAAGTAGAAAGACTTGCTTGGGCTGTTCTTTTTCTATGCATAAAAATGTTCACATGCAGAATTTGGCATAATTGCAGATGGAGACAAGCCTTTCTGCAAAGAGGCCAATTGCTACATATGGACCACAGGAAGACCCAACCTGAGCCTGGTCCAACATAAAATCATTTATGTCCATTGCACGGACACCTGGGAAGGTGTGGTTTGTGGGACAATACTCTGACAGATCATAAGGATTAACTTGCACCAAAAGCTCCCAGTATTGAAAAAAAAAAAAAAGCATCAAAAAGCTTTGCTCTTTTGGAAACATTTAAAGGTTTCAAGCCCACACACACTCAGATAGTACTGATAATCCTCTCTGTGGGATTTGGAAGAGCTACAAAGAATGAAGAGCCACAATATTTTGACAAAGTGATATATTCTTCTCTTTAGGTGTATTTGATGGAAACTTTTGGACTTTCCCCCTTCGGTTAATACAATGTAATAAATACAACAACGTTTGAGTATATGAAGACTTTATAGGAACACAACAGATAAATATACACACTTCTCTGGTATATATAAAATGCCAGTATTTTTAAAAATCACCTTTTGTATAAAACTTTACCGTTTTCAAGTTTCTCTCACATACATTATCAGGACAGATTCTGTATAAAAAATAACTTATTATTCAACTAATATCTAAAGAGCATTACTCCACTTCTCCTGATTATATGAGAGAGGGTGTCAGCATTTTTTAATTTAATTAGGACTTATACCCTACCTGTTTCCAAACAAGATTTGAAATGATACATAATATTAAACCCATGGAAAAACAGCCACATTACAAATCAAAGATATTTTACGGAACCAAGTAAAAGGAGTAGATGTTTCTAAGTAACTGCAACAAATTGTCACAGCTGGGCCATGAACTTGCTTCTCATAGGAGTCAGCATTTGCTCACCAGGTGGGAATGCTGAAACTCTGGGCCTGTGTAACAGTATGTTTCCAGACCTGTCTCACCAGCAGGGTCCCTGGATTAATTATACTACTGCACTTCTCAGAAAGTGGTTGGTAAACCAACTGCACTGGAATCTTTAACAGTGCTTATTTTTAAAATGTTATTTTCCTGGACCTGACCTAGGATCGCTGGTTGTAGTATTCTGGGATCTATATTTTCACATACCCATCAGGTGATGTTTTTGCTCTTGAGAGTTTGGAAACCCTGCTTTGCTGGGATCGGTGCTTGCTGCACAGGAACTATAGAAAACCCAGCATCAAGAAGGTAGAGAATTGTTCGAGTGACCAGTCCCTTGGATACTGCTTTATGCCTTCCTGTTGCTGCCTGTGCTTATCCTACCTTCAAATGTTTTGCCCATTGCCCACTTGATGTTTTACTTTGAATGGCCCTGTGTGCTTGTCCTCTTCTGACTGTAATGTTATTCTCCTTCCAGCATCCCATCCCCTTCCTGCTCATCAGCTTTTTAAAAAATTCCTGCCACAGATTCCTGGTATTTGTGTATGTTCCAACACCTGCTGGTTACTCCTAAACTCACTTTGATAGTTCCGCACATGCTACTACACTCTCTGTTTATTTCACTTGGGATCAGATTACTCCATTGCCCTTCATGGAAACCTGGGAGACACTCCCTCTCCAGCTTCTGGCCATCGAAGCCCAGATATAGCCCTAGGTAGGAGAAATGATCTGATCTCTGCTCTTTAATGTTCTTTCCAGTTCATAGGCTTTGATTATTCTCTATATTTGAGGTACATATATTATGCTTTTCCCACTCTCCAAATGCTCTTAGACACAGTCTACTGCCCCTGTCATTTTCTGCTTTCCTCAATACAATCATTGGCTTATACTATTGTCTTCTACACTTGATGTGCCTCCTACGTCTGACAATTTCACATGAAGGCACACCCAACATCTTGACTTCAAAGTTTATGGTCCTAATTTCTACATTATAGTTATCAGTCCTCCAGTCATACACCTGGGAATCAATTCATCAACCTGTAACACTCACTTAGCCCCAAGATTTTTCTCTCATTCTCTTGTGATTTTTTGCCTTTTCTCTTCAAATTTAGGATAATACTCTGCACAGCTCCCTCTCCCGTTTTAGGATTGTAAAACTCTTGTCAAAAATACTTTCTCCATCTTTGAGAAGTAACCTTTGTCCCTAGCTCAGAGCCTCTTTTTCTGGTCATAGACCACCCTGGAAACCATTTTTAAAAGATCATATACAGTATATCCTGAGAATTTTTTTCTGTTTAACTTTGCTTCCAAAGCTGCCAGTATTAATAGGAAGATCAGGTGGAAACACCGCCTCAACACCCAGCTTCTTTGGTTTTTTACTTAAGACACCAAAGTTTCTGGACACCTTCCACTTTTCTTCAAACTCACCATCCAAGCCAGAACAAGTGCACAGTGCCTGGTGGGTGCATGAGATTAGAACCTTGCTTCTGAATTGCAGGAGAGTTTACAGGGGAGGCAGCTCAGCTGATAGGGCCCAGAAGGTCTGTTCATTGGCAATTCCATATCAGTCGGTAGGGAGTCACAGTGATCGCTTCATGGGACTTAGTCATATGATTTCTTTCCTCTGCAGGGGCGCCTAAGAACCTTAGTCAAGTGCTAGAGCTGCCTCACACCAGCTGGAGAGCCGACTGCTAAACTTTCAGGATCTTTGCAAGCTAGTTGTTAAACATAGCCATTAATAAACATTAAATTACATAAAGTTAAAATGAAATAGACTGTATTTAAAAACTAAGGTAAAAATACTCGAAACTCATCATTGTCTAATTACTATTATCTAGGCTCTTGGGGTTATTTACAGCTATTGTATCTATATGGTAGAAATATAATGGTGTGTAATAGCATATTTCTTCCCAACTCTGTTCAATGACATCAAGTTGGTCATTTGAAATAAGCCATGGGGGAGGATCTATACCCCAGAAATCCTCAAACGCTACAAATCAGGGCTTACCCCCATCTTCTCCTCCCACCCCAAGCCAGTTGTTAAATATTTACCAGTACATTATCGCTTTGAACCCACTTAGTATTAAGATGAAAAAACACAAAAGTACAGTACGGTCATGTGAAATTCCCTATTTGACAATTCCTTCCAATCTGCTTTCCTTTCAACATGGTCTAACATCTCCCAAATCAAGGCCTTTGGAAGAAGAATCTATATCAAATAACTCACTTGAATAATGTTCAGTCTGAGTTGTTTATTTATTGGCTTTCCTCTCTAAGATGAAGTCAGAAATTCCTTTAAAGAAATTTTATATCTAAATTTTCTGTACTCAAAATCCCCTCTCTTTTACCCACATTGTCTCTTAGACCCTGCCCTGATGTGTGTTTGCGTCAGTGTTTGTGTTCTGTGTTTATGTGTACATATCTGTGTGTACTATATAACACACAGATATGGTTATTTCTGATTGGCTAACTTTAGCTTAAAATAACTACAATTTAAGCCCAGCTCTGTATCTACTAAAACAGTAGAAAGGGAGATCATTAAATGTCTTAGAATCAATACTTGAATTCTTAGGAGGGAATTCAGGAGGAGGTCAGCAAATGTTATTAAAGGATCAGGAAACTGACTCAGGAAAATCTAAAGAAAGTAAGACTCCTTATATGGCAATGATAAGGCTAATGGGAAACTGAAAGTGATCTTGGAGACTGATTGGGAATTTTATACAGAGGTGTCATTGTTCTCTGTTTCCACTCAGGATTAAGTCAAGAGGGATTCAACTTACAGCACTTTATAGAGAGAACTTTACAAGAATTCAGTAAGAGAAAATTATCTTAAGGTTCTTTTTTCTCCTAAGGTTGTTTTTAATCAGCCATTTTAATCAATGATCCCACAGAAGCTTAAATTAAAGGTAGAGAGTCTTATTACTAAAAAGTTACCCCAAAAGGCACTCAATGGAAGGTGGGATGTCTGGATTTTCCCCACAAGTAGATATGGACTTTAGCTTTCTAAATATTCTTCAAAGTTCGAAGCTCAATTGAAGGTCATATTTACTAAGGCTAACCCAAATAGATAGGCATGTATAAGGGATAAGGGATATAAATAGGATAAGGGATATAAATACCTAAGGGATAAGGATATAAATACCTAAGACATGTAATACCGAATCAGACCAAAGAAACATTATATCTGAAACTCGGTTTCTGATCATGTCAATGAGGTCCTTTTGTGGGAGGGCATGTGAGGGGCTCAAATAAACAACTTCCCTTAATAATCCACTAGGTCCATTTGTGTGTCTAATTCCATTTTGAACTCACTCATGTATTTATATGTGCAACCTCCTAGGGTAATTACTTCCTTAGTTTTTACTACTGCTCTCATGGTAGATATAGTTTCTATGTGAGGTTCTTCTCGTATCGTGGAATTTGTTGAATCTCTATGCATGCATTAAAATCCTTTTGGAAATAGAAAGTATATAAACCACTAAATGTATTCACTAATTGTTTAATGCAATTAATTATAATTAATCAAGTAATTAAAACAGAGTTTACCCTACTTAAATCCCACAAGATTTAAGACTTCCAAGGATTTTCATAATTTGGCCTCTACTTATCCCATATCTTCTCTCACCACAAACTTTCCCCAACCCACCGCAAATTGTATGCTTCAACTATTCTAAATTATTTTTAGTTCCTTAAACTGCTATAGAAATTTGGCAGTTGACATTTCCCATTTCTGTAAGATGTTTTCTTTCTACCATGAAGACTTCCTGACTTCCCTCTGCCACCCTCTACCTGGTGGTTTAGGTGCTGCTCCCAAATGTTTCCATAGTACAGCTGCTTGCCCTCATGAAGAACGTTTGAATTCCCCATTAGACTGTCAGGTCCTCGAAAACAGAGACTGTGTCTTCCTTGTTCATTACTCTATGCCAAGACAGTAGGCATTCAATAATAATTATTAAATTTATAAAGTAAGTAGCTCAATGGATTTAAAATAACATCACCACTGTGTTTGTACCACTGTGTTGCATCCTGGCTCAGTCCATCAACTCTGGCCCTCTATAATCATGGCCCAACTTCATGGCCCTTATATTTATCATTTTCTGAATCACACTAGGAATCATGCAGTCCCCCAAATGCAAATTTATAACTATCTTATACACATGCCAGTTCATGTTTTTGCATTCTTTCCCAGTGTTACCTTGGATTTCACTGGACTTTTTGGCTGATATCTTCAAGCAAATACATGTAGTGGCCTCAAGATCTCTTTTATAGGTTGTAAAGAATCATTTAGAACTATTATCCTATAAGCATGGTTTGTAGGATAGAAGCAGCAGAAATGGTGAACTGAGTTTCAATTTATCTTGCATGATTTTGTATGTTACTGGCAGCACAAACTTTAGCCCTTTGTTAAGCAGAACTGAAAAGCCACTGTAAAGTTCAAGAATATCTCCTCCTCCAAGGAACAAAAGCAGGAGAAACTTTCATCGTGATGAGGGAAATCAAACAAAACTTGATTTTGAAACAGCTTTGTCCTCACAAAGGTGACTTCTTAAGGGAGGAAAGCAAAACTAGAGTGGAAAAATAGAGGCAGGAAGAATCAGACTAGTAAAGATTAGTCCAACATAAAGAAGTCTGCTGTAAAGTTGTGTGTAGGCTTTATGAGAATAGAAGAGGGTCATGGCAGCGAGGTATGAATTTTTAAAAAAATATCTTGGTGTGTAAGAGGTCTTACTTGACTTCATTAGTTTGCTCTAAGGTATATGATACTTTAAGCTTAGAAAATAACTTTCTTGTAAATTGTTTCAATAAAGAGATATGTTGATATTAAGACCAGTTTTCAGTTTATATGTTATTTTAAATTAGTTTCTATAACAGATCCTAGGTGCTGCTAGATGACATTTTCTGAAATAAATCAAGATTTTTAACTCCAAGTTCTTTCTGTCTTATAGGAAAATTGCAGGTGAATAAGGATGATCATTTTATTACAATTATTAGTAAAAATATAGTTATTCGCTTAAATTATTATTCAGAACAAATTTTTTCATTTGGAATAAAAGGGTCAAATGATATAAACCTCCAGCTTGTGACTGATGACAATTAAAGATTGGTGATTAAAGCATAGACAGTTTCTTCTCTGCCTTTCCCTCTCTTTATAAACTTGCTTTCTTAATGATTTTAATCAAAAGTTCAGAGAAAAATAGTTTTGATTTTATGTCATGAGGCTTTGAAAAGCAGCCCAAGAGAGTTGAGAACTCTCAAACTAATCATTCTGGTAGTGATTGCAAATCATTCTGATGGAGGGAGGAGGATAATTGAAAGATTCTGCACATTGGTCCAAAAAATCATCTGCACAAGACAGGGATGGGGAGACAGGGTTTAGTGGCACCATGTATGAAGAAAATGGCCTTTATCTAGGTTCACACATTGAGACTGATTTTTATGTCTCACTAGTTTATTTTAGTCTGAACAATCCCATCACTTTTTTCTCCCAGGACACTGACTTTTTCGAAGCATTTAAAGAAGCTGTTTTGTAGAATGTCCCTCGTTTTCGGACTTGTCTGATTATTTCCTCTTGGTATCTAATAATCTCCTTTTATTCCTCTTCCCCTTGAATTTCCTGTAAGTTAGGTCTCAAACAGGGGTCAACAAACTACAACTCACAGGCTAAATCCAATCCCTTATTTTTGTAAATAAAGTTTTATTGGCACACAGCCACACCCATTTTTTTACATAGTGTCTATGGTTCCTTTCCGCTATAAGGACAGGGTCGAGTAGTTGTGACAGAGACCATGTGGCCCACAAAAACTAAAATAATTACAATCTGTCTCCTTCTAAAAAATGTCAATTCTTAGACTAGAAAATTGGTTGGATTGAAGTAAAATACCTTTGGCACAAAGGTGATGTATTTCCTATTCATCAATGCCAGGCTACTCAACTATCAGTGATGCTAAATTAGTACCCTTGATGAAGCTGGTGATAGCCAGATCTCCTCATTGTATGTAAAGGTACATTTTTTTCCCTCTTTTCATTTAGTAAGTAATTCATGGAGTGATATTTTGGCTCTGTGTAAATATCCTATTACTCAAAAATCTTCCATCCAAAGGCTTTACTATTCATTGATGATCTTTGCCTGAAATAATTATTACATTAGGGATTGAAAAAGGTCATTTTCCAAATCTATCATTTTTTCAACATTTATCAGGTGGCACAATAAAACAGCCTAAGTTCACCTTATAAAGTCGAATCAGCTATTTTTTTTTCCAATTAGCCCTGGTTCCTTTAGGTGAGGACGGTATTTAGAAATCGATATCTAAATTGATTTAGATACTAGACTGTATGATTTAGTATGTAGAGTGTATGACCTATAGGCCTGAAATAGTTTTATTATCTGGCCCTTTACAGAAGTTTACTGATCCCATCTAGTGGGATGACAGAAGGGAAGGGCACCACATATTTAAATGGTAGTAGGTATGCTCACTGCTACTGAAGCGTCATTGTTTCTAGTGATACATTCAGTGACGCTCTCCAGAGGAAGAAAAGTTTATTTTGAAAAGAAAAAAATCACACGTCCTCACTGATATTTTAATTTTATATTTAATATTATAGTCTCTCAAACACGAATTTAATATAGGTATCTTTTCTTATACACTGAGTCCTAGTCCGGTTAACATTAAAATATTCACTTGTATGTTTTATCCTACCACAAATATAAAATATTTCAAGCTCACAATACCAATGTTACCACTAATATTAAACCCACTGAATGAAGTTTAGGATTTCTTTCTAGCACTTTTTCACTTAGAATACATCCAAATAAGGATGTACAGGGCACTATTTTCAGAAGTCACTTGAAATAATTTTTTCTTCATGTGGTTATATTATTTTAGTTGGGGAGGCTATAAAAATTCTTATGACAGAGAAATTTGAATATGACTGGATGCTAGATCATATTATGGAATTACTGTTCATTTTCGTAGATATCATAATTGTCCTTGTTCTTAACAATTTCATGCCAAAGTACTTAATGGTGAGGTGTCATGATGTCTGCAACTTTCTTTTAAATAGTATGGCAAAACAGAGCGTGTGTGTCTGTGTGTGTGTGTGTGTGTGTGTGTGTTGAGAGAGTGAGAGAGCAAGATTACAAATGATAAAGCAAATAGGGCACAGTACTAAAAATCCATAAATCTAGGTAATTTTTTTGTACTGTTCTTGCAACTCTTCTTTAAGCTTAAAATTTTATTGAAGTTAAAAGTTAAAGAAATAGGTGGAGAAAAAAGAGAAGGATGATTATTAGTCCAATATGGATTCTTAAAAGTGATTCATATACACATGCATAAATACTTTGCCACCTTGGGCAAAATTAACTGATGTGTTTATCTTGGGGAAGAAGCTTTTAATTCTGCTCTGCTTTGGCAGGAGGAACAGACCATACCTAGAGCTCCAAGTGCTTTACTGTCAAAGGGAACAGACAAAAAGGAATGCAATGAGAGGAGAGAATGGTGCATTAGCTTGAACAAATGTCAAGTTTTCTTAGCTTTCCTTCATTCCAGTTAGGTCAGTCTAGAGGCTATTTAAGGCTAGAACTCAAGTATATAAAAAAGTTTTGCTTTTTTAAGCAACAGCATTAATGCCTCTCTTTTCACCATCCCGTTAGACCTGGGGTTAGCAAACTTCTTCTGTAAAGAGCCAGATAAATGCTTTAGGCCTGTGGGCCATACAGTCATTGTATGGATCACACTGTCATTGTCACACTGGGCCACAGAGTTTCTGTGTGTGTTCTGTATGTGTTACACCATAGGTGTCACTATGGCACACAAAAGCAGTCATAGACAAATGAATGGACATGGTTGTGTTCCAATAAAACTTTGCTTATGGACACAGAAATTTAAATTTCATATAGTTTCCACACAACATGATTTCTTCTTTTTTTTTTCAACCACTTAAAAGTGTAAAAAAAAAAAATTCTTAGCTTGTAAGCAATGTGAAAAATAGACCTAGGGCTGGGTATGGCTAAACCCAGAGAAGAAAGGGGAAAACTTACAATTGTACCTTTGTGTTGGTTGCCTTTTAGCTGCCCCACTTGGCTTTGATGAAGGAAAGGGGCTCCTTTAGATGGTATGACAGGTCAAAGCAGTTCTGTGCTCTCTCTTTTTTTTTTGTCTGTGCTATGAGGCTTGCAAGATCTTAGTTCCCCGACTAAGGACTGAGCCCGGGCCCTCTGCATTGGAAGCACAGAATCCTAAACACTGGACCACCAGGGAATTCCCAGCTCTGTGCTCTTATGTCATTGAGCAGACCATAGGAGTCTCTTCCCAGAGCTTCAAGATTAAAGAAGGCCATGAACTGCTCTAAATAGGAAGACTCATTTCAAGTTTGTAATCAGTGTAGTTGGGAAGAGTCATAATTTAGGTAATCATAACTAGAACCATGATCTATCAGCCCAGGTCCCACCTGGAACTAGAGAGAAGTGTCTCCCTCGCTCCCGCTGCAAGGGAAGCCACTCCCCTGTCTTTGCACTCTAGGGCCTCTGCCTTGACAGATCCATGTCATGTTAATACCTCTGTGCAATCAAATTAGTTTGCTTCTAGATATGAACGTGTCTTATTTAAACAAATGTATATTAGATACTGATATAGGCAACTTCCTAAGTAATAAACTTTATTTACAATAATTTATATCCTTTGATAATACTTCCATAGTGACCCTGAACTATGATATGTGTTGAATCATTATGGTGCGCTCCTTTGGCCAGTGAGGGTTTTCCCCTAAGCCTTCCTCCACTATAAATGACAAATGAGTTGAAAGCATACCCCTTCCAAAAACAGCTTATAAAAGAAAGGACTTATAGGGATGAGAATGGATATGTGGGAAGAGAAATAGATAACCATCCTTAATGTTTAAATGGTTGTCAAGGAAAAGAAGGTTCAGACTTGTTCCACATGGTCTCAAGCAATAGCAGGAGGATTAATGTATGGAAGCCAGTGAGACAGATCCAGGCTTACTACCAAAAATAAATAAATAAAAAGAGGAAAAGAAAAAAAATAATCCAGTATCTGTCCGAAGATGAAATGGACTGCCCTGGAAGATAGGAAGTTTAGTATCAGGAAGTACTAAATTAGATTTCACTAGATTTCACTCTCATAAAATTAACAATTTGCTAGAAAAAATTAAAAATTTAACAAGTAATTACAATTAAAACATGGGTGTTGAGATTTTACAGATATAGGGCACAGTGATGGTCTTTAAACATGATCACAAATTCATTTATACTCTTCCTTTTGACAGTTTGGGTCCCCAAATTCCCTAAATTCCCTTGATGGGCCCATGTGATTTCCAAGGCTAGGTCATGAAAGGTCATGAGGCTTCTGCCTTGTTTGATGGAAGATGAGCTTCTGGAGCCCTGAGGTACCATGTAGGAAGTTCAGCTCCCCTAAGCCCACCGTGCCTTGAAGAAGTTAAGCCTCATGGAGAAACCATACAGAGCTCCAGTTGACAATTCCCAGCTATTCCTAACTTTCTAGTTATCCCAGTCCAAATGAAAGAGGTCACCAGATTATTCTAGCCCCACTCATTCAAGTCACTCCCATCCATTCACATCTTCCCAGCTGAGACTCCAGACATCATTAGGCAGAGACAAGCCATCCTCTCTGGGCCCTGTCCAAATTCCTGAGCCAATGGATCCATATGTATAATACTACTACTAATAATAATAATATTGTTGTTGTTTTATGCCAATAAGTTATGGGGTGGTTTGTAAGGCAGCAATAGATTATTTTTTTTAATTAATTAATTAATTTTATTTTATTTTTGGCTGTGTTGGGTCTTTGTTGCTGCACGCGGGCTTTCTCTAGTTGCAGCGAGCAGGGGCTACGCTTCATTGTGGTGCGTGGGCTTCTCATTGCAGTGGCTTCTCTTGTTGCGGAGCATGGGCTCTAGGTGCACGGGCTTCCATAGTTGTGGCTCGTGGGCTCTAGAGTGCAGGCTCAATAGTTGTGGCACTTCTCCGCGGCATCTGGAATCTTCCCGGACCAGGGCTCGAACCCGTGTCCCCTGCATTGGCAGGTGGGTTCTTAACTACTGCACCACCAGGGAAGCCCAGCAATAGTTTATTGCAACAGGCACCATGAGAATATATATCAAGACCTACCCTGTCTAAGGAGGACTAGAAAAGACCTCTCTGAGAAAGTCACATTTGAGCATGAAGAGACATGAGGAAGAAGTGGGAGTTAGCCACAAGAATGTTCTCAGTAGAAGAAACAGTCTGTCTGAAGAGCCAGTGGAGGCAAAAAAAAAACCCTGGGGCCCTGCAGGAACTTACAGAGTGTGGTAGTCTGGAGAGAAGTGGGTTGGGCAAGAGTCCAGTGGGAGATAAGAGATGAAACAGAGACTGACCATGGCTCATTTCGTAAGCAACATTAAGGCATCTGAACTTTATCCGAAGTGTGAAGACAAACCACTGAAGGGTTTTCAGTATCAGAATGTTGTGATTGGATGTGTTTGCATAGCAGGCAAGTCTGATGTAGGGAGAAGCTGTAGCCCTAATTCAAGTGAGAGATGATAGTAGGCTGATCAGGATGGCAAAGAGGCTCAATATTGAAAAGGTGAATTCATGGTATTTACCAAGCCCTTGGCTGGGAGAGGTGGCGGTGGGGAGTGAGAGAAGGAGGAGTCCCCTGGGCTTCTGACTGAGTAGTAGGGTGAGCGGGGTGAGTCATTTACGAAAAGGAAACACTGGAAGAAGAACAGGTGGAAGGGGTGATGAGTAGCTCCATCTGGAGCATGGAAAATTTGAAGCGCCAGTGAGACATCCATGTGGCAAAGCCAGGAGACAGCTGGCTAAACATGATAGATAAGGAGGAGGGTATGGAGAGGAACTAACATTACCGAGTATATTTTAATATGAGTGCTTTATAGATGTCATTTCCTTTAATTCTGCTAACAACTGTGTGGGAGTGTTCAGAGAGGTAAGTAACTTTCCAAAGGTCACAGATACAGGAAGTGGTAAAGTAGGGATTTCAGTATAGACCCTCTTACTCCATGTTCATAGTGAAAGACACATGGTACTCTTTCCCACTTAAAAAAAAATCACAATGTTGGGCAATACTCTTTGGATGTTGAAGGCAGCAAAGTCAGCATTTGGGAATGCCTCTCCATTCAGTTTAGTGGGTGACCTGAAAAGCTAGCAGTTTTGAACAGTGGCCAGACAAGAGAAAACTGTCCAGCTGGTCTAAGCCACAGTGCAGACAGCAATGCCATTTGGCCCTATGACACTGTGGATTCACTGGTGCACTGGTGTATTCTGGATGACCAGAATGTTCTGCAGAGCCTGCCAAAAACTTTTATAGGTCTTTGTATCAAAGAAACCCTCAGGATTCAGTGGCATGCTCATGATTTCTTTGCATGTTATGCTTTTTCTTTTGAGAAATAGCTCTTGGCTTACTATTGGACCCTGGTAATTATTATGATAACTATTGTCGGTCAAGCAGGTACAATGTAATAGGCACTGTAGTAAGTGCTTCTATGTTTTAACTTATTTATTCCTCTCAACAACCAGGTATTATTTTTTATCTCTATTTTATAGGTATCAATTGGACTTTTGACTTTAAGACACCAGATGACAATGAGACTAGCTACTCATAATAACCTGGGTATTATCTGAGCTCCCTGGCCATAAAGCTGGGAGAGGTTTGCAGCACAGACTAATGAAACAAAGTGCATTGGGCTTGAGCATGACCTGAAGACAAAAGTAATTTGCCCAAACGGGTGGCTTTCTCTCCTTCCAGCTGACATCCTTCCCTCAACCCACAACTATGGCCTGTGGGACATTCTCAATGACGAACTGACTGGGGGAGAAAAAAAAATGAACCAGACACAAGCAGGGCTATCCGCTTTGGTGGATAGCCCTGCTTCGAGGTGTCCTGAGAAGTGGTAAAGAAGGGAAATTTTCATTTGAGTATAATTTTAAAAGGAACATCTCAATGTCCACTTTACCTGAGCTAAAGGATTAGTGACTGCCACATATTACAGACTCAATAGATACTTTTTGAGTCAATGAATAAATGATGAATTAATAACATTTTGTGAAAAAAAATAACATTTTGTGGAAAATAGTTCATGGCTGGGCCAGCTGGTTAGGGACATGGAAGGAATATGATTGGAAGATTTGTGACAGGAAGACTCAGACAGATTATATGGGTGGACCTGATGGAGTTGGGTAGAAGTAACTTATGGAGGTGATTTAGAAGAATTAGGTGGAAGAGATGATATGTGTATCGATCTTCTTCTCCAGAAGCCTGGTACTTGCTCAATGGGCTCATGATAAAATGCCCCCAGTGGTGCGAACAGAAACTACATGTTGCTCAACTACACGGATTTGCCCTTATGAAGACTGATCTGGCTACTGCCACTCTGAACCCTTGACAGGGTATATAAAACACCCGGGGAATTAGCCGGTGATGGCTGGTACATTATATCACACCTGTTCTATCATGGGAAAGGCAGAAGAACATTTGGATTTTCTCTCCTTATACACCATGTTTGCACCATCTGTGCACTCAGTATCCCACAGAATGTTGCTTCATCCTAAGGAACTCCCTTCACTCTGTAAGATGTAAGACAACAGGCTGCAGCCCATATGCTGCCATCCTTATAAAACAGAGGAATGGTCTATTGATGACTCAGATACATCATGAGCTGGGGACTAATATTTTGTGAGGTTGAGTGCTATTTTATAGGAGGCGGTTTTTCTCTGAAGTAGTGACCAATATATGGTGCTATTTCTCAGCATGGCCAGTATATGAACATAGGTGGACCAAAAAGTACAAGTGGGAATGGTGCTTTTCACTACAAACCCTAAAGACCCATTTGCAAAATTTCTGATTCCCAACCCTGAGATTCTACGCTCTGTTCACTTTAGCTTCTAATACTTCCACCAGGATGACAAAAGTAACATTGAATTAGGAGCTGATGTAAGTATTTGCCTTTGGGGGTTTATAATAACAGTAAGTAAACAGGTAGAAAAGGAGGTTACAGTGCTTGCTGGAAAAAGTGACCTATCAAAGAGAAGTAGGACTGCAATTATTTAATAGAGGCAGGGAGAAGTAGAGGGAATCCAAGGAATTCCCAGGATACTTTCCGGTATCATGTGGCCAGTGGTAAAAGTCACCCTATACAAGCCAGAATAGGTTGACCCAGTAGGTAAAGAATCTCACACAACCAAGATGCTGGCTAAAAGAAAAGGACACATGTAATGCATAATAGAGAAGAAAAATTATAAATTTGAATTGTGAACTTAACCATTTACCAAAGGAAGGCATTCATCCTTGATCTGCCATATACATACACACACATACATATCTATATACATACAATGTGTATAAATATATGTGTGTATATATATATTTATTTAAACTAATTTTCTGTCTGCTTCCTTCACCTCTCTTTTCCTCACAATTTTACATGAGATATGTTTATTGGTAGTAAACTTTAAAATTTAGTTCACAGGTCATGGAATATCAAGATGGATCATGACAGACTAGAGAATGATAGGGCAAAAAGATATCACCTGTAGATATTAAATTTAGGGCTGGATGTTATAATAAATGAGACTTTGAGTTGATTCCCTTTAGGAATGAGGTAAGCATGTTTTGGGTTGTAAAAGGTAAAATTACACAATGTTAGGTAGAAGGAAACTTTTGGGTAGTTTAAGTATAGAAAGAAGGGTACATGTTGATTTTGCCAGTTAAAGTTATGACTGTAAGAGACATTTTTTTCTTTTTCTTTTTCTTTTTTTCTCAGCTTCTGCGCCCCTTCCTCTTTTGTAAGAAATCCCCACTGTAAGCTGATGCCAGATACTTGCTTTCCCAGCCTCCTCTGCAGCTAGAGCATGAGCATCTGACCTGAGTTCAGCCCACCACAAACTTCACTTAGAAGCCAGTGATGCAAAGAAGCAAGGCCCGTGGAGATTCTGTTAAGGCCATGGTTAGTGGCAGTCGGGCAGGAATCTGAACAGAGGCACATTGCTAACAGTGATGTCCACAGTCCAGAGACAGCAGAGGAGGAGGTGCAAGCAGGGCATCTAATGGTCAGTGGTTGGACTCCCTGGGATGATTCTGTAGAGGGAGTTGGGTTACTGTCTTGACTCTTTCTAATCTTCCCAGCCTCTGTTATTCCCAGCCATTTTCTGAGCTGGTTCTGTAGGTAATTCTGTAAGCTACCCAAATATCTTTCAACAAAATCTTTCTACTGCAAAATTCAACTAGAAATGATTTCTGTTGTTTGCAAACTAGAACCCTAGTTAATACAAGAGGGCTGGACTAGATGCTTTCCAAGATTCCTCCCAGCTCTAAAATTATACGACTCTATAGAACTCATATTAAAATATATAAAGAAAACAACCCTGATTGTAAACATGCTCCTTTCACTAACTAATTACTTTAATATCACCTGATAGCTCTATGTGTGTGTACACATATATTTTTTTTTGCAGGAGTAGTTCTGCAAACAAAGATAAACATCAAGTGCTTAAATCTATATTGTATCTGCCACAATAGTGGCATTTCGTGTAAGTTGCCATTACATTCCTCCCACTCCATGGCTTTATACTTCCATCATAGCTGCTAAATTTCTGCCTACCTAGCCCTGCAGCTTTATAAAATCTTCCTAAAGTTTATGCCTAAAAGTTATTTCATTACCTGAAAGTGCTTAGTAAAACTCCCGAGCTAAGGGGTTGGTGATAAAGACATCAATACCATACAAAGTGGTTGCTCCACTTTACTCAGTATTTACTCCAAATACTGTGTGGCGCGTTGGAGGACACAGCATCCCTTTGCTGCAGAAGAGGAACACAGCAAGTCATCTACCGCTACGTATTAGTATAAATGCTGAATGGGAGAAAGGTAATGAAGTTTCAAAACATCCCAATGCCCAAAGAGAAACTTTCAAATATCTGTGGACCAAGATAAAAGTGTGTGTTCCTGGGGAAGAGAATATGAGATAACTTAATCTTGAAAATACCATAGAACGTAGCTCTTCTATTTGGAGTTATAGCATCTGTGATCATTTCATTGACATATACATATGAAAAAAAATAATGGTGGGCACTAAAGGGATGCAGTAATGCTCATTTTGTATTAAAAATGTATTATAAAGGGTTTCTGAATATTGCTTGCCCTCTACCAAACACATACCTGCTGACAACTCATTTTATGTCCTAAACAAGTAACTGCAACAGACAGATTAACTTGGCATATAGTAGAAATCCACTAGCTTTTTTTTTTTAATGAGCAAAGAGTTCTAAAATCAAAAATCAAGGTTGTAAACATTAAAGTAAAAGCAGTCCAGGGCTTCCCTGGTGGCGCAGTGGTTGAGAGTCCGCCTGCTGATGCAGGGGACACGGGTTCGTGCCCCGGTCCGGGAAGATCCCACATGCCGCGGAGAGGCTGGGCCCGTGAGCCATGGCTGCTGAGCCTGCACGTCCGGGAGGCCACAACAGTGAGAGGCCCGCGTACCGCAAAAAAAAAAAAAAAAAAAAAAAAGCAGCCCAAACTGCTATACGAAAGGCATTCTCCAATTACCTGTGGTTTGGAAAGGGCCACAGACCTGAAGCTGGACTTGTGTAACTCAGGAGATAAATCACCGTCCGAGACCTTTAGAATGACAACTGGCTGAGCCATCCCTGCCCAGCTGGTGCTCCGTCTGCCCATGGCACAAGTTTGCTTATTTATTTTCACATTAAAATGACACTATATATTATGCTTTGTCCATAAATTTCTTAGCCTCCCTCTGTTGATCATGCTTGCTCAGCTAAGATCCATTCAAGGAGTACTATGATTATGTCCAAATGATCTGTGTATCAATGCCCCAGTATGTGAAAACATAGACACACATATACACACACACCATAGTCAGTTATATTACACTGATGAGCAGGTTCTACATGTTATTATTATTTTTCTTTAGACAAAATTACCTCTGTGGGTTATAAGACAGCATGTTGGCTAACAGTGGGGTCTCTTGTAGCCTTTTAAATGAATGCTAATTTGTGAAACTCTCATGATATCGTTTAAAAAACAGAACAGTCTTTCTAGGAACTATGTTTGCTTAGTGCCGCACAGTGACCCTTGGTCGACATCATTCGGCACAACCACTTGGAATGGGGATTTGGTTGGCAGAGATTTAATGAACAAGAACGTTCCCACTAATTCGGGGGAATCTCATGCTGAGAAGCAAAAACATAACAAATGTTTGTAAAGTTTCTGTTGAAGTCACTTTATTGAACATGCTCTTTCAAAACCTCAAGGATTAGACCATGGACCCACTTCAAATGTTCTAATGTCTTTTAATATAACATGCTGAATTTTGCATATTGTTAAGAAAAGATGAAAATACAGAGAAACATCTGGTTTTACTACTTAGAAAATGCAATAACTGACAATTCCCTGCTGTTGGCAAGCACCCAAAAACACACACTAGATTAAGAAAGCCAATTTAGTGTTAGGAAGGCAGCTGGCTCTAGTTTCTTCCTTCCAAACGGTCACCGCCATCTTCAACTTCAAATATTTGTTTTACAACATAGGAAAACTCTCTTCTTTCGGAAACAATAACTAAAAACTAGTGTTTGTTACTGCTAAACAGGAGGGGCACCCTGCTACGCATTCTCTAGGCCTTTTAGAAAACATGGAGCTGTTCCTTTGGTCACATACACGAGAATCTACAAGAACAGTGATATTGTAGATATCAAGGGAACGGGCACTGTTCAAAAAGGAATGCCCCACAAATGTTACCATGGCAAAACTGGAAGAATCTACAATGTTGCCCAGCATGCTGTTGGTATCATTGTAAACAAACAAGGGCAAGATTCTTGCCAAGAGAATTAATGTGCATATTGAGCATATTAAGCACTCTAAGAGCCGAGACAGCTTCCTGAAACATGTGAAGGAAAATGATCAGATAAACAAGGAAGCCAAAGAGAAAGGTACTTGGGTTTAACTGAAGTGCCAGCCTGCCTCCAACCAGAGAAGCACACTTCGTAAGAACCAACGGAAAGGAGCCTGAACTGTTGGAGCCCATTCCCGAGGAACACCCACCATGGCATGATGGGTATAAAGAAAATAAAAGACCTGGACTGTAAAGAAAAAAAAAAGCAAACATATTTGCATTCAAACACACACACACACACACACACACACACACCCTGCTTGGAGAGAAATGCAAGATTTTTCCTTACAGAGGATTCTTAGAATTGATAAACTCCCCCATGAATGTAAAGTTTCACCGACATGACTTCCCTAAACAATTTCAGTGAGGGTATAGCATTGGGCAAAGAGAAATTAGGAGCACTTCTACAAAAAGTGGAATCTTCTCAAGAATCCAATAGATGATTTGAGGCCCATACTTCAGAAAGTACGGAAAGAACTCTAGTACACTGGTTCTCAAATGTTGCTGCACTTCAGAATCTCCTGAGGATTTTCAAAAACTGCTGGGGCAGAAATCCCATTGCCAGGGATTCTGATTTAATTGGTCTGGGGCCAGACCTGGACCATCAGGACTTTCGAATGCTTCCCAGGTGATTCTACTGTATCAAAGAATGGAAATCCTGTTCCCGTGTTACATTAGCATTGACCAATGGAGTGCTTAGAGCCTGTACCTTCTATTTGTTGGCTGTGCCCAGCTTCAGTTTTCTGGTTATAAAATGATATCCAGAAGAACTGCTTAGCCAAGTTAATTTGCTTTTAGAAATCTTTAAAATTACCTTCTACAGCATATAGTTTAAAACATTTTTAATATGCTAAAATTATTACGAAGGAGGTAAATGGAAAAGGCAGGCTATTTATGAAAGGCCACACTTATATCCATCCTTGTAGAAACAATAATTGGCAAATACAGAAGAAGGAAGGTATATGTTAGCTGCAAGAGAGCTGAACTGCCGAAAAGTTAGAGACTGAACATTTGAACAAGGATTTACAAAATGTACTAATGACTAGGGGAGCCCGTGCATGGAAGGGTGATCTAATTTCTGCTCCTTTACTCTGCAAATTTCAATAGTAATGGGAAGCAATACGATGTTAAGGAAAGACAAAAAATGAGATATGACCATTACGTGTCCTTACTTTCTACTCCTCTCTGTGTGTATCTAACATAAAGAATACTTGGTAAAGAAAGTTTTGGGAGACAATACAAGTATGTTTAAAATTACTCAAAAACAAAAGAAACAGAAACATCACAGAACCATCACAGCTTACAGAGCTACATGCCACAGTTACTAGGGCTGTGCCATTGGCCCCAACAGGCCCCAGGAGGAAGACTGTGCATTCAGAGCCCTGCTGGAAAGAAAGAAAGAACCACTGTACGTAAAAGAAGAGAGAAAGTTTAGCTTCAATCAGTGGATGGGAAAAGAAGGCTCTGGGGAAAGCCATCAGGAGATCAAATGACAAGGAAGCAGGAAGACCAGAAAAGAGCTCTGAGTGAAGAATCAGCGAAATTAGATAATACCAGGTATAAACATTGTGGTAAAAAGCCAAGGAGAAGTATATGTTCTTATGTCTATTTTGAAGACTGCCATTTCTGTTACCTGAAAAGGGTACTCCTGTATTTGGATTCACATATTCACTTCTATACATTTCCCACTACTTCCTACTTTTCCCACCAATTTGAAGCCCACAGCCAAACAATCAATGAAAATAGAAAAGTATGTTTTATTTATTATTTTTAAAAATACTGTGGGTGTTTTCTTACTACCAGAAATTTATGCTCGTTGTGGAAATTTTGGAAAATGCAGGAATATAAAGAAGAAAATCAAAACTGTCTTTCATTTCGTTACCTGGAAACAAAAACTGTTATCATAATATAGATATTAAAGCGAAAACATTTTGAAAATATTAACCTCATGTATTTTATTTCTCCTGGATATCATGTTTTCCTTTGGCCATTCCACTAGTGTGGAAGGAGAAGTAGGTGAGGTTCTCAGATGCCAGCTTCATCACTTTCTACCCCTTAGTGAATCAACTGTAACTAGTGGGGGGTTATTAGAAACACTGAGATAGCTATGGGAGAGTCCAAGAACATGGGGCTAGTTTCCTCTTTACTGGTAGAAAATGCTCCCCAGGGAAGCCCTGCGTTTAGCATGGCATCCTGTCCAGCATGACGTAGGAAGGGGAGGTGTTTAGAGATTACATGAGAGAACATTTGACCCCATGGTTTGTGCAAGGTTTTGCTGGAAGTATAAGCCATGTGCTGGGAAAACCAGGGCTGGCAAGACCTGAGGAGGGGACCTCAGGACCAGAGGCAATGGCAGGGTGTGTAGTCAGCAGCAGCATATATATTAACCAGCATCCTAAGGCTCAGTGGATCCAGTTATGTTACCAGCAGATTACCTGAGGACCAAGGCCTATTCCCAAAGACAAGCAATACCAAGGACAAACTGGTAAGGACAGTGAAGACCTTGAAAGATACAAGATGATGAGAAAAGCAGGGTTATCAATTCTATAAGGGAGTCAGAATCTGCAGGTAGATCAGTCATTCAACCCTCCACTGACAGGAGGCCACTAAGCTTTATTGTGCACCTCCACTGGCCAATACGGATCCACTAACCACATGAGGTTATTCTGCACTTGAAGTGTAACTAGTTCAAACTGAAATGTGTTGAAAGTGTAAAATGTACAGCAGATTTCAAAGATTTCGTATGAAAATAAGAATGTAAACTATGTCATTAATAATTTTTATGTTGACAGCATATTGAAATAATAATGTTTCTGGATAGATCAGGTTAAATAAAATGTATTATTAAAATCAATTACACATGCTACTTTTTACATCTTTAAACGTAGATAACAGAAAATTTTAAATTACATATGTGATTCACATAATATTTTTATTGGATAGCACTGCCTTGTACCCTGGGGAGGTGGAGGGATGAGGTGAAATTGTGGACGGTAATGAGGACCCTGAGGGGCATCAGAACCTGCAGGCTGACTAGCCATCCCACCCTTCTACTGGGGGAGGTTGTCTGACCTCCAGCAGAGTTTCTACCTTACCCCCCAAAGAGACAGAGATAATCTGAAATGAGACCATTTAGAAATGAAAGAGCCTGAGATACTTTTAATTTTAAAAGTTTCCATTTTTCTTCACTACCCTACAGGAAGGGGACTCATAAAAAAGTTGAAATCAGTTACTATTCTTCATGCATTTGGGATAATGTGAGTGAATATTTGACCTTTGTACAAATTAACGTCTTTTATAAAAATCATACTTTACATAAATTTTAAAACTTTCTTTTTTAACCATTCTGCATACATTAATATTAATCTTTTACCAACAAGAAAGGAAGCTATATTGCCTTGGCAAAACAGACTTAAAAAGTAATGCTGGGGCTTCCCTGGTGGCGCAGTGGTTGAGAGTCTGCCTGCTGATGCAGGGGACACAGGTTCATGCCCCGGTCCAGGAGGATCCCACATGCCGCGGAGCGGCTGGGCCCGTGAGCCATGGCCGCTGAGCCTGTGCGTCTGGAGCCTGTGCTCTGCAACGGGGGAGGCCACAACAGTGAGAGGCCCACGTACGGCAAAAAAAAAAAAAAGAAGAAAAAAGAAAAAAAAAGTAATGCTGAAGTGGAATATTATTCATCAGTAAAAAGGAGAAGAACGAATGATACACGCTACCATATGGATGAGCCTCAAAAACATTATGCTAAGGGAAAGAACTCAGATGCATTACATTTATATAAAATGTCTAGAAAAGGCAAATCTACTGAGTAAGAAATAGATCAGTGGTTATTTGGGGCTGGGAGTGGGATTGGGACTTAATGCAAATAGGTATGAAAATCTTTTGGGGGTGAGGTAAATGATTTAAAACTGGACTATTGTGATGGTCGTACAATTATATAAATGTACTTCATCTAAGTGTAAATCACTTAATTGTACACTTAAAAGAGGGGAATTTGTGATATATGCGTTATTCTTCAATAAAGAGTTTTTTATTACATTAAAAGTAACAGTGTTGGTAGCTTCCCATAAATCATGACGAATTTTTGCACATTTTTATGAAAAGACAGAAAATAGAAAAGTAGAAGAAACTGAAACCTACCATCAACCTTGTCTTTGGCAAGCACCCCAATATCTACCAATTTATTGTTAGGACATCAAAAGTGAAACGTAAACTATTTAAAAATTAAATAATAAAAACGTATTTCAAGCCTTGTAGAAAGTGGCCAAAGATATACAGATAATAAAAACCTATAGCCAATTGAATTTATTAGAAAATAAAAGAGATCAAAAACAAAATAACTAAAAGCTTTCAACCCAAGAGGACAGAAAAAGCTCAATAATATTCAGAATCATGTTTCTTCCTCTGTCTTCCCTCAAACACCATCCCTAGTGAAATGAATCACCATATTTTACCTGATCTAAATACTTTATAAGCATCTGTCACCTCTGCATTCCCACTGCCACTTCTTAGTTCAGACACTTTTCTCACATAGCAACTAAAGAAAATTTATAATCGGCTCCTTGGTCACTCATTTCTACTTATTCCAAAATAATTTCCAGGCCTTCACCAGAGTGGGGAAGGGGGAACTATGAAATCTTCTAAAGAACCTAAGAGAAGATTTGAACTGGAGAGCTACTCTGGAAGGATGATCCTAGACTGGAGATTAAATGTGGCATATATGTCAGCTCTCCTTAACAAAATTTCAAAATCTGTTGATTTTTTGCATTGAAATTTGATATAATAATATATTTGTGAAAAGAACAATGAGTGAACCCTTGTACTATCAGAGAGCAAAACAGAATAAATAAAACGGCATGGTACTGATGTAGAAATATAAATATAGATCAGTTTTTATTTAATCTAATCAAGAGTCCATATGAATATAAAAGCACAGTTAGAAGTGTAATATATAATAAACGGTGGCATTTCAAATCAGTGCAGAAGGATGAATCATTAAATAATTGGTGTCGTGATACCTATCAGTTTAGACCAAAATATGAAAGTCAGACATTTTGCTCCAATCTTTTATGAAAAGAAATCCCAGATGGCTAAACTTTAGAAGAAACATGGATAATATATAATATTTTTAAAGAACCAGGTAGGTCTGTTTGCAGGGATACCCATTCTGAAGTTTGTGCTTTGCAGAAAGTGATACTCAACCAGGAGTAAAAAGGGGGTATGATGTCCAGCTTTGCCTCTGCTTGTCAAGCTGTGTTCCATGGTTCAGAAGGGGCGTCTTGTCTTTTCCTAATCTGTCTGCTTCCTGTAGGGGATCTATGTACTTTGCCCCTGGAAAGGGGCACCTTTTCTAATTGGCACAAAAGCCTTATATGCTAGCAGCAAACAATAAATAGTACTTAATAATAAACAGGTAATTTGTACATACATAAATCGGTTTTTTGTTTGTTTTTACACAAATGGTTGCTATAAACTGATTGTGTTCCTCCAAAATTCATATGTTGAAGTCCTAAACCCTGATGTAATGGTATTTGGAGATGAGTCCTTTGGGAAATAATTAGGTTTAGATGAGGTAATGAGGGTGGGGCCCTCATGATGGGATTAGTGCTCTATAAGAAGAGACACCAGAGAGCTTGCTGTCTCTCTTCCCACCTTTTAGGGATAAAGTAAGAAGGCAGCTGTCTACAAGCTAGGAAGAGAGTTCTTACCAGAAACAGACCATACTGGTACCTTGATCTTGGGGCTTCTAGCCGCCAGAACTGTGAGAAAATAAATCTCTGTTGTTTAAACCACCAGCCTATGGTATTTTGTTATGGCAACTGGAGCGAATACAATAGTATTATATTGTAAAATGTATTGGGTCTTTGTTGTTGTTCTTAAACTCATTTTTTATGTAGGTGTATGTAGATAGTTTGTATGTATATGTATTAAACAACTGATAACAGAGAGAACTTCTAGAGGACAGATTGCATGAGGCTAGTGATCAAGGGGCACTGTTTCCTTAACCTTAACATTTTATTTTTATTTATTTGGCTATGCCACATGGCTTGAGAGATCTTAGTTCCCTGACCAGGGATTGAACCTGGGCCACAGCAGTGAAAGTGCCAAGTCCTAGCCCCTTGGCCACCAGGGAATTCCCAACATTTTATTTTTTATGAGTGTCCTCATTCTTACACGTTTTATTTAAAATATCTTAAATACTTAAATATTTTGAAAACAAATTATGTTAGATGGTATCTCATGTTTTAAAAAGTCAATTGATAGTAGTCATTATATTTAATGAATATTCACTATGTTCCTGCTGTGTGTTCTATTTAACATCTCACTTACTCCTTGTAACAATCCTATGACGTAGATACTATTTATGTCTTCATTTTACAGATGAAGAAACTGAAGCACAGAAAAGTGAAATTACTTACCCAAAGGTTACACAGCTATAAAGGATAGAGCCAGGATTCTAATGTTCACAACCTGATTCTAGAGTCTTCCGCCTCAACCTCTTTGGCATGTTGAGAAAGGAAAATAGGGCATTAGGAGGCTAGTGGAAATTTTGGCAAAAACAATTTTTAAAAAGTGATGAGAGTTGGGACTTCCCTGGTGGCGCAGTGGTTAAGAATCTGCCTCCCAATGCAGGGGACATGGGTTCAAGCCCTGGTCCAGGAAGATCCCACATGCCGTGGAGCAACTAAGCCCGTGCACCACAACTAATGAGCCTGCGGTCTAGGGCTCATGAGCCACAACTACTGAGCCCACATGCCACAACTACTGAAGCCCATGTGCCTAGAGCCCGTGCTCCACAACAAGAGAAGCCACCGCAATGAGAAGCCCACGCACTGCAATGAAGAGTAGCCCCCACTCGCCGCAACTAGAGAAAGCCTGTACACAGCAATGAAGACCCAACACAGCCAAAAATAAATAAATTAATAAATTAATTAATTAATTAACCTAAAAAAAAGTGATGAGGGCAAAAGATAGCTTGTAATAGATTGAGATGGGAAATCTAGTTAATAAATAAAAGGAATTGCTATATCTCTTTACTATGTTAAACTTCTTAAGACTGCCAATACTTAACCATTTGTTGACCCACAAAAATGGAATTTCCTTATGATTCAACCTGATGTATGTGCTAATTTACGAGTATTGTTTTCAAGACACTTAATCTTAGAATTAGAAAATAGAAAAAGGAAATAAACAACAGAACTTTTCAAATCCTCAAGGCTATGTGTATGTGTGTTTTTAACAGATCTGGAAATTGCTTCAAGCCTTCTTATTCTGACATGAGAAAAATGTGCCTACAGCTAAAATATCACACATGAGATTTGTGAATTGTATTTCAGTAGTAGAAAAAATAGGTTTTAACCAATCAACCACATTTCTTAGCATCAGAATGGTTACAAACAAACAACTTCTGGTTCTTGTCAGAAGCAAAAGCTATCAGAATTTTTGCATGTTAAATTCCATCTCTCTAAATCACAAAATGAGGACTGTCCTTTCATCTACAATATCATCCAAAATTTTCTGAGAATTCTTTTCTGATATATTATCTGGATATTTAATGGCCTTCCTCACTGATTTCCCACTGGCATGCAAGCATTGGATTCATAATTATCTGAATCTATAACATTTCATATGAGTTGAATACACAGATCATAAACCCTTAAAAGTTGATAGCTCACTTAGCCCTCAAAAGTTATCCACTTCAATTTTACAAAGGACAAAGCACAGAGCCTTGTAGAGGCTGAGTCAGCTTGATAATTATTGGGACAAGAAACACACAACTGAAATGGCTCTGTAATCAAAGAAACTTCCTGGCTATGAGGGCAGATTTTACTAGAAGCATGTCTCCTAGATGCTGGGACTTCACATCTGTTCCTTTTTACCTACCCCTTTAATTCCTGTGGCTCTCTTTTGTTTCCCCAGTGTAGTTTCAGACTATCCAACCAGCCTTATGACCCCCACATTTGCCTTGCCTTTAGTACTCAGCTGCTTGTTCCTGTCTGACCCATGGCCTGGCCTGCCTTCTGGTATCCTCCTATATCTTGGTTTGTGCTTGTTTAACTGATTTCTCACTGGTTGTTTCATCTCTTAGCCTTGAGCCCTAGGTTTGCTATATTATTGGCTTTCTTCATAATAGATTAAACTCAATTATAAATCCTGAGATACCTGGAAAATCATGTGAATTTTATCCAGAAAGTTGTTGGGAACTGCATGGCATCTGTGTGGAACCACAGATTCACTCTGCAAGCTTGGTCACTGGAGTTTGACATAATTCCCATGGGTCACAAAGGAAGCTTCCTAGATATAAGTGAACCTTGTTGTGTAAAATAGTTATGTCATCCTAAGTTATGATAAGTCTAAAATGCAATTTTTATTAGTTTGGTAGACTTCATTTTTTAGAGCAGTTTTAGGTTCACAGTGAAATTGAGCAGAAAGTATAAAGAGTTCCGTGCAATTTTTTTTTACACTGATGAACTGTAAAGAAAACTTGTGATTTATGTTATGAAATGTAAGATCTATTTTTAATTTATCTTTTGTGAAAATCTACTCAGGAGCTAGCTAAACTAGATAACTATGCCAGTTACCACTTTATTGTCTCTCAGCTCCAAATCTCCCTTCATTGTCTGCTCTATGAAAATAGAGTTGGACCCTGTAACTATTTCTTCTCTGCAGCTGGTACAATGCTTAGCCATGTCAGAAAAGGGATGCTGAAGAAGGAAGGGGCTTTCCTTCCTAGTTTCTTCTTGTTCCTGCTTCTTCCAAGTTCCTTCTTGTTCCTGCTTCTTCCAAGTTCCTTCTTGTTCCTGCTTCGTGGCTACCAGCAGCATGTGTGGGGGACACCCAGTGGTGTTTGTGGAGTTCAGTTGCACCCCGTGGCCAGTTTCCCATCAAATTTCAGAGGTACTCCCATGGTCAGGTTCCCACTGAGTCTTGCAGGCATAAGCATTGCAATGCTTGACTTCCAGCTTCGGTCTCCTGCACGCAGGTAAGGTGTTGCCTGCTTGCCCCATGACTAGGAACAAGTTCTGGATGAGCCCATCCAAGAACCTCTCCACCATGTGGCGGGCCACCACCACACCTTCTACATTGAGGTCTGAATCCCAACCACAGAGAAGGGGGCCCCACCTCCAAATTTGTTCCTTCCATGAGAACCCTCCCTTCAGCCCTGCAGCATTCTTTAAAGTTCTTTATCCCTTTATATAACAGAGATATTTTTGTTAGAATTAATAATTCCTTATCTTAAACTTTCCCTATCCTAATTACCATGTTGTCTCTGTCTCCTCACTGACCCTGACTGATGTAGTAACCTTGAGAAAAATAATTTTAATTTTTCAGTGCACTCATTCATAAAATGAGGAAACTGGATTAGTTGATCTCAGATGTCCTTTCCAGCTCTAAAATTGCATTATTCTAGAGAATTCAGGTTTTTCCTATACTGTTGGGTACATCTTAAGTATACTAGAATGAATACCACAGAGCACAGAATAATTGCGTACTGTCTTCCTTAGCCTCAGTCGTAGTAAATGACTTTTTATCTGAATAATGGTTTCCTCCTTCTGGGTCAAAATATTAAGTCACAGCAGCAGCCAGTATTATTTCACACACACAGTGGGCAATCAAATACTATGAAATCCTCTGTGAGGATTTTAACTAGGAAGCTCTCTGAGGAACAAAATGGAAAACTAGAGATTCATGTATGAATATGAGAGTTTAAAATACATTATAACTATCATTTTATTCATTTATGAATATAAATATTGTAAGGACACATTAAGTATAGAAAAATGCTCCCTCTGATATTATTTATCCTAACACATTACGGAAGACTCCATTCACCTAACACATTACAGAATTCCATTACCACACAATTTAAATTTTTTCTTTTACCTTTCTCTGTCTTTTACTGACTGTTCAGCCATTAATTTCTTCAGTTCTTCCAGACGCTGAAGATCTCTCATTTCCATTTCTTGCCATTTCTGCTCTCTTTTAGCCCAGTATTTTCTTATCTATTGCATAAATATCACATAAAATTTAAATTAACAACAGGTATGTTAAAAACAAGAAACAAAGTTATAACAACATTATCCATTGTTTCATATAGTAAATATTGAGTTTAAAAGACCCTTCATCTTTTTTATCTCTTAGATCTGCCTACAGTGTATTGGCAACAGAAAAAATAAGTTAAAACACAAAAATACATGTCCTGAGAAGCTGCATGTTTTAACAGTTTCTGAAGTGGAAATGTAACTTGTGCTGAGACCTAAGGTTTTAATCTATGGCTAAAATAATCGGCTTTCAGGGAACCACAATAAAAGCATGTTATTGTCTCTAAAGTATATGATCTACCTGTTACTCAAGAATATTTTTATCCTCTTATGGTAATGTAGTCTTTAACAAATATAGCATTAAACCTATTTTTACTTTAAAAGCACGAGTTTATTTATGCTAATGGACAGCAGGATGTTGAAAGTTTTATGCTTCTGGGGAAGTGGCAGGAGATAGGTGGGAGGAAGGAGGAAAAGAAAAAATTAGCAGGGTTGTGATAAATAGTAGTTCTGACTCATGTGGTAACATGAAGGACAGATTTATCAGGCTCAAAAAGGTGAAAGCATTGTTCCTCACTAGGCATGTTTTACTTCCTTTTTCTGGGAATGGAGGCAGAATGAGAAAACCTGAAGCACACATAAGCTATTTTTAGGGGGCTAAAAAAATTATTGCCTTAGTGATGGGGCAGTTGAAGTTTATGTTTAATTGACAGAGCACCATTCAACCGCTCTGCCCTGCCATGTTGTGTCTGGGTCAAGAGAGTGGTTTCTTGCTGGTAAAAAACAGTACCTTAATGGTGAATGGCAGTGAGTGACTACCAGCAGAGGGGCTTTGGTAGAGTATGGGTTAGTCTCATCCCCAAGGTGGCATTTTCTCTTTTGAGAAATGAATATGAAAAGCCAAGTGGTTTCCAGACTTGCCCAGCAGCATGGGCTCTGACACCTGGGAGAACCAAAAGAGGCATCCCAGTACCATGGCCACAGCCATAGCAACTCTGTGGCAGGGCTTGCAACACGAGCAGTCACACCAGTGACATCCATTCAATGCTTAATGAGTTACTGATGGCTCCAAGGTAAAGTGATTCTACTCCAGAGATGATGGAGATCGGAATCTAGGGAGAACAGAGATGAAGCTAGAAAGGTAGCACACCAAGATGGAAAGTGAAAGAAAGGGTAGGAAAGGGAGAAAAAGGAAACACTGACTGATATTTCAGAGTCCTAACTGACAAATGCCAACGCATTCTATTAGTGCCAGATATGGAAATGTTAACAACCATTATATTATCTCCCTCTGGGTTTATAAGCAATCTTTATTTTATTCTTTGTATTTTTCTGTGTTACCTTATTTTGGGCAATGAATATATATTTCTTTCATAATCAGAGGGAAAAAGAAGATACTTCAAAAGAACAGATATTGGATTAAAGGGCATTTTTCTCTGGGTTCTGACAGACCTATAATGTTGCTTACTCCCAGCACTGACCTTGGAGGGAAGTCAGTGGTCCTTCTGCTGACAGTCCCTTGACAACAAGCATACCAACCCCAGGCTGCTGGTGTCCTCAGATCACTGACACCATCTGGTGCAGTGTCCTGTGCAGGCCCTAGAAGTATATCACACCTGAGGCTTCTTGGCATCTCAGGACCAATTATTTCCATCCTTGACTCTGGTAGAGGCTGGGGAATGATTCGGGCATTTTCTTCCTTGTTAATGGCTACTTTGAGACACTGATGCTGTCCCTCTCATGTACAGTGCCTTCTTCCTTTGATGTTTACAATATCTGGCTATATCACCCTCTACATGTCCTTATCACTGGCATGTGTGGACTTCCAGGTCATTCTCAAATATTCATTGAGAATTCAGATACGTGAGTCACAGCCACATAGGACTTGTTGTCCAGAACAACTCCTTCTACCTTCCTACGCAACTGCAGTCTGAAGCCCCTCTGACCTGCCAACTCAGAGTCCTATGACTTCCTCTATTCCAGTGAGCTACCTCCTCCTCCAGGATTCTACCACCATGGAGAACAGCTCCAACTCCAAAAGCTTCAATTATAGCCATCGATCTTATGACCAGAACCTACGAGCCCTTCCCCATCATCTTTTGTGTTCCGGTCGTATAATTTTATTCCTCTAGTACAGCCCTCACCACAAGGCCTTGCTAATTAGTATCCTTGCTTCTCTCTCCCACTACACTGCAGAAACTGTGATTTATTATCCTGGGACTTCCAACAGCAACTGTACCAAATTGATGATTTCAGCTGAATCTTTATTGACAATCAGCATTCCTTTTATGAATTCCTGGCCAGTGCCTCCCGATTGCTCATGGTGGTATTTCAAAACCCATTCACTATATTAAACTCCATACCTGCCTCTATTTCTTCGGTTTTATCAGAGGAAACACAGACCCTAAAAGATTCCTTCCTTGATGTCCTGCTCCTCAGAGGAAGTGCTGTCCTTCCTTCTTTCCAAGGCAACCCTCACCTGGGCTCCAGAACCTATTCCCCAATTCCAACTCCATAACCTTACTCCATCACCTACCCTTCTTTCCCCTGTAACTTCAACCTCTTGGTCTTTGCTGCTCCCTTCTCCTCACATGAAAATCTACACAAATCTCACCCATTAACAAAAATTTTAAAGGACTTTCTTTAGACCCCAAAGACTGTAGCACCACACCCTTCATTGTTCCCTTTCAGTCAACGATACCTATTCTTCTCCAATTTCACATCTCTTATTTTAGTCCTCACCCATGACATTCCTACCTCTGCCTCCACCCCAATTCACTACTCTTGCCAGTGACTTCCCAATGATCAAAGCAAATTCAATCCTTATTTTATGTAATGTCTCTGATTCTACAAACCCTTATTTACAGTCTTAAGAAACTACTGACTTTGGCATTCATTCATTCAAAAAATACTTATTGAGCATCTGCTTTAAGCCAGATACTGTGCTATGTACTTGGGATATGGTGCTTAAAGAAAAATTAGGCCTTTGCCTCATTGGAGCTGGGAGTTTCGGAAAGAAAATGACATTTGGATTAAAATTTGAAAGATGAGAGTGAGACAACCATGGAAAGAGATGAGGGAGATCACTGCAGGAAATGAGAGCTTTAGGTGCAACAGTATTGAGTGGGAACGACCCTGCACATGTTCAGAATTGGGAAGAAAACAGCACAGCTGGAGCAGGTAGTGTGAGTTAAGACTGGAGGTAAGTTTGGGAAGCTGGATGGGGGCTAGATGATTAGGCAAAGATTTAGTTCTAGAAACAAAACAAAAAAAGATATTGAAGAGTTTAAAGCCAAGAGTGATATAATGTGACTTAGATTTTTAAAATATAGCTTGGGCTATATTGAGTGAAGAATGGATAGTAGAGGAGCAAAGGAGAAACAGAGACCAAAGAGAATATGGCAAAAATGATCACTGGGATCTAGGAAATTAATTATTCAGATCTGAGATGTGCTTTTGAGTGGAGTCAGAGTGTTCATTTAAGGATTAGACACGGCTGTTGAAGCTAAAAGGAATCCAGGATAATTCCTAGGTTTTTGCTAGAGCAACTGGTTGGATGATGGTACCAATAACTGAGATGGGAAATTGGAGGAATAACAGGTTTGGAAAAGGAAGTCAGGAGGCTCAGTATTAAACATTAAACAATTGATGTGACTGTAAGACATTTAAGTAGAGATTTCAAATAAACATCTGGAGGTACAGATGGGCAGCTCAATGGAGAATTCAGGGCTGGTCTAAATTAAGGAGATATCTACTTAAAATGCTACAAATGCTATTTGATGCTACAAGACTGGAAAAGATCTATAGAGTGTGAACGTAAATAGAAGAGAAAAGGTGATCATGCACTTTCATGTTTATCTGCCTTTTGCAGTTTTCTCAACCAGCATAACTTCATTTTCCTCCTCCACCTGTTTATTTTATTCTACCATTAAGACCAGAACAAATGCCATCTCCTTGAATCTTCCTCTGAACCCTCTAGGGAAAATGTTAGTAGGACTTCCCTGGTGGTCCAGTGGTTATGAATCCACCTTCCAGTGAGAGAGTACTATGGACATATATACACTACCAAATGTAACATAGATAGCTAGTGGGAAGTAGCCGCATAGCACAGGGAGATCAGCTCGGTGCTTTGTGTCCACCTAGAGGGGTAGGGTAGGGAGGGTGGGAGGGAGATGCAAGAGGGAGGGGATATGGGGATATATGTATATGCACAGCTGATTCACTTTGTTATACAGTAGAAACTAACACACCATTGTAAAGCAATTATACTCCAATAAAGATGTTAAAAAAACCTTAATATTAAATAAATAAATAAATTTATTTAATAAATTTATTATTTTATTTATTAATTTATTATTATTATTATTTATTTATTTTTTATTATTTATTATTATTATTTATTTATTATTATTATTATTAATTTATTATTAATTTATTTAATAAATTAAATAAATAAATAAACAAATAAATAAAATTCGTCTTCCAATGCAGCGGACGCGGGTTTGATCCTTAGTCGGGGAACTAAGATCCCACATGCTGCAGGGCAACTAAGCCCTCGTGCCAGAACTAGAGAGCCCACATGCCACAGTGAAGAGCCCGTGCACCACATCGAAAGATCCTGCATGCCACAACAAAAGATCCCATGTGCCGCAACTAAGACCCGATGCAGCCAAATAAATAAATAAATAGTAAAAAAAAAAAAAAAAAAAAAAAAAAAGAGAGAGAGAAAGAGAGAGAGAGCTCCTAGCTCCAATTTCATCTTTTCATTAAAAATAATAATAGAAAAATATTTTGAAAAAAAAAAAGAAAATGTTCGCTCAATCCTTGGCACACCAGTGATCCTTAATTAAGATTTATTACCCTCCCTTCTTTGTTCTGCCTTGTATTCCTTGATTCTTTTTCAGGAGGGTCTAACACTGGATTGTTACTGATATATTTGGACATTTACTACATGCCTGGCATGTTCTTCCCTGCCTTGTTACCTGCTAAATCCCTCCTGTCCATCATTTAAGACTCAATTGTAGCTTTGCTTTCTCAGCCTTCCTCCTTTCCCCTCTCCTCCAGACATAACTAGGTGTACCTTCTAAGGCACTATTTATGTATCCTTAGCATAATACTTTCCATATTGATCTGCATTATTCATCTTTGTATCCCTAGTATGTTGTATTGTAAATAACACATAGAAGGGCTTAAGTGATCATCATTAGGTGAGTGGGAGCACTTTCTGGTCTCTGGTCTGAGAATAACAAAGTTATGGATGGGAACCAGGCAAGCAGTTTTATTTGCAGGATGGTAAAACTAAACATTTCCCTAAGGACAGTTCCATTACTTTCCATCAATTAATAAGAGCAGGAAGTGTGTGTCATGAAACATTGGCTTTGCAAGGTTCAAACTAAAGTTAAGGTTAAGAGTATTTAACTAGCCTTTTGGAACATTTGTTGAGACACAGATTTTAAACACACTACTGTTTAGATTTTTTGAGTGATCCTTATAACTTTCCAACGATAGAGGAACCAGAAAGTTAGCACACGGGGTAAGAGGTGAATTTAAAGCTTGTCTCCTCTAGACTTGCAGATAAGGTTTCTAGAAAAAGCTTACTTTTCTGAAAACCAAAACGGGTCCTCATTATCCCCCATCTCCGCTTGTTATTTCTGATTTGTACTGGATAGTCCTCTTTCGTAGTCCCATATTTTGTTCATTTTGGTAGAGTTAAGCCAATAAAAGTGTAAACAAACTGAAGAAACTATTCTCTATATAGATTTATGAGCCAAAGTGATGCTGTGCTATCTTTTCAGAGGGTTTAAGATCATTTTTATATCCCACCTTACTTTTGTAATCTTCCAAACAATTTGTCTCCAGTTAAAAACTCCACTAGTAAACATGACATTTATGGTATTAAGAGTATATCAGAGTTTAATTTTAAAAAACTTGGACTAATATTACATAACCATTCAATTATTTTCATTCCTTCGGTCCAAAAATTATAATTGCATGGAAGAATAATTTATTGTTTACACATAGAAACCAGAAAGTTAGGACTAAAGCATTAGAGTAGGAAGACAGTTTGGTCTCTGATTTCAAGCAATCTTCTGTACCTTGCTCCTAGGTCATTATTCCAAAGGCTCCAAAGGCTCTAATTCAGGAGGATGTCATAATTCTTAACCAGATATACAAAATACATGAAATATGAAGTACAGAATATCCAGTTGCCTTCCTCATAAACCACTGAGGCAGAGTGATTTTTATTCCATTCTCTAGATTCTCATTTACTTAGCTAATTCCTCGCATCTCACACCTTTTCTACTTTTGGCCCGGAATATGCACCCACAGAAAAAGTGTTGTTTCTCCACATGAAAACACAGCAGGGCCTCTTCATTAAAAAGAGTCATTCTTTTACTTTAAATTTTTCCCACGTGTTTCATGTAGATGAGCCTGTATCACATAAAGTCACCACCAACCGAAGTCTGACTCTTATTTCTATGCGATATATTTGACAATCATTTGTATTTTGCCAAGTAAATTTTCACACACTTGTGTGAACTTCCGAAAGGTAAGGAACATGCCTTATACTGTAATATTTATTTGTATCCAGTATATTGCACCTTGCAGATGAGAGGTACAAGATAAACTACTCCAGTGGAAAAGAATATGGAAAGGCAACACTGCACACAGTACTTTTCTTATATCAATTCATATAAATCCAAAACTATTAATAAAGTATCCAGACAGAAAATAATGACAGACCACAGACATCAGTGAACCAATTCATTTAGTCATGTGGGGTGTAGAGGTACATTTAATCCCAAAAGAGCACAAGGGCGTGGTACTTCTCCAAGTCAAATTGTCCATGGAAGCCAGATTCAAGGTTTTTTGGGCTGAAGGTGGACACTTGGTCACTTCCATCCTCAGAACCTTTCAGCCAATGTTATCTCTTCTATACTTTGTGGTATAGAGATCTCTGTGGGCTTCAATCCACGATGTGCTGAAGCTTCTGAGCAAAAAATTTGGCTCCAAAATAATTATTTTGCAGGGCATTCTTTAGCAAAGATGGGAAAACTCTCTACACAGGTAAGAAATCAAAGCTAGTTCTTTGGTTTTTAAAAACAGAAAGTCAGTTTTTCCACCATCCTGCCTGGTTATTTGAATTTAATGGATCTCCTTTCAGTCCACAATTCAGACTATTTGTATTTCAGCTACTTATTTTCATTGTCCTAAACTTGAACCTTTTTGCCACCAATCTCTAATCTGATGAACAAGCACATCTACCTACAGTAAGAGGATAAATTGTCATACTCTTTCAGAAGAATAAATAGGGAAGTTAACTAGCAAAAGCCTTCAGAATTAAGAAATAAAGTTTAAGAATTAATATGCAGGCACCTATGCAAAGATTTATATACAGGTATGTTCATTACAGCCTTAAAAGGGTAAAAAAATTGGAAATATTGTAACACCACCAAATAAGAAATTGGTTAAATGCAATTATTCACATAATGAAACACTATGCAAATACCAAAAATTATGTGGTAGGAATACAGAGGAAAATATGCAAGATATATTGATAGATGAAAAAAATCAGGTTAAAAATAATATATGCAGTATCATCTAGTTAAATTAAAATCTTTGTATATATAGAAAAAAAATATATGAACATTGTTATTAATCTTTTGCTAGTGGTTTAGGATTTCAGGTGATATTTATTGTATTTTGGGTGCGTGACTGTATTTTCCAAACTATTTACAATGGACATAAAAGACTTTATTAATTACAAAAGGATGTTTTAAAAGTCTGGCCAAAAAAAATCAAAATTTAGAAGAAATATCCAAGGGACATGACTGTTATTCATTCTGGAAGTTTTTAAACTCAACTCCCATATCAAATTAAATGACAAAAATACTGTATATCCTTGTATATAACATTTTCACTTTTTATCACCTTGCATGCATTACTTTCACTTTCTGTAGAAAAGTTTCACTGAGCTACGATTTAATTTTATGCCATAGGCCTTATAAAGGTTAACACAATATCATATAAGGCTTGATTTACACTCAGTAAAACTTCTATTGAAAATGCTTTCTTCTGGGTGGTTTGCCTCCCTCCCCCTGCCAGCTCCTGATGTGCTAGATGTTGTCTATTATTAGCAAATAAGAGCTAAATGCTTCCTTTTAACTTTAACCATGTTCAATTACAGCATCCCTTTTTAGTCTTGGTTTGCTGACATAACTATATTCCCATCCTCTTAGTTTTTTGTCTCTTATTCTCTTACTAATTTTCTATTTTAATGATTCCTAATAGGAAACAGATGGCACACTCAAAATTAGGTTAAATCCAGAAGAATGTAATAAGGGGACAATGACAAAGAAGGTTAGAATGCAGGGCAATCACAAGGGATCATGTAGTAGCCATGCTGCTTTACCGAGAGCCAGAGAAGGCTGTGTGGGGAGGGCCACCTGACGGGCTGAGACCTTTGGTGGAGGACACAGCTAGTCAATACAACTCTGCAGGGCCAGGAGCTGGGGGAGCAGCTCTCCCAACCTCACTCTCCTCCCTCATCCTCATCTCTAGTGTTCCACTTTGACTGAACACAATCAGAAGCCAGAGGGCAAGGGAGCCTTCTACAGGACAACTCCCTGGGACACAGAGCAGGATGGAGAGTAGATACGCCCCAACGGGTAGATATCTAGCACAATAACATTAGTGCCTTTATTATAAATTATTTGGAAGTAGGTGATGTCTATATGTGTAAGTAAATAACATGAATCTTTTAGGTGATTTCACTTTGGTCACTTATGTGAGCATTTTTTCCATAGCAGAGCTGCCTACTCGAATTGGCAATAGCTATTTTCTGCCGTGATGTAGTCTTATGTCCTTAGAGCATGATGAGCCAAGAAAGTATTCTGGTGTAAACACATTAGTTATCTCCCTCTTAATTGAAATTCCAGGTGGATTTAAAAATAACTGTTATGTCTTCTTTAGGAGTAAGGTCTATTTTCAGTCTGGGCATTGAAGTATTACATAATGATCGTGTCATATGTTGATTTTGCTAAAATGAATTTGTCTGTAATCTTGTTTAATTTCTCTCTTTTCACTATTCATTAAAAAGGGAGTATATATACTGAGGATGTTGTATTTCAAAGCCTGAAGTGTCAGGGAGAGTGAAAAGTGAAAAGTAATCAAACCTCAGAGTCATTCAATCATGACTTCTTAGAACTGAGGTGATTTTAGCAATCATTTAATTCAAACACCTCATTTTACAATTGGGGAGGGAAAATCCTGCAGAGCCTACATATCTTGCCCAAGGTCATCCACCTTGTTAGGGCCTCCTAGTTTGGCATATTTTCCTCTATATCTCAACATCAAAGTACAGTTGTATTCTGCTCATTCATTAAATTCACTCACTCAAACAATATTTATTGAGTGCCTTGTGTCAGGCATGGGAGATAAAACAATGAAGAAAATGGACAAATCCCCCCTTTTAACAGGGCTTACATTCTAGAAGAGAAAGAGAAGACAGTCAATAAATAAATAAAGATATGTCAGAGGAACGATAAATGCCAAGAAAAAAATAAAGTAGGGTAAATGGACAGAGTGACAAGGAAGGAGGATGCTAGTTTAAGTTTGGTAGTCAAGGACAGACATTCTCTCTGATGACATTTGAGCGTGACCCTGAATGGAGTGAGAGAGTGAGTTATACAGACATCTGGGGGAGGACTCTTCCAGGCAGAAGGAACAGCCAGTGCAAAAGGCTAAGGGGACATGTGCTAGGGTGTTCGAGGAGGAATAAATAGGCTGTGATGGCTGGAGCAAGAGGAGTGATGGGAGAAGTCGCAGGATATGAGATCCAAGAGATATTGAGCGTAATGCGGGGAATGACATAATCTGACATACCTTTTAAAAGCATCACTCTGCCTGTTGCGTGGGAAATCGATGGAGGGGGAGGGAGGGAAGAGAAAGGGAGGAGGCAGAGAAATGAATTAGAAGAGTAAGAGGTTTATAATAGTTCTGATTTGGAAGGCAGAGCCTTCTATTCATGACAATAGGTAAGGGTGTGAGTATAGGGTGTGAGGGGGGAAAACAAGAGTCAAAATATCAAGGCTTTTGGCCTGAGCACTGGGAGAATAGGATTCCATTTATTGAGAGAAGGAATATGGGGGAAAGAGTGGGTTTGGAGAGAAAAACGAGATTACATTTGGGTCAAATTAGATTTGAGGCAGTGGGATGTGTGAGTTTGCAGTTCAAGAGAGAAATCTAGACCAGAGATATTAATTGGTAATTTGAGTCAGCATATAAATGGCATATGAAGTACACTGGATTGGTTGAGATCCCCTACAAAGTACACATACTTAGAGCACTGAGGCCCCAGGGAACTCCAAGACTTAGAACGATCAGGAGGATCCATCCAAGTTTATGGAGAAAGAGAACCCAGTGAGACAAAAGAACAGAGGATGGCTTCCTAGAAGCTAAATATCAAGTTTTCCAAAGAGGAGGCAGTGATCACTTCCATCTTAATAGTTCAAGTAAAGTGAGGACTGAGAACAGACCCCTGGAATTAGCAACATGGAGATCACTGATGACCGTGACAAGCACAGCTTTGCTGGAATCGAGGGACAAAATGGCTCAAGCGACAATGGGTGGGATGAAGCGAGGACAGTGTGTAGAGGCTACAGGATGGTGAGATTTTCTTAACAGGGGAGGCATGAGGTCAAGGGAGAGTGTGTTTCTAAATACAAGGGAGAATGGTATATTTATAGGTTAATAGGAAAGATCTAGAATAAAAGGGGGAAGTGGTGGTGGGAGAGAGATTTGGATGACCTTGCGTAGGAGAGAGGGAATAGGATTCTGTGCATAAGTGAAGGGGCTGGCCATAGACAGGAGTACAGATACTTAATGCATTGTGAAAGGAGGGAAGGTAGGGAGTGGGTACAGATTCTGATAGGTTGGTAGATGCAATGTTGGAAGCCTGTGGAAATTTTCTTCTTGTGAAATAAGATATTGAGAGGTAAAAAAAAAAAAAATCACAATCAAAATCGTTAATATTTTCTTCAGTCAACTTAACAAAAGAGCAACACCAAGGAGGCAATGAAGCTGTTTTTTTTTTTTTAACCTGCTCATAACACATGTCTTATACTTGACACTTCAACTGTGATCAAACCATAATGGTCTGGCTTCTTGTAAAGTGTTTGGCTATAGTGGTTCATTAACCCAAGGAGAGAAATCCTGAGAGAATATTAATAAGACAGACTGCATGTACCTGTAAAACATGAAAGAAATACTCCTAGTAAGCAGACTACTAAAGAGATTTTAAATTATCAATTACCTATCAATTTAACAGTTCTGAGTACACTAGGACAGGATCAAAGCCATGAAAATTACCCTAAAGCAAACAGTTGGAAACCAAGTTTTCTCAAAATTGATTAATCACAAAATTAATAGCAAACAGCAATCACCATGATGGGCAGCACAGCAGAGTGTTTAAAATCATGAACAATGGAGTTAGACCTCCTGGGTTCAAATCCTAATTGCACTGCTTAATGGCTATGTGACTTTGGGGAAATTATATTCCATCTATGTGTCTCTGTTTCCTCATTTATAAAATGAAGATCATATTAGTACCCACCCCTTAGGGTTATTAAGAAGATTAAATGAACATAGAACTGTGCCTTGCACATAGCAAGCATTGTATAGGTGTCTGTTAATTAAATCATATCACTGTGAATAATCAAGACCTAGCCAGAAAATGCAGCCAAAAATTGACACCTGGAGTTAATTTTTAAGACTTTTAAAACTGCCTACTGGGAAATCTTTTACAGAAAAACAAATACATCTGTCTCTTGATCATCTAGGGTATTTTTTCCCCTCCATCTGACTTTTTCTTAAAATTGTGTCCTGACAAAGAGTAGGAAGATTCCATAATTTCCACTTTAAAAAAAGAAGTTCTAATGGAAATCTTCACTTTTAAAAGACATGGAAACCAGAAAAGTGAGCCTCTTGGATTACCATCCTACTTTTCTGTCACCTATTGACTTATATACTGAGAGCTGACCCTACATTTAGACTCATATTAGAAGGTCATAATCAGTTAATAAGCTATGTTAATGTTCATTTCTAAATTTTAATGACAAAATAAGGAACATTATGAATATTTTAAAATTATATGATCCTTGATTTATTTTCTTTTCTCCCATACCGCATTCATTTCTTTACTCATACAACATCACTCAGAGGACTGGTTAAATATTCAGAAGATAAAGTCTGAACCCCCAGTTTATTTTGGAGTCATTTCTACATAAAATATACCTTAACTATCTTTTCTTTTTGACCATTGTAATATCCTGATAGTTAATATACCTACTAGGTTTTATGGCGCCAATATTTTGGGTATTTCATCAGATTTTCAAATAAAAGTACCAAAAATTAAAAGAAAAACACCCGCTCAAACTTTGACTGCAAGATCACATTTCTAGGAGTTAGTAATTGAGAGCACCACAAAACCGAAGGTGGGAAGTAGTTCAACAGATTGGTCCTCAGCCAGATGGGGCTACTTCAGCTCTAGCTGCAGGTGGTCCCTATGCAGAGATGCTTGCAGTGAGAGATCTGGGTGGGCGGATTTTAGAGCAGAGGTCAAACTGGCGTTCAGAGAGGTTCAAAGACATGTTTTTAAGGTCGAAAGAGTCTATGAGAGTTTTTATATTCCATATTCTCCATTTTATAAAAATGTAAAAAAGTGTTGTAAACCAATTTGAGATCATCTGAATGTCACTGCATGACTGAGTGCTGCCAGTGTTTTTTGTTTGTGTTCACAATTCAGTTGGTCCCCAGTGGTACATTACATAAACTGACAGTATATCTTAAGTCATTTTAGTCTAAGTGGGATCCAGTTAGACCAATCAGTCTTTCTCCCTCCCTCTGCTCCCCAGAGCATTTGGTTCCCCAAGAACCAAATGGGCTTTTGTGGATTTTATGGGATTCACCTTGTTAGAAAAAAGCCAATAAACACAGGTCTTTTTGAGATGAACCCTTCTCTCTCTTGGCCTCCTGCTGATGTGGCTGTGAGAAACTGCCCTTAAACTTCTCTGAGGCTCTCTAGTTTGAGAATATCTATGAGAAACACTCCTTATCTCTTGGAAGTGTTGTTTATATGAATGGATACACTGACCCTTTGATCTTTTCAAGGCTATAACAAAGGGTTGTACATTCACACTTTCAGTCTTTTCCCTATGCCATGCTGTTGGAAATAAACTCTTAACTCTAGAGTCTTTTGCCATTAGGATAGATGGAGATAGAACCTTGCCATTAGGATAGATCCTCCTTTCTCCTGTTTCCAATAATATGTTCATTGCTTCCTTCTGAACCCTTATCAGCCACATCTTATCCATATTTCTACTAACGGTATGTTCAAGGCATTCTAGTCTTTTTTCTATCATGCTCCTCAAAATTCTTCCAACTTCTCTCCACTTCCCAACTCCAAAAAGACTTCCACATTTTTATGTATTTGTTATAGTAGCATTTCACGTCCAGATACCAAAATCTGTATTGATTTTTTAAATTGCTGTGTAACAAACTACCACAAATTTAGCAATTTAAAGCAATACTCACTTATTAGCTCAGAATCCTATAAGTCAGAGGTTCAGAAAGGCATGGCTAGGCTCTCTGCTCATGACATCACAAGCCTAAAATCAAGGTGTTGCCAAAACTGATTTCTCATCTGGAAGCTTCAGAGAAAAATTTGCTTCCAAGCTCATTCCTTTTTTTTTGTGTCAAAATTCAGTTTGTTACAATTATAGGACTATAGGTTACTGGGTCCTATTTCCTTTCTGGCTGTCAGCTAGGGCCACTCTTATCTCCTAGGGGCCACCCACATTTCTTGCCATGTGATCTCCTCCATCTCCAAGCCAACAATGGTGGGTCAAGTCCCTTTTATACTTTAAATCTCTGGCTACCCATCCTGTGACCAGCCAGAGGCACCTCTCTGCTTTTAAAGGGCTCATGTGACTAGGTCAAGGCCACCCAAATAATCTCCCTTTCTCAACGTTGTCTGTGCCATATAATATAACCTAATTAGGTATTTACAGTCCTGGCAATTATACAGGTATGTATCCCGGGACGGCAGAAAGTCTCGGGGCCCATCTTAGAAGGCTGTCTGTCACGGGGCTATTCATTGGCCCCTTTAAGTCCCAACAATCTTGAAGAAGCAGAGTTTAAAACCTGGGAATTTTTTTTTATCATTCTCCGTGTCCACCTTTTTTTCTACTCTTGGCTCTTTAGATCAGTATATTATTAGATTGATAAACGCTGGAGAAGAGATTTCATAATATCATGATGAATTACTCTCATAAGAACTCATAAATCCCCACATAGAGAGAATGGCTTTGATCTGAATGTACTCTGGATTCCCTCCTAAGCACAGAGTTTCTTGAACCTTCTGAGAAGCAGTACTGTTCCACGCCTTTCGCCTGCATTCTGATTAAGATAGCCTCCCCTCTTTTGTTTTAGATTCTTTCCTCTCTTCCCTGGTTATCTGTCAGATGAATATAATTCTGAGTGTTTGCCAGGTCACCTGAGGACAAGGGGAAGTACCCAAGTGCCAAGGTTCTACTGAAGACTGGGTCTATTGGTATTTACTGGTGCAATGTCACTTGAGGCTCCCCAGAAACATCTCTGAGATAAGGCTGAAGGTCACACGGCTGGTGGAGTTATTTTGACTTTTCTGACTATGTTCCCCACCCCTCAGTTGTGCAATATGAGTGGTTTCAATACTGGATTCAGAGTTGGTGAAAATTGGGAGGGAACTGTGACACGATAAGTCAAGGAAGGGATATGTCTCCTTTTTCTGTGAGCCTTGCTTAAAATCTCCATTTTGGGAGCAAGGCTGAAAATATCCTCGCCTTGGATCCCATAGAATGCCAAGCATCATGCAGCAACAAAACCTCCTAAAATGCTGTGATGCAGAGCAATTTTTTTGTTATTCAAGCCATCCAAAGAGCCACACCTAGTAAAAGGGTGGTTCTGGGACCAATATTACATATCAGGCATTTTGAGGTTCATCTAGCATGGTAGTCTTGTTTCTTACAATAGCTCCTAGGGATAGTTTATGGAAAGGCATCATCTCTTGATTTTACCATGACAATTGCAAAAGTGGAGAGATGCTTCTGAAATATTACCATTGTCACCTAACAGCTTATGAATCAAAACTTTCCTTGAGTCTTGAGATAAAACTATGAAAACTGGTATTATGTTCAACTAGAGTTTTAAAGCACAAAAGAAAAAAGTGATCTAATAAATGTACATTTGCAAGGAGCTGGGCACCTACTAGGATAAACTTTGCCACTGGATACAAATTATGTTATTCCCACAAAAAGAAAATATTATTTCCTAAAAGACAAATTACTGGGAAGAAGAATTAGGATAAAGCTGATCTCTTGTTCAAAAATCCTAATGTGGGGTTCTACGCATGGCATAGTTTCTCTACCTCTATTGCTGCTCTCTTACGAGAAGAGACAGGCAAGTGAAACAGTAGATGGGGAGAGACAGAACACCAGGTAATAAAGCAACCAGTCTCAAGTCAGGGGGAGGCTGTCTGTAGGGGGTTTTCTGCCAAGCTTCTATTAAGCACTGAAGAACTAAAATTTGTCTCCAACACGTAAAATAGTTAAAACAAAGGGAATCTAGATTTGCGTTTAGTATATATAAAGGTAGTCAGAACTTTGGTCAGTATGTCTGAGTTGACATAGAAATCTTTTTTCCCACTTTAAACACAGAAATTTTGGACAAACTATACCACAACTATACACACACACCCAGTGTCCCAGTGCTGAAAATAAAGATGGAACTCAAAGTCAAAGCAGTGAGAAGGAGCCAAAGCCAAGTGACTCCTGGGGAGAACTGGACCTGAGATACGTCTGAGGAGCTGGTGGCCAGGCCTTCAGTATTAGTTGTGGGACCTGTGCACATGGGTGCAGGAACCAAGCTACCTACGAAGAGAAAGAAATCATATAGGATTTGTCCATACACACAAGGGAAACTAGCTACACCGTGACCACTCCCCAGGAGAGTGACAAAGGAGCCAACTTTCTGCTTGGGACCAGAGGAAGAAAAGGGCCAAGTGCAGAACCCCAGTGCTGTGCATGAGTGCTAAGTCAGCACCCACTCCCAGCTCACAGCATGGGTCCCAAGTCTCAAAGTTAATATACAAACTGGTCCTGGGCCAGTAAAATGCATAGGGCCGTTAGCAGAGGCAAACATAAAAGCTCTCTGTAGAGATGTTCTCACTACCAGGTCATAGTTCATAAAGGAAAGCACAATTCACAAAGAAAAAGTTTAAGAACTTCGATTATTTGATCATTTGAAATTTCCGTGGAACTACAGACACTGAGGCAAATTTAAAGGCAAATGACCAATGAAGGAAAATATTTGCAACTCATGTAACTGATAAAAAGAAATAATATTCAGAATTTATAAAGAACATCTATAGATTAAATAAAGAAAAAATAGACAATGGACAAGAAGCATGAATAAGCAATTCAGAGAGGAAGAAAACTGCCCAATAAACATGAGATTTCCAATCTCACAAGTGACCAGGAGAATCCAATTTAAAACATTGAGATACTGTTCCCATTTAGCATACTGGCAAAAGTCAAAAAGAATAGTTTTAATGTCTTATAAAGTAAAAAAAAAAAGTCTTATATAAAGTTGAAAACATACACATCCTGCAACATAGTGATTCCCACCCCAGGTACACCCTAGAGAAAGCTGTGCATACATGCCCTGGTCAATATGTACGAAGTGGCTGCTGCAGCACACTTTCAAGAACAGAACTTAAGAAACTTAAATGTTATCCACTAAAAGAAGGGATAAATGGTATCCTAGTTCTACAGTGGAACACTATATAGCCATTAAAAGAATAAACTAGCTCTCTGTGTATTAACATGGCTATATCTCAAAATGTAAGGGTAAATGGAGAAGTACATGCTGCAGAATAATAGTGTGGTAATATTCATGAGAGAAGTAAGAGAAATGAAATACATATTAAAATATGTTAAAAGCAATAGATAGCCTGAAAGATAGCAATAAAATTCATGATGGAGATTGCCTTTGGTGTGGTAAGAAGGCAAATGGTACTGAGTTAAGTCCTCAAAAGAAGACTTCAACTTTATCTATAAAATAAAATAAACCTGAAACAGAATGAAAATGTCAACAGTTTCAATGCTAGGTGATGAGTACTAAGGTATTTATTACATCAATCTCTGTATTTTAAACTTTTTTTCTAAATGTAAGAAATAATTTTTAAAAGAAAATAAATAAAATAAAATATATGCCTCGGGCCCATACACTTTCAAGAGATTGACCATGAATTTGGCTTAGAGCTTAATTATTCCTTCCATCACTGTTTGTTTTGTTGTTGTTGTTTTGGTGTCAGGCCAAATTTCAAGCCAAATGTCAATAGCTTATCTGCAAGCTAATAAAGGTCTCTCTCTCATCTTTCAAAACACCTTTCTCTCATTTCCAGAAATCTAAGAGACTGAGGAGAAAACAGCAAGCAGTCTGTCTATCCATTCCTGTATAACCATGCCAATTCCCCAACTCAAATTTAACAATGAAATGCACTTACTTCAATTCTCAATACTTGAGTTACTAATTTGTGTATTCTTTCACTGTCTTTGTAAGTTCCCAGAAAGCAGAACTGTATCTAAATCTCTTTATATGGCACTTAAAATGACACTACATGCAAACAAATGCTTAAAAATACGGTACTTTTCATGATTATACTAATTCATAGAGAGGAAGGGCTATGAAAGGTGCCCAGGTAGATGACAAATCTCTAAGGATATGTAGTTTCATAATAGTTAATAATTGTTAAGTTTTCCCACAGAGATGTGTATAGTTCACCTATGTTATTTGAAACATGATTGATATTTATGAGTTTCTCTCTTGATGGGGACTTGATGAAACCACCCAACTTCCTTAGAAGTTAGACTGTAAATTATGTCTTCTTTGCAGCTTACTTTGTCAAAAATCATATAACTTCTCTACGTGTTGTTTTTCACACATGCTGACTCTACACCAATTTGCTGATATAAGAGCACAAAACAAGCAAGAATAATGGCAACTGAAGTATAAAGTGCAGAAATCTGACTTCTAGCTAAAAAACCATAGTGCCTTTTTTTTCCCCTCATGTTTAATTTTAAAGGAAAAACTTCTAGACAAGAGCTTCATAAACCTGGTTGACCATATAAAGTATCAATTGTGTTCACAAAAGCAAAAATTTACTCATCAAGGACTGTGAATTAGTCATTCTTAGCACTTTAAGCAACTCCAAAAGAAAACATTTTACATATCATGCAGATCAAGCCAATACAGGTGTACAGGTTAATGGAAGTTCCTTTCATTATGTTATGGAGTTGATCATAAATTGCCTTTTGTGAATCATTTCCACAGAAGTCATAAAATCTTAAAGAAAAATATTTTTTACTGTAAATTCTATCACTTTTGTGGTGTGGAAAAACAAAATATCTAAACAAATATCCCATATATTTTTTAAAAATCTCCTCTGAATATGTTTTACTTTCCACAGGTTGTCAGAAATCATTTTAAAGCTGTTAATAAGTGTTTTGGGGAATTCCCAGGTGGTTCAGTGGTTAGGACTCCACGCTTCCACTGCAGAGGGCATGGGTTCAACCCCTGGTTGGGGAACTAAGATCCTGCAAGCTGCATAGCACAGCCAAAAAAAATAATTAAAAAAAATAAGTGTTTTGATTAATATTTTGAAGATTGGGAAACAAATGTTCGTTCAAAAGTAGATGATGAATTTGTATCAATATGAAAAACCAAACAATCTAACACATAATAAATCAAGAAGTAAATTCTTTAAAGGGCCTTTTGGTATTCTATGAATTGTACTGACCCCAGTATAATGTATTTTCCCAATAAGGACATCTTCTGATAGTCATTTGCTGTACTGCAGTCAACCAAAATGGTACCCCAGTACCTCTGGTTTTGCCATGTCCCTACTTAGTACACGATTTAACAACAATCACAAACCCTATCTTTTCCTTATCTACAGCATCTCTTCTAATCACATGTACTTGTGCTTGTGAAGGTCAATAAAGTGGGTTCTCCTCCATGTCTTTGAAGCTCAAATATATTTAAGCAAGACTCCACTAGAACCTTATGAATCTTTCTAAGAACTGCTTATGAGGATTCCATGCCAAACACCAAGGTCAATCAAATCTCAATCAGGCAATTAAACATTCATTCACACATTCACAGCAACAGTATAAATACTTTTTTTTTCTTCTCTTCTCTTTGTAACAATTCCTTCTTCTTCCACTGTTTTTCTTTCTCCTCTTCCTTTTCTCTCCTTCTGGCAGAAATTTCCATTTCCAGTCTTGCTACCTCTTCCTGGTGGGCTTGCCACTGAAGAACCTGAAATAGAAATTCATTCCAATAACTATACACACTCAAGTGATTTCACAGATCACAAGGAGACTAGGTTCTGAATCAAGCAGATGTCAAAGATTTTCCAAGTACACATTAAAATTCTGTGTGCACATGAGCGTGTGATGTATGTGTAAGATGTGTGTGTGTTAGTATTAAAAGGAGAAAGCAACTTTAAAATCACCTCATTCAGAGATTCTTCACTTGGATTCATGGAATGAAATTCTAAAGAGTCCGTGAACTGACTTCAAAGGATCTGTGAATTCTCATAAGTATTATGGGAAAGTTTTGTGTTTTTGCACAGCTGTGATTTTCTGGAACAATAGTTCCAGTTTCTGGTCAATAGTTTTCAAATGGTCCTAATATCCTAAAACTTTTAAGAACTACTGATATATTTCATCCTGATTTTTGTAAGTGAATAAAATGAGCCTGAATGAAGATGAAAAAAATGTTAAGACATTTAAAAGAAATTTCTGGGTACTGACAGGTGTTACTGGTAGAAGTATAATTGGCACAGCACTTCTAGAGGACACTGGGCAATACGTAAATACATATCACAAGAGAAAACATGCATAGTCTTTGACCCACAACCCCACTTTGGGGAAGTTATTCAAAGAAGACAATCAACTGGACAAGTGCACAAAAATGTACCCATGAGGAATATTCACTGCAGTTCTGCTTAAACAGAAAAACTGGAAAGCGTCTAAGTGTCTGGCAACAAGAGATAGCTTAAATTAATTATGGTATCGTCATACAATGACTGCCATTGAAAAAGGATCTATATTTCCATATTCATCAACATAGAAAATATCCACAACATATTATTAGATGCAAAAAAGCAGGTGCAAAACCACATTTATAGTATGATCTCATTAATATAAATTATCATCTATGTATCTACACATAGAAAGAGATTTGGAAGGAGGTTTACCAAAACAATAATAATTGTTATCTCTGAATAGTAGCATTTCATGGAATTTTAAAAATTTATCCTTAAGTCTTTCTATGCCAAGTGACATTTTTACAATAAACATGTATTATCTTTGTAAGCAGTAAACCAATGAAACTAACAAAATAAAAACAAACACATGTTCCATGTACACACGTAGCCAACGAAGCAGAGAGGAGGGAGATGGAGAGGTATGCAGAAATTTTTTTTGGAAAAGGAAGAAACTAGCATTCTCAGTTTAATACCTCTTTGCCTTACATATTTGATATAAGCATGACTCATTATGGTAATATATAAAGTGAAAATTGAATAAATAAAATATCACAGAAATATGATGAGCTAAAATGACTAAATAGTTAAGCTCTTTTTGCACTTTCATTATTCAAAGTTTATTTTCTAAAAATATATTTTGCTCTATTTATCAAAATAACCAAGGAAATTCAGACCCTTGATTTTCAAGCACACTTAGGTTTCCCCATCTACTGTTTATCTTGGCCGTATTTATCTTCTTGTTTTGAACCCTGTTCCTAGAATAAGATCATCTATGCCTTCTGTCCTGACCTCCTACTTCCCAACTATTCCTTTCTGTACCCACCTTCCATCTGCAACATGCTATATCAAAATCAAGTGTCCTATCAAGCGCTACCAGGGATCACTCTCCTGAATACCTAAAGGATAGTTTTCAGTCCCTCTTTCCTTAACCTCATGGTTGGTACTTAACCCTGTCAACCATCTCTTCATGTTTAAAACTCTTTCCTTCCTTGGCTATAACACTGTTCTCCCCTGCTTCTCCACCAATGAATACTACCTTCTTCTCTTCTTCCTGCTTCTTGTGTCTACCCTATACGCCCAACTCTATTGCTATCCTTTCTCAACCTCAGCCTCTCTCTGTTCATTATCTGATGTGCTCATCCTCTCCTATGAGTTAACCTATCACTTCTGTTGGTCTGACTCTAAAATGTACAATAGCAACTCTGCATTTTTGTCTGCAATCCCATCCTAGCAAATGCTTAAAGACTTTGCTGTATGTATGTGCACCCAAAACACAACATTTCCAAAATTAAACTCAACTTCTTTAACTTTGCCATAGCTTCACACCAAGTCCTGTGCATCTACCTCTTCTTTCAAACAATCTTGTTTGTTCTGTGAAACCACAAGTATCTCTGTAGTTTCCATTTTTATTACTATGTACATCTATCAACATGACTAATTCTTTACATTTTACCTATTACTTGAACAATCTTATATTTCTTAAGCTCAGATGAGCTTTTATTTATAACAAATCAGCTTCTAGACTACTGAATTTCCCTAAGCCACTTTGCTGTAATTTCCTAGTCCACCCAAAGTCTATGTGCCAAATGTATTTAGAACAATACCAGAAAGCTCATGGGGTGATGTCAATTTCTCCAAATATGACCTAAATAATTTAGCTTTCTCACTTCCAACCAATGCCCTACTTTAACCTAGCTAATGTATAATCTCTAGGTAGGTTTTTTCCTGTGCCTTTCCTTATACCATCATTCTTGTCCTTAGCCTCATGGCGTGACTGAAACTATTCCCCCACCTGAAATGCCCTCTGTTCCCCCCTATTTCATAAAGTGCTTCTTGGTCCACCACGTGTCTCACATTTTCGATGAAACATTCTCCAACCCACACTCATCTCTCTTTGATTTCACTTACCATATGATAACTGTTCTCTAATCATTTTGAGCATAATGTTTCTATTTTCATTTAGAGCAGAGTCCATGATATATACATATTTTGTTTTCCCCTTATACTGTCTAGCAGAGTGCTAGCACATCATAGGTGCTCAATTAGTACCTATTTAATTTACCAAAATAACATTTTAAAGTGGAACCAAATAAATAAAAATAAATGATAGCATGAGAATATACCATATTGTAACACATAATGAAATAATGGATCCTCGTTCATGATCATCAATTGCTACTAAAAACTTCATTTTGACAGCTGATAGGAAACGTTATAATGGATGGATCAGGCTGACAACTGTTGAAAACGCTGAATAATCTTAACATCACAGAGAAACAAGCAGCCATTTTGGCATCCTGGTGTAAGTATACAACATTCTCCTGAACCATTCTTGCCAAAATATGAAAATGAATATGATCAAATCTCTAGACCTATCTATCAGTTTACAGAAAATTCAGTCAATGGAAAAACACATTAAAGAACACTATGGGAATACAATCAGCAAAATTGAAATTTGAAAAACTTTCAAGGATTTAACAAATTACAAGGAAAAAAGGAGGAAGGGAAAATATGAGTTAAAAGAGATTTAAGAAACATTATCAGCCAAATGCAATATGTGGATAATATTTGGTTTCTGATTTGAATAAACCAAATGTAAAAAAATTTTGAAACAATTAGAGATATTTCAATATTGACTAGTTAGTTGATACTATTATGGAAACTGTTAAAGCTTTTAGGTACGATCATAGTATGGTTATTTTTTTTAAAGAGTCTTTAATTTTGAGATATATACTGAAATACATATGAAATGATATGATATTTGGGGATTTGCTAACTATTATCCAGTGGGCATGGGAGAGTACGTAAGGGTATTTGACTGATAAGCTGATAATTGTTGAAGTTGAGTAATGATAGATTTTGTATGTTTTTACATTTTTCCATACTAAAATTTTTGTAAAAAAACAAAATAAACCATAAAATATAATGTACATCCAAAGAGATTTGTATAATAAAAGACTGTAGTCTCAAGGTTCTCATACAATGAGACCAGAGATGCAGTGAACTAATGTAAAGAAAGATAGCATACATTCATCCTTTCCAAGTACTGAGACTATTTCTATAAATTTCAGCTGAAAGAAGTTTGTGTTTTGAAACTAGTCTTATCACCTTTTGATTTAAGACTAATTTATGGGAATTATCATTGAATGACCTCTGCACATGTGATGTCATATGATTTATGAAGCCAAATATAAGCAAATACTTATAACTGGTCAAGATTTCTGTTTAAAAAGGTAAGTATAGCAAGAAAATAACCAGATCAATAAAACTCAGGTAACCCAGTTTATCCAATTTACCCAATTGCCCTCCTTGTCATTTGCAAGTCTAAATGATTTTTCTCCTATTCTCCAGAAAAGATAAGATTATGGTAGTTTTTTAAATGGGGCACACACCATAAATCATGAAACAAATGCAAGTTTAGCAATCACAAAAGAACATTACCACAGTGGCAGTCAGGAGCGCATTATAAGGAAAGCATTATTTAGATTATTAACTACAGGACATTTTCCCAGTTCTTTAGTTAATACAGTCTTTGAATGAAACCTTAACCTAACAGAGAACAAATGAAGTTTAAAATATGTTCATCTGTTGCAAATAATAAATTAAGGATTTAAAATGAAAATGGTTAGTACTATTACATGTATCCCTTGCTCTTAATGTAAAAGTTGAATGGTTCAAGGGAAATTAATTAACATACATATTTTCAGGGTGAATAAAGTACTAGAAAAACACAAAATGAAACCCATGAAAACTTCAAAGGCAATAGTGGAAATTAACATCAAGGCAACAATATTAACACAATTTTACATCAAAATTGAAAGCTTTGAAAATAACTCTAAGTCGCGATGCAGTATAAAGGAAATGAGTATTGAACTGCTGGTCAGAATACCAGCTTTTTTGTATTCTCTCTGCCACTAACGGACAACAATGTTACTTTGAGCAAATGGCTAACCTAGTTTTCTTGCATGTTAAAGGGGAGGACTGGATCAGGTGAGTTCTATACTTTCTTTAAGTCCTAATATTCTGATTCTATTTTATATTTTCCTTATATAGAGAGACCACAATATGGCATGCTCTGCAATTGTCTTCTTCAAGCAAAATGAATTGCAATGAGGAACGTTAGTGTTTTATAAGCCTGTTAAATAATAACAGACAATTAAACATTAATTGTGAATTCTATCTGCCATTATTTATGGACCATTGTATCATGTGTGTTGTTTTATATGGGAAAAGTACCATTGACCAGTGCCTGTAACTGATGATTATAAAATATTAAAAACTGCCATATATGAGGCTTATTGTGTGCTGGGCCTATGCTTTATAAAGGCATTAAGCACATGGTGTGAAGTAATCCTTGAAACAAGCAAACTATCTTCTTCACGCTTCATCTGGCTAACTTCTCCCTATCCTACTCAGCCCTAAGCTTAGTCATCATTTGCTCCAGGAAGCCTTCCCTAAGTTACCATGTTCAGGTCAGCTGCCTCTTCCCTACTTCCCTAGCACCTTGTCCCTCTCCTGTATTACAGCACACATCAGCATGGAACCATGTGGATTTGCCTATATCTCACACTTGGCTACAAACTTCTTAAGGGCAGGGACCAGATTTGTTTTATTCATGGGCTCTCTCCAGAGCCTTGCATGGCATCTGGCACATAGTAAGGGTTCAAGAAATACTTGTTGGTAAATGCATGGAAAAGTCTGAGACTATGCCTGTCAGTTAGATTGACAGTATTTCCCTTTCTCCCCACTGGATTGGTCTTTGGAAAGAAAGGTACCCTCCTTCAGACATGCTACCATTTTCTGATTCTTCCACCCTGTGATGACGGATCCTTGCTTTCCTGGTTATAGTTATTTCCAGGATTCCCAAGCTCCACCTCTGATTGCCTCAGGGAAAATATCCAGAAAACCTTGTCAGGCTTTTCAACAATGAATTCCTATTTCTAGCAATGTTAGAGGACGTGTCCAAAAAAGTGTCAAGCAAATCCTTTTCTGTCTTCTCCTTAAATGTTTCTATAAGCTTCTAAATTCAGTTCAGCTGAGTAAACTTCAAATTTTCATTTTATTAAATCTTCAACAGTGTGATAGTTCCATTAAATTTTGCATGTCCCACCATTTTTCAATATTACTTAACTAAGCTTTTTTATCTAATGTGTTCCATTTATGTTTAAACTCCACTCATGAAATACAGTACCTGTGATTTCACATACATTATTATAGCTTTCTATACTCTTCTTAGCATTTTTGCTTAGCAGAAAGATTTGGCTTTTCCTCTTGGTTTCACAATTGTCCCTTGGTTTCTTGGGTGACTTCATAAGTGCATTATTTATTTTTTATTTATTTTGCAGTACGCGGGCCTCTCACTGCTGCGGCCTCTCCCGTTGCGGAGCACAGGCTCCGGACGCGCAGGCTCAGCGGCCGTGGCCCACGGGCCCAGCCGCTCTGCAGCACGTGGGATACTCCCGGACCGGGGCACGAACCCGCGTCCCCCGCATCGGCAGGCGGGCTCCCAATCACTGCGCCACCAGGGAAGCCCCATAAGTGCATTTTTTATCACCTCTCTTTGATAACTACTTTCCATTTTCTGTGACTTTTTATCAGTCGTTTACAGAATCTCAATGATTATGCACTATTATCTTGACTGTTTCATGTCCTTTTCTTTTCAAATAAAATCTTGCAAAGTTTCATTTCATTGAGTCCCAGAGGGTCTTAACCTTAGTGTAAAACAAGACTTGCAGAGGAAGAAACAAACTAAATGTTAATAAGTAGAAAACTATCAACATATATTTTTTCCTAAGGGACAAAAGTCACAAACCTATCAGTCTCTTTTATTTACGAAGCTGACAAAGCCAGATTGTATAATGGAGACAGAAAATGGGGTTAACAGTCAGGAAATCACTTGCCTGCTGGCTATGAGATCTAGGGAAATCATTTCCCATTTCTGGGCCTCAAATCCTCTTTGAAAAATGAAAACTAAATCGGTTTTTCAAACAAAGGGTTACAACACATTAGTGGATAATGAAATAAATTTTATGGATGGGAACTAGCATTTCTTTATGGAAGAAAATATCAGAGAGCATCTCATGTCATTACAGTAATGCTGTTTCAAGAAATTTTAATTTCCATTGTGTGTATGTATCTGTGTGTGTGTGTGTGTTGTGTGTGTATTCATTTGTGATGTAAAATACATTCCTCACTGTAGGTCACAGTGAAAGAAGCTTGAAAAACACAGCAGGATGTTCTCTATAATCGCTTCCAATGCTGAGATTCTACGGCTCTCTGATATAAAGACCAAAGCTACTGTGTTGCCATCATTAAGCCACAGTCCTTATTCCTTCTATAATACAATCAACCCAGAAGCATGATGAGAGAACCCAGATTTTGAAGTCAGAAACCTTGAGTCCTACCCCTGTGACTTATTAATAGTATTCCCTGGGGTACATTGTTCAACCACCTGTAACTCCGGAATAATGTAAAATGGGATAACAATGACACACACCTTACAGGACTGCTGTGCAAATACCATCAATGTGCACAAGCCAGAAACTCAGGAATCATCCTGACACTGTCTGTCCCTGACACTCCACATCTAATCCATTACCAAGTCCTGTAGACTGTGCATCCAACTATCACTTGCACCCACATTCGATTCTATCTTCAGGGCTCCCATCCTAGAACTACTCAGATATATCCTGCATCCACTCTGGTTTCATTCCCTGCCCACCCCCCTATCTCACTTCCTACACTTTCAATGGTTTCCAGCACTCTTGGGGTGAAGTCTGAACTCCGAACTATGGACTACAAGACCTCTAGGGTTTGGCCCTGCCTGTCTGCAGCCCCAACTCCTAACCTCATACCAATCACAGACTCACCCCCTCTTGCTCCAGGAGCCCTGGCCATCATCCAGCCCCTAAACAAGCCACATTTCCTCCAGCTACATGGATGTTGAACATGCCATTTCCTTTGCTTGGAATGCTCCTCCCCTCCTCTTTGCCTCATCCACACATTTTCCTAACCAATACTTAGTCCCAGATTTCAGCTCCAGTGTCTGTCAGGGAAGCCTTACCCACCCACCCTATAGGAGATAAAGCCCTCTAGCTGCATGCTCCCATAACATTGTTTACTTTTTCTTCAATGTACTTATCACAGTTTGAAATCAGACATTCAGTCCTGTGATTACATTACCAGTGTCTGTTACCCCACTAGACTGTGATCTCCATGAAGAAGGGACCATATCTGACTGGCTCACCATGGTATCTCCAGTGCCTTACACACCACCTGACACCTAATAGATGCTCAATAAATATATCTGAATGGGTGAATAAATGAGATAAGAAAGCATAAGTGCTACACAAATGTTTACTATATTCCTGGATTGCTGCAATTGCTTTCTAGCTGACTTTCCTGACTTCAGTGTCATTTCGATTCAACCCATTCAGTAGATATTTGTCTATTGGATTTTCACATATTTTTGCTCCCTTACACATGATTCTAATAGCAGTGGCTTTGCATTTGCCACCATTTCAAGTGGCTCCTATGGCCATTTATTTATTTGGACATCACCTTATTCAAAGGAGGACTCAACCTTTTAAGGCATATGTGAACTTGACCTCACGCATATGACTTTATTTCCTATTACTCCCCAGAGCAAATAGGCCAGACCTTCCTCTTCCTCCTGTCTCTTCCTCTCTTCTCTACTGCTAACACACCCATGTTTACCTCTGTCACTGGCCTTTGCCCAAGAAGCCCTCACTCCTGCTCATCTGTCCTTCAAGGTCATTCAGGGCCCCTTCCTAATGACTTCTCCACCATTTGTCAATCCAGTCTCTGATGTGCATCCTTGATAGTGTCTACAAATAGATGACATCCAAGCACTCTTTAACTACCTTGCTTTATTTTCATTCCACTTATCACTATATAAAATTATATTATTACCCTAAGATTTCTCAACAAAAGGAGAATTTTTTTCTTTCTCTTATATCTATATGAGATGATGGACAGCTAAACCTATTGTTTAGCTATTGTCATCATTTCCAATAAATGTAAATCAAACTATTGTGCTGTACACCTTAAACTTATACAGTGAGGTATGTCAATTATTTCTCAATAAAACTGGAAAATATTATATTATTGATCAGTTGATTTATTTTCTTATCATTGTTTCTCACTATAGTTAAACTCCATGACAGCAGAGACTTGGCCTTCTTTACTTTCTAACCCCACTCCTGGAACAGTGCCTCACCCAAAGTAGGTGCTTAATGAATATTTCTTGGTTGAATGAATAAGAATGGCTCTCATCAAAAAGATAAGAATTAATGAGTGTTGGAGAGGACGTGGAGAAAAGGGAACCCTTGTACACTGTTGGTGGGAATGTAAATTGGTGCAGCCACTACGGAAAACAGTATGGAGGTTCCCAAAAGATTAAAAATAGAACTTTCATACAATCCAGCAATTCCACTTCTGGGTATTTACCCAAAGGAAATGAAATCACTATCTTGAAAGATATCTATACCCCCAACTTTATTGCAGCTTTATTTAAAATAGCTGAGATGTGGAAACAACCCAAGTGTCCACTGACAGATGAATGGATAAAGAAAATGTGGTACACAAATACAATGGAATATTATTCAGCCATAAAAAAGAAGGAAAACCCTGCTATTTCCAACAACATGGATAGACCTTGAGAGCATTATGATAAGTGAAACAAGTCGACAGAGAAAGACAAATACTGTATGATCTCACTTACATGTGGAATCTAAAACAAAAAACAAACCCAAAAATAAACTTTTAGATACAGAGAACAGATTGGTGGTTGCCAGAGACAGTGGCAGGGGGTGAGGAGTGTCAAAATGGGTGAAGGGGGTCAAAAGGCACAAAACTCCAGTTATAAGATAAGTCCTAGGGATATAATGTACAGCATAGTGACTATAGTTAACAATAATGTATTGTATGTTTGAAAACTGCTGAAAGGGTTAATCTTAAGAGCTCTCATCACAAGAGAAAAAAATAGTAATTACATGGGGTAGTGAATGTTACCTAAACTTATTGTGATAATCATTTCGTGCAATATATACATACTTCAAATCACTATACTGTATGCCTAAAATTAACACAAAATTATGTCAATTATATCTCAGATTTTAAAAAAGGTTTTGTTAATTAGCCATTTCACATACATATCCCAGTTCCCAACTAGATTATATGCTTCTTATATTCTGAGGTCAAAGTTTAGACAATTTTTGTAATCTACAAAATCAACTACAATGCTAAATTCATAGAAGGTACTCTGTAAAAGTCATTATTAAAGATATCTGTGATCTAACAAACATCTTGCAAGAAAGTTGAGACAACTTTCTGCTGAGCCCTAAGTTTAATTTCAGTATCAGGGATTTTTCACAAAGCCACCAACCCCAGAAATGACTACACTTTTGATTCTGCAATTTGAGCTTTCTTATCTTGAGCTATGGTTAAAAATAAAATACAAATAAAATATTTAGCACATTTGCCTAACAAGGCATTTGCCTAATTAATGCAAGTGAAATAGATAACAGAAAGGATGACTTATCTAGAATCCTTTCCTATAATTAGGATGGTATGCTGTCTATAGGGAGAAAAAGGGAGATATGTATTATATAATGTAAATAAGTATTAGTAAACTATTTTTAAATTCATAGGTTTATACTAGCATAACCATACACCTCAAATCTCTGATATTTTTCCCTTAGAGTTATTATTTTAATGAATAAAACCTTAAGAGAAATGCTCATAGATCAATAACCACTGGAATAGACTTTTTTTTTATGAGAATAAGATAATTTTGGAGCTATGAAATGGAGACCACTGCTGAGAACAAAAATTAAGGAAAATGATTATAGAGTGTGATAAAAAATGATTACAGTTTATGGATTTCCTTAACTCATAGGACCCAAATAGGAAGCCATCAATGAGAATACTTTTCTTACTTATCAACACAGTTCTTTCTAGATATAGCACAGAATCAACAACAGATAATTTAAAGAACTTGGCAATACTTTTAATCTCTTCACACAAACTCATTACATCTTACTTATAAAGGGGGGCCAAGAAGAGAAGTGGAGATCACAAGAAGATTAACTGGGAAAAATCATAAAGTGACTTCCATTATCATCAGCAAAACCCCCCTTCACTTAGTATGTTATTCAGCAATAAATATTTCAAACTAGATATAGTGCATATTGATTTATGCATATTGCCTGAATGCCTTCCTGCAGAAAGAACAGTCAGAACATATCAGAAAAAATAAGCAATATCTTCCTAGGGGAAAAATAAAAGCAATAGGAAAAAAGGGAGAAAGGGAAGATAAAAGGTAAGATGAAAAATTAAGGAACCATTATATGCATGCAAAGGGAGCTCACTCAGATGATCCCCAAAAATGCTAATGGAAGTTACAGACATCAATTCCCTGAGCATGCACAAGATGATAAATCCTGTCACCCTGAACTTTTTCCAAATAGATACTAAGAAAGAGGCAGGATGCTATACTGATATTACAATATGTTCGTGGAGATGGGAAATCTTATTCTTTTCCATAAAGTCTTGGTAAACCTCTGAAATGAATGTTCTGAGCAGATAAAAAACTAGAACAATCTGCATTATTTTGAATTCATTTGTTTTATGTTCAAGATTGAACCAGTTTTGCTTCTAAATGACAACTCCACTGCAGCTCATTTATAAGTTCTTCCAATTTCCCCAACCTTCTAATTACTTATTCTGTATACATTTCTTGAAGGAATAGCTATGACCCCTTATAAAAAATTATATACTATTCAGCCAAGGAGACAACTCTGTCCTAATCCATAAAAACATATTAAACAGAAGATATAAAGCATGATGGTGTGAATCTAACTGCTACTTATGCCAGGAGATTTAGACATTTGAATTTGGTCTTTTAAGTCTATGTTCTACTGCAAGTTTCCTGCGTATAGATAATTACTCCCAGCTAGAAAAAAGATCCTATCTGTCATTACAGAGCTAATGTAACTGACCAATAATTCTATACATCATTATGTGCAAATGTCTTGGGGATTTTTTACATTTAAAACTGTTTTGCCTCTGGTGTTCCCAGGCTTTCCTTTTTGGTTCTTTCCTTTCCACTCAGCCCACTGGGCCTCCAGTACCATGAATGTGGTCACAACGCCCAATTCCATGGCTCTAGATCCATATTTCCAACTGCCAACTGGGTAATCCACAGCCCTCTAAAAGCAATACATTCAAAGACAGAATCACTATCCTTCCTTCAGAACCTGTATTCCCTATCCAGGTTGATGGCATCGTAGATCATCACCCCATTGCCCAAGCCAAGAGCCACTCTAGACTCCTTTCTCTCCAGTACCCTTCCCATTCTGTCACTAAATCCTCCTTAATATGTCTAGACTCCTTTATGACACCTCCAGCCCCAAAGCTACTAAGTTCAGTTAAACTTTCATCATCCTTTCCTAGACTTTGAGAATTAGTCCTAACTGGACTCCCCACTTTCAGATTTATCCCATGTCAATCCATCCTCCACATCATGCCTGAAAAATCCTTTTATAGTGAAAACTCTGATATTACTCCACTGCCTCAAGCCTTTCAATGGCTCCCCATTGTCTCCAGCAGAGGCATAAGTTCAAATATCTGTTGGGGCTAGGCAAATATCAAAAGCAAGGAAAGGGGGCTGGGTGTAAGACACCCAAGTGGTAGTAGGGACTGGACCCAGATGCACAGGCACATGCTCCACCCAAAGGCACCTAAGGAAGGCAGTTGCTTTTGACTCTCACCAGTTGTTGCCACATAGAAATGCAGGGTCCAGGTAACCAGATATTCCAATTTTTCAAGAGAATCTGGAAGTCTGGATTTGTATGTACATTTTCCAATATTTTAATGTTGAAAATACCCACATTTTTAAAAACAAATATATGAAGCCCCAATTTCATATTTAGGCTATCAGTTTTCAACTTCTCATCTACCAGATAGAATTCAAACTCTTAGCATGACATATCATTTCCCCCATTATCTATCAAAGAATATTCTTTCTTTACCCTCCCTATACCCAAACCATACTACTTGCACCTATAACAAACTACATGCAATTCTTTAAACATGCCATGCTGTTTTAGTTCCCCATGCCTTTGAATAATCTTTCCTACTTCTGAAATACCCTGATCCCCGACCCAACTCTTGTTTTAGTAGGAAATTGTTATTCACTTTTCCAGTCTTAGCTCAAGCATCTCTTTCTCTGGAAAGCCTTCCTGGATCCAGTCACGATAAGACAATTATCTTTGGTGTCACCACCACCTCTAGGACATAACCATATGACTCACCAGTCCTACTGGTATGTATCCAAGTGAATTAACAGAATTACTATAAAATTAATCTCACTAAATTGAAATCATTTATTTTAAAGTTGCCTCCTCTATCAGACAAGGGACCTCTTTTAGAGCAAAGACTTATTTCAGATTTTTACATCTATTCTCAGCCCACAGCCTATTTAGTAAATACATAATAGTATTAGAACTAAATAGGAGATAAGAGACTTGTGCCATTTTCCCCAGTTGATAACAAAGTATTAATAATAGGAAAACAAGATCTTCACTGACGTCTGAAAGAACTAAATTTTGCTTTCATATAAGTAGAACAGCTTCAGCTTTAACTGAAAAATACTTTAACCTGCCTCTTCTCCTAGGCTGGTCAGTCCTTCACTTGTTATGCAGTGGCTTCAGGCCTATTTACTGTCTCTTGACCCTGTAAGTTTTGCCTTTTCCAGTTTTATATAAAAGGGATTATACAGCAGTAGTCTTTGGGCTTGGCTTCTTTCACTTAGCGTAACCCACCTGAGATTCATCCATGTTGTTGCACGTATAGAGGTTGATTCCTTTGTGTTGCTGGGAAACATTCTGTTGCGTGGATGCACCTCAGATTGTTTATCCACCCACTAGTTTTAGGACATTTGGGTTGTTTCCAGTTTTTGGCGATTACAATTAAGCTGTTTATAAACATTTGCTGCAGGTTTTTGTATAAACATAAGTTTTCATTTCATTCAGATACATACGCAGTAGGATTGCTGAGTCATATGGTTAAGCGTAAGTTTAACTTTATAATTGTCAAACTATTTTTCCAAAGTGGCTGTACCATCCTGCAGTTCCGTCAGTAACGTATGAGAGTTCCAGTTGCTTCACGTTCTCACTGGAACTTGATATTGTCAGATTTCTGGATAGTCAGGTTTTGGGGGGGAGTAGGAGTGGTTGAAGCCATTCTAACAGAAGTGTAGCAGTTTATCATTGTGGTTTCAGTTTGCCTGACCTCTTCTAAATCATTTTTTCTTCACTCTTCTTTATTAGTTGCTATTATCAGACATCTCTCTGTCCCACCTCATACCCTCTTGGCCAACCATTTGACTGTAGCTCTTGTTGTGGCAACCAGCTGCTCACAGGTAGGACCTGAAAGCAGCTCAACCTCACCTCACTTCCACCATGTATCTCACACTTTCTGCCCCATGGCTTCTCTGTCCCCACCCCACATGTGAAATATGTGTAAAAACCTTCTCGTTCTGAAGCATGTGTAAACCTAGAAAGGCAAGAAAGTTTACACTCTAATGGACAACTCTTGACCAATGGTGAATTGAAGCTAGTGAATACATACTCCTCCCCTTGGAAGGATAGTTCCATTCCTTGGAAGAATAGTTCTAAGACATTTTCTCTATGGTGCCTCACAGGATTCCTCAGTAGAAATGAACACAGACTAACATTATGTTGCCCACAGTGGTGATCAGCAAAATAATAATATATCCTAGGCATGGCTTTCCCTCCTTTCTTGTTTGACTCCTTCAAAGCCCCTACTTTTCTTCCTTGAGGTCACTTTCCAAAATAAATTACCTGCACACAAGCCCTTATCTTGGTTCCTGCCTTAGGTGGTATACAGGCTAAGTCACCTTTGGAAAGTATCTCAGCTCAAAGGGGAAGTAAATAACAGAACAGAGCAGAACCTATGCAGCTACTCTCCATAAAGGACACATTTTTTTTCCTCTTTGGTGAGTACTATATTTAGGCATGTCTTCTAGCATGAGATATAAGACTGCAAAGTTATATGACTAAACTGTTGAATTTTTAATACTTAAATGTCTCTTCAATTAGAACCTTAAGGAGATATATGAAAATAGTATTTTAAATTTATTGAAAACAATAAAATATTAATGTCAACTTGTTAAACATTAATACTTATTTTCAGTTTTTAAAATATTTTTTCTATTTTTTAAAATTAATCAATTAATTTATTTTTGGCTGCGTTGGGTCTTCGTTGCTGCGCGCAGACTTTCTCTAGCTGCGGTGAGAAGAGGCTGCTCTTCGTTGCGGTGCACGGGCTTCTCATTGCAGTGGCTTCTCTTGTTGCGTAGCACGGGCTCTAGGTGCACGGGCTTGAGTAGTTGTGGCACGCGGGCTTCAGTAGTTGTGGCACATGGGCTCAGTAGTTATGGCTCCGAGCTCTAGAGCGCAGGCTTAGTAGTTGTGGCACATGGGCTTAGTTGCTCTGCGGCATGTGGGATCTTCCCATGCCAGGGCTCGAACCCGTGTCCCCTACAATGGCAGGTGGATTCTTAACCACTGCACCACCAGGGAAGTCCCAAAACATTAATATTTAACTTTTATTCTTCACTAAAGTAATTTTTAAATTTGCATTGTCTTATTTTACTTGCACATTTTGTGACAGAGCCTCATTGGAGTGACATGGAAAACTACTGAGGTGGCTTGCCTAGGTGTAGTCTCTTACTCGAGGGAGCTTTACTCTGTACAAGGGTTCACACCAGGTCTGGAGAGAGGACGTGAGTGACAGTGACTCTTGTGTCATTTAGAACAGAAGCAAATAACAAAGGAAAGGATTACTTTATTTTATACGAGGAACAGTGTCCTTGATCCTGATAACTCTAGGTTACTAAAGCTATACTCAAGTGTCTCCAATAAAGCTTACCTCTAAGAAATGTCCATAGAGGGAACTATTAATAGGTAAACTTGGGATCTTGTAAAGGTTTGTATTATTATTATCGTGTTTGACAACAGATATCACTTTTCTGGTTGTACATACAAAAGTTTTGTTAGCAAGCAGAAAAAATCTAGTCTATTTCAGAAGGATAGATTTCTCAATTTTCTTGGTGACAATACAGGTATAACTCAACTCTCTGGCACAGGTTATTCTGGCACGTATACATTACATATATGTGTTGATTACATCTATGGGCACTCTTTGTGCGGTGTTCTTTTTCCTATTGTGGAAGCACCCTTAGTATTTTCATAAAAGGTAAAAGCTGACATGTTGGTAGACAGAAGCCACATGTGTGTACTCTTAGAGGATAATCCTGGATTTCATTCACATAGATGAACGGTAGAGAAAAAACTCCTGGGATAAATGAGCAATTCAGGTTGGATGTGATTTCAGATTAAAATGTTTAAGAGAAAATTATACAAATAACTGCTTAGTGTTTACAATAATCAAGCATTGTAAACATTTACAACATCCTGCCTTTGTGAAACAGATCTATCCTGTTTCAGCATAATCATCATCACCTTCACTTTCACCGACAGAATTAATGATGCAGATTTTTAAAGTTAATAAGCTATTCTGAGGGTTTTATGTGTACTCTTCTAAATCTTTTAGATAATAATTCACCAGTATATGAGTAGCTTGCAATACATCTATTTCCTTATACTGAAATCAGATAAAATGTTGTCTGCTAACTATTTTCATTTAGGGATATAACTATCATTTAAACAACATGCCTTAAAACCAAACACAGTGATTTTGTCACAGAAGTAAATTGTTCGTCTTGCCTTCTGAGATGGCCCACACTCTGTCTGTGGAGTGTGTTTCTCCCATGGCCCCTCTCACTTTCCGAGACGTCCCCATGCCCTGGGCCTCTCTCGCCTTTTGAGACAGACCTTATTCTGTCTATGGAATGTATATCCCTCTAAATAAATCCACTTCTTACCTAAAAAAAAAAAAGTAAATTGTTCTTTTTGTTTCTCTATTTCCCTAAACGCTCCAGATTAGAAAGCTCAGGCATCTTACATCCTCTTTGCCTCCCTATAGTAAATTAACTTCTATTAATTCATCCTTTGTTTTATTTGATTCTTCTTCTCCATTCCCTCTCCTCCTATCCAGGTTCAAAAGGCTAGGCTGATGCTCAGCTTGTTACTGGCAGGGCCAATTATCAGTGAGCTCTGAGGAGACATGAACATTACCTGACAACCTTAAATACAGCATTCCGAGAGGTTTTCATAAGATTTATAGGGGAAATTTCTGGGGGAAGTACAAAGAGCTATAGCTCCACTTGAGACTTACGAATGATCTTGGAACAATCACAGGGACAAGCAGAGCATGTGCTAGAGATGGAGACAAATATATGGGTCCTAAATGCAAGTTGGTCTCCTTGATGGAGGAGAAGGCTTTGGTAATTCCTTTCTACACCTCTGGTTTATAGAAGGTGAAGTATAGTTTTTGGATGAATGGAATAAATTATCCTTAAACGAAATTCAAAAAGAAAAAGAGTACAACTACTGCCCATTCTTTGGCAATTCTTATCTTTGACATAGATAAGAAAAAAGAGAAACTCTGTAATGCCTCAACTATATATCAGGCATGAAACTCCCCAGGCAAGGTGGACTCACACCTTCTGATGAAGCTGCAGAAGCCCTGCCCCAGAGAGTACAACACGTAGTGCTTGTGCCAGGATGGATGTGCCGTACTTATTGCAGAGGATGGGGCAGCTGAGTGCAAGTTCCATTTGGGAAATTAACCTTCCTGGAGTATCCAGTCAAGGTTCAAGGAGAGCTTGCCTAGAATCGGGCACCCCCCCCCACCCCCCCCGCCACACACACACTTCTTCTCTTTCACTGGGAAAGAATGAAACAATAAAATCCAAAATGTATCTCTTGGACCTTAAAAACTTGTAATCACAAATTGAAGCCTTGGAGACACAAAAGGTAGATTAATTTTTTCTTCTAATTAAAGGTCATGACTTTGGAAGAGGCTGGAGAATGTGAGAAGTAAATAGCTGGCTCCGAAAAAGTATTAAGAAGATTTGCTTTCTGCACTGTAAGTTATGATTCTAGATTGGCAAGCTCCTAGACGAGCATTTTATAAAGATCAGGAAGAAAATTTTGGCCAGAGTCATACAGATCTGACATAGAAGATGTCAACCTAAAAGCAAATGAAGATGGGTAAAAAAAGTGTACATGATGGTGACAACAGGCATGGTATACAGAGACCAACAATGAAGGAGGTATTTGATGATTATCAGTAATAATTAACAATATAGCCCCAATGTACCCATACCTCTTCAACCTATGACTACAAATGAAGTCACATTAGCATTTGTGCCTGACTCCTCAGCCCACTGTAAAGTGTCCCCAAGTGTTTCCGGGGATTAACAGAGCGTGTACCAACAACTACATGTCTGATGGGCATTTGCTTCTCTCTTAGACCTCGGGGGAGGATCTGCCATCTCTACTTTGCATCCACTAAGTCCTCAGCTCTCACAGAGGCTCTTCTTAAATGTCACCACTGGTGCTTGCAAAGCTACCAAACTCTAGAGGTGCTAACCAGTCCTGCATTGCCTCTAGTCTTTAGTGCCACAGTGATTCTGGGTTCCTTACAGGAATGAGTCATGCTCATCACTACCTATTTCAAAGGACTCAGATGCAGTACCATCCCTCCATCATTACCTCTCATGCGTTTGTCTCAGGCACCTGAATACGTGAATAGATACATGGCATAAAATTAGAGGATCTATTTAGGCTCATCAGGATCTACCTTGCTCCACTACCTCCTGAAAAATATGACAAGTCCCTTGGAGAGGATTCCAACCCCAGTCACTGGCTCTTTCTCAGAGAAGGAAATAGTGTTTTCTCTGCAGTTCCCTGGACCTTGCTCTGGGCTCAGACCCTAAGGTTGCTGGCTTCCATGGCTAAGTTCCAGGAGAGCAGTTACTCCAATATACAGATGACCCCATGCTAGGATTTATGAAGTCTTACACGGGACATCAAGATTTTAATGGACTATCCCTGGATGTCACTAGCCTCTGGATACAAATGAAGTCTAGGCTCTGACTATTCAACTTGTGATCCATGGACCAGCAGCATAGCATCACCTGGGAGCTCATTAGAAAAGCATAGGCTCAGACTCTACCCCAGAATGAGCAGCTTCCGGAGATCTCCAGGTGATTCATGTTTATATTAAAGTATGAAAAGATAATATTATAAACTATATCACCAAATTTTGCCACTTTAGAAAATTACATCACTGACAGTAATACTGTTAAAGGATGAGAGTTGTGAATACACACATCCATATGCATCTGCATCTGCAGCCCTCACAGTCACTGTGATTCTACTCACGGGTGTAAGCATCTGATCACTGTGTCTTCTGGTGGTGTTACACCCAAACATGTACACATTGAAATACATATTATGTTATACAAAATTATTTTATTTCACTTCCCTTTTACATTATTGTTAGGATACTATATTGATTTTATTTTCAAGGTGTGTGTGTGCATGTTGATTGTATTTTCTATGGATTTCATTTTGGGAGAGTAAATGAGATATTATAGAATATTTGTTGCAAATAGGAGGCACTGGGTCTGAGGACAATGACAACCACTGCCAAGGGTCACAGGAAGCCTTTCACGGATTTTAAGCAGAGGAGTAACATGGTCAGATGTTTTGATTCAGCTAGATAATTCTGGAGGCTGTTTGGAAAACAGATTTAGGGTCATATGGCTGGTGTTAGAGGAATCAATATGGGACACTGAGACTACAGTCCAGGTGAGTGTCAGGAGTGGCCACAGACTAGAAGAAAAACTGGACAGAAAGGATTCTCAGAAGCAAGGATGAAAGGATTTCAGGAAGAAAGGGGCAAGTCAACAGATTCAAATGTACTTATAGGAATTATGTAAATTAGTAGCTAGGTGGCCATAAAGAATGCATGCACAGCTGTGAACAAACAAAGCCAATTAACTTTGCCTTGGCGTAAGTGTTGGAGGGAAATGAACATGGAAAAGAAGAAAGAGCAAGAAATGTTTTATTGGCTTCCTCTGGGCAGCATTTCCCCTTTTATTCCTATGTCCCTGCAAATGATCCTGTAGCCTTTAGGAAATGGCATTGCTAAGAAACTGCAGAATGAATTCTAGTCCTAAATCAAATGCCAAATACGTCACTTCTGGCAGGCCAATTTTCTGTGACTCAATGTTCTTATCCGTGGCTTAGGGATAATAATTTGTCCTCTCTCAGAAGATAGCTTTGGTGACAGAAAAATATATCTCAAAATACTTTGAAAATTAAGGAAGATAACTAAATTATGATTGTTTTACTGTTAGATTTAGACAATATAACAGGTTTCCATTCAGAGCATCTGTATGCACAAGTGGGAGCCACACCATTCATTTCTAGGTAGTAATTAGTTTTTTCCTTTCTCAAAAAAGAAAGAAAGAACTTTCTGATATTAACACTTCTCTATGGCTTCATACTAGGGAATTTATGTGAACAAAGGGGCCTAATAATTCTTTGACTTTCGAAGTCTCTTTTTTCCTAAAATCCCTGTCAATCTAATTTTATAATCAAAGTATACTCTTTGGATACCTTTGATGACAGCTGGAGGTCAGAGTTACTGTTTGTTATATTTACTCAAAGTATTTTGTAAAAGATTCTTGATAAGGAAATTTTAAACTGAAAAAAATCTCTGGAGAAATGATTACTCTAGGGAAGTGTAAGTAGTCATGATGACTCTGAGCATAGTCTGGTGAGCATTTTGCTGGCAACGGAAGTTCCAGACAGAATCACCCACCTACTCCATCAGCAGTACTTGTCAGTACCGAAAAAAGTTTAGAGCCTGAGCATCTATTCACTTCAAAATTAAAGAACTGCCATTATACATATAGATTCCTTGACAGGCTCTCTTTTTATAGAAATAAATGTCTAATTTCTCTTTTTCAAAAAGTAAATTGACTTAGTTAAATAAAAGGATGAACATGTTAAATTGCGATATTTAGTTATAAATTATTTATCTGACTTGAAGCTCTCCAAAAGTCTTATCAGGCCAGGATGAGGCACTAGAAATTTACTGAGTTTCTGTTCAAAACAGCCGCATTCTGCCACTGAGCCAACTTTAAGACTGAACATAAAGTTTTATATTAGGTGAGCTGAAACCCCATTCAGACACACGAAATGGCATTTCCATTATCACTTGAGAAGACTTCTCTCAGCTGTATGAAATACTGTGAGAGATTGGTTCAAGATGGCGGAGTAGAAAGACGTGAACTCACTCCCTCTTGCGAGAGCACCGGCATCACAACTAACTGCTGAGCAAAAGTCAACAGGAAGACACTGGAACTCACCAAAAAAGATACCCCACATCCAAAGACAAAGGAGAAGCCACAATGAGACGGCAGGAGGGGCACAATCACAATAAAATCAAATCTCATAACCGCTGGGTGGGTGACTCACAAACTGGAAAACAATTATACCACAGAAGCCCAGTCACTGCAGTGAAGGTTCTAAGCCCCACATCAGGCTTCACAACCTGGGGGTCCAGCAACATGAGGAAGAATTCCCAGAGAATTAGACTTTGACGGCTAGCGGGATTTGATTGTAGCCCTTTGACAGGACTGGAGGAAACAGAGACTTCACTCTTGGAGGGCACACACAAAGTAGTGTGTGCATCAGCACCAAGGGGCAAGGAGCAATGACCCCATAGGAGACTGAACCAGACCTACCTGCTGGTAATGGAGGGTCTCCTGCAGAGGCGGGGGTGGCTGTGACGGAAATGCTGGCAGCGGAAATTCTGGGAAGTGCTCCTTGGCATGAGCCTTCCCGGAGTCCACCATTAGCCCCACCAAAGAGCCTGTAGCCTTCAGTGCTGGGTCACTTCAGGCCAAACAACCAACAGGGAGGAAACTCAGCCCCACACAACAACAGACAAGTGGATTAAAGTTTTACTGAGCTCTGCCCACCAGAGCAACACCCAGCTCTACCCACCACCAGTCCCTCCGATCAAGAAGCTTGCACAAGCCTCTTAGATAGCCACATCCACCAGAGGTTAGACAGCAGAAGCAAGATGAACTACAATTCTGCAGCCTGTGGAATGAAAACCACATTCACAGATAGACAAAATGAAAAGGCAGAGGACTATGTACCAGATGAAGGAACAAGATAAAACCCCAGAAAAACAACTAAATGAAGTGGAGATAGGCAACCTTCCAGAAAAAGAATTCAGAATAATGATAGTGAAGATGATCCAGGACCTCAGAAAAGGAATGGAGGCAAAGATCAAGAAGATGCAAGAAATGCTTAACAAAGACCTAGAAGACTTAAAGAACAAACACCTAGAAGAATGAAAGAACAAACAAGCAGAGATGAATAATACAATAACTGAAATGAAAAATACACTAGAAGGAATCAATAGCAGAATAACTGAGGCAGAAGAATGGAGAAGTTACCCAGAAGACAGAATGGTGGAATTCACGGCCATGGAAAGAATAAAGAAAAAAGAATGAAAAGAAATGAAGACAGTCTAAGAGACCTCTGGGACAACATTAAATACACCAACATTTGCATTATAGGGGTCCCAGAAGGAGAAGAGAGAAAGGACCTGAGAAAATATTTAAACAGATTATAGTCAAAAACTTCCTTAACATGGGAAATGAAATAGATACCCAAGTCCAGGAAGCCCAGAGAGTCCCAGGCAGGATAAACCCAAGAAGAAACACACTGAGACACACAGTAATCAAACTGACAAAAATTAAACATGAAGAAAAAATATTAAAAGCAACAAGGGAAAAAAGACAAATAAAAGGGAACTCTCATAAGATTAACACCTGATTTCTCAGCAGAAACTATACAAGCCTGAAAGGAGTAGCACAATATACTTAAAGAAATGAAGGGAAAGGACCTACAACCAAGATTACTCTACCCAGTAAGATCTCACTCAGATTCAACAGAGAAATCAAAAGCTTTACAGACAAGCAAAAGCTAAGAGAATTCAGCACCACCAAACCAGCTCTACAACAAATGCTAAAGGAACTTCTCTAAGTGGGAAACACAAGAGAAGAAAAGGACCTACAAAAACAAACCCAACACAATTAAGAAAACGGTAATAGGAACATACATATCGATAATTACCTTGAATGTAAATGGATTAAATGGCCCACCAAAAGAAACAGACTGGCTGAATGGATACAAAAACGAGACCTATATATATGCTGTCTACAAGAGACCCACTTCAGACCTAGGGACATATACAGACTGAAAGTGAGGGGATGGAAAAAGATATTCCATGCAAATGGAAATCAAAAGAAAGCTGGAGTAGCAATAGTCATATCTGAAAAAATAGACTTTAAAATAAAGAATGTTATAAGAGGCAAAGAAAGACACTACATAATGATCAAGGGATCAATCCAAAAAGAAGATATAATAATTATAAATATATATGCACACAACATAGAAGCACCCCGATACATAAGGCAAATGTTTACAGCTATAAAAGAGGAAACAGACAGTAACACAATAGTTGGGGATTTTAACACCTCACATACACCAATGGACAGATCATCCAGACAGAAAATTCATAAGGAAACACAAGCTTTAAATGACACAACAGACCAGATAAATGTAATTGACATTTATAGGACATTCCATCCAAAAACAGCAGATTACAGTTTCTTCTCAAGTGCACACGGAACATTCTCCAGGACAGATCACATCTTGGGTCACAAATCAAGCCTCGGTAAATTTAAGAAAACTGAAATCACATGAAGCATGTTTTCTGACCACAACACTATGAGATTAGAAATGAATTACAGGGGGAAAAAAACATAAAAACCACAAACATATGGACGCTAAACAATACGTTACTAAATAACCAAGAGATCACTGAAGAAACCAAAAAAGAAATCAAATACTACCTAGAGACAAATGACAATGAAAAATGACAAATGACGATGTCAACAAATGACGATGATCCAAAACCTATGGGATACAGTCAAAGCAGTTCTAAGAGGAAAGTTTACAGCATTCAATCCTACCTCAAGAAACAAGAAAAATCGCAAATAAACAATCTAACCTTACACTTGAAGCAACAAAAGAAAGAAGAACAAACGAAACCCAAAATTAGAACAAACGAAACCCAGAAGGAAAGAAATCATAAAGATCAGAGAAGAAATAAATGAAATAGAAACAAAGAAAACAACAAAAAGATCAATAAAACTAAAAGCTGGTTCTGTGAGAAGATAAACAAAACTGACAAACCTTTAGCCGGACTCATCAAGAAAAAGAGGGAGGACTTCCCTGGTGGCACAGTGGTTAAGAATCCACCTGCCAGTGCAGGGGACATGACTTTGAGCCCTGGTCCGGGAAGATCCCACATGACGCGCAGCAATGAAGCCCATGTGCCACAACTACTGAGCCAGCACTCTAGAGCCCACAAGCCACAACTACTGGGCATGTGTTCCACACCTACTGAAGCCCGCGTGCCTACAGCCTGTGCTTCTCAACAAGAGAAGCTACCGCAATGAGAAGCCCGCGCACCGCAACAAACAGTAGCCCCCACTTGCCACAACTAGAGAGAGCCCGCGCTCAGCAACAAAGACCAAATGCAGTCAAAAATAAATAAATGAATAAATAAATTTATAAAAAGAAAAGAGGGAGAGGACTCAAATTAATAAAATTAGAAATGAAAAAGGAGAAGTTAGGATGGACACCACAGAAATACAAAGCATCCAAAGAGACTACTACAAGCAACTCTATGCCAATAAAATGGACAAGCTGGAAGAAATGGACAAACTCTTAGAAAGGTGTAACCTTACAAGACTGAACCAGGAAGAAATAGAAAATATGAACAGACCAATCACAGGTAATGAAATTGAAACTGTGATAAAAAATCTTCCAACAAAGAGATGTCCAGGGAAAGATGGCTTCACAGGTGAATTCTATCAAACATTTAGAGAAGAGCTAACACCCATCCTTCTCAAACTCTACCAAAACATTGCAGAGGAAGGAACACTCCCAAGCTCATTCTACGAGGCCACCATCACCCTGATTCCAAAACCAGACAAAGATACTACAAAAAAAGAAAATTACAGGTCAATATCACTAGATGAATATAGATGCAAAAATAGTCAACAAAATACTAGCAAACAGAATCCAACAACATATTAAAAGGATCATACACCATGATCAAGTGGATTTATCCCAGGGAGGCAAGGATTCTTCAATATATGCAAATCAATCAATGTAATACACCATATTAACAAATTGAAGAATAAAAACCATATGATCATCTCAATAGATGCAGAAAAAGCTTCTGACAACATTCAACACTGATTTATGATAAAAAATCTCCAGAAAGTGGGCAGAAAGGGAACCTACCTCAACATGATAAATGCCATACACAACAAACCCACAGCAAGCATCATTTCAATGGTGAAAAACTGAAAGCATTTCCTGTAAGATCAGGAACAACACAAGGATGTCCCCTCTTGCCAGTATTATTCAACATAGTTTTGGAAGTCCTAGCCATGGTAATCAGAGAAGAAAAAGAAATAAAAGGAATATGAATTGAAAAGGAAGAAGTAAAATTGTCACTGCAGGTGACATGATACCATATATAGATAATCCTAAAGATGCCACCAGAAAACTACTAGAGCTAATCAATGAATTTAGTAAAGCTGCAGGATACAAAATTAATGCACAGAAATCTCTTGCATTCCTATACACTAACAACAAAAGATCAGAAAGAGAAATTAAGGAAAACACTCCCATTCACCACTGCAACAAAAAGAATAAAATACCTAGGAATAAACCTACCTAAGGAGGTAAAAGACCTGTAACTCAGAAAACTATAAGACACTAATGAAAGAAATCAAAGATGACACAAATGGATGGAGAGATATACTATGTTCTTGGATTGTAAGAATCAATATTGTGAAAATGACTATACTACCCAGAGCCATATACAGATTCAGTGCAATCCCTATCAAACTACCAAAAAATTTCACAATTTGTATGGAAACACAAAAGACCCCGAATAGCCTAAGCAATCTTGAGGGAAAAAAACGGAGCTGAAGGAATCAAGACTCCCTGACTTCAGGCTATACTACAAAGCTTCAGTAATCAAGACAATATGGCACAAAAACAGAAATACAGATCAATGTAACAGGATAGAAAGCACAGAGATAAACCCACGCACCTATGGGCAACTAATCAATGACAAAGGAGGCAAGGATATATAATGGAGAACAGACAGTCTCGTCAATAAGTGGTGCTGGGAAAACTGGACAGCTATATGTAAAAGAATGAAATTAGAATACTCCTTAACACCATACACAAAAATAAACTCCAAATGGATTAAAGACCTAAATGTAAGACTGGACACTATAAAACTCTTAGAGGAAAACATAGGAAGAACATTCTTTGACATAAATCACAGCAAGATCTTTTTTGATCCACCTCCTAGAGTAATGGAAATAAAAACAAAAATAAACAAATGGAACCTAATGAAACTTAAAAGCTTTTGCACAGCAAAGGAAACTATAAACAAGACGAAAAGACAACACTCAGAATGGGAGAAAATATTTGCAAACTAATCAGTGGACAAAGGATTAAGCTCCAAAATATATAAACAGCTCACACAGCTCAATATTAAAAAAATAAACAACCCAATCCAAAAATGGGTAGAAGACCTAAATTGACATTTCTCCAAAGAAGACATGCAGATGGCCAAGAGGCACATGAAAAGCTGCTCAACATCACTAATTATTAGAGAAATGTAAATCAAAACTACAATGAGGTATCACCTCACACCAGTCACAATGGCCATCATCAGAAAATCTACAAACAACAAATGCTGGAGAGGGTATGGAGAAAAGGGAACGCTCTTGCACTGTTGGTGGGAATGTAAATTGATAGGGCCACTATGGAGAACAGTAATGGAGGTTCCTTAAAAAACTAAAAATAGAATTGCCATATGACCCACCAATCCCACTACTGGGCATATACCCAGAGAAAACCATAATTCAAAAAGACACATGCACCTCAATGTTCACTGTAGCACTATTTACAACAGCCAGGTCATATAAGCAACCTAAATGCCCATCGACAGTCAAATGGATAAAGAAGATGTGGTACATATATACAATGGAATATTACTCAGCTATAAAAAGGTATGAAACTGGGTCATTTGTAGAGATGTGGATGGACTTAGAGACTGTCATACAGAGTGAAGTAAGTCAGAAAGAGAAAAACAAACATTGTATATTAACGCATATATGTGGAATCTAGAAAAATGGTACAGATGTACCAGTTTACAAGGCAGAAATAGAGACACAGCTGTAGAGAACAAACGTATGGACACCAAGGTGACTGACATATATGCACTAATATTTATAAAATAGATAACTAATAAGAACCTGCTGTATAAAAAATAAAATAAAATTTAAAATAAATAAAATGCTAAACTAGCATAGTAATTTCAAATAAAATCAATGTATTTGAAAAAAATAAATAAAATTCAAGAAAAAAAAAGAAACTTTTACATGTAGCTGTCCAGTTTTCCCAGCACCACTTATTAAAGAGGCTGTCTTTTCTCCACTGTATGTTCTTGCCCCCTTTGTTGTAAATTTGGTGCCCATATGTGTGTGGGTTTATCTCTGGGCACTCTATCCTGTACCATTGATCTATATTTCTGTTTTCGTGCCAGTACCATACTGTCTTGATTACTGTAGCTTTGTGGTATAGTTTGAAGTCAGAGAGCTTGATTCCTTCAAGTCCGTTTTTCTTTCTCAAGATTGCTTTGGCTATTTGGGGTCTTTTGTGTTTCCATACGAATTGTAAAATTTTTTGTTCTAATTCTGTGAAGAATGCCATTTGTAGTTTGATAGGGATGGCATTGAATCTGTAGATTGCTTTGGGTAGTATAATAATTTTCACATTGTTGATTCTTTCAATCCAAGAAAATGGTATATCTCTCCATCTGTTTGAGTCCACCTTTGATTTCTTTCATCAGTATCTTATAGTTTTCTGAGTACAAGTCTTTCGACTCCTTAGGCAGGTTTATTCCTAGCTATTTTATTCTTTTTCCTTGCAATGGTAAATTGCAATGTTTCCTTAATTTCTGTTTCTGACTCTTTGTTGTTGGTGTATAGTGTATATGAATGCCAGAGATTTCTGTGCATTAATTTTGTATCCTGCAACCTTACCACATTCATTGATTACTTCTAGCAGTTTTCTGGTAGCATCTTTGGGATTTTCTATGTATAATATCATGTCATTGCCAAACTGTGACAATTTTACTTCTTCTTTTCCAATTTGTATTTCTTTTTCTTCTGGTTGCTGTGGCTAGGACTTCCAAAACTATGTTGAATAAGAGTTGTGAGAGGGGACATCCTTGTCTTCTTCCTGATCTTAGTGGAAATGCTTTCAGTTTTTCACTATTGAGTATGATGCTTGCTGTGGGTTTGTCATATATGGCCTTTATTATGTTGTCATAGGTTCCCTCTATACCCACTTTCTGGAGAGTTTTTATCATAAATGGGTGTTGAATGTTGTCAAAAGCTTTTTCTGCATGTATTGAGACGATCATATGGTTTTTATTCCTTAATTTGTTAATGTGGCATATCACACTGATTGACTTGCATATACTGAAGAATCCTTGCATCCCTGGGATAAATCTCACTTGATCATGGTGTATGATCCTTTTAATGTGTTGTTGGATTCTGTTTGCTAGTATTTTGTTCAGGATTTTTGCATCTATGTTCAACAGTGATATTGGTCTGTAATTTTCTTTTTGTGTGATATCTTTTTCTTGTTTTGGTATCACGGTGATGGTGGCTTTGTAGAATGAATTTGGAGTGTTTCTCCCTTTGCAATTTTTTGGTAGAGTTTGAGAAGGATGGGGGTGTTAGCTCTTCTCTAAATGTTTGATAGAATTCACCTGTGAGGCCATCTGGTCCTGGACTTTTGGTTGTTGGAAATTTTTTAATTACGGTTTCAATTTCATTACTTGTGATAGGTCTGTTTATATTTTCTAATTCTTCCTGGTTCAGTCTTGGAAAATTGTACCTTTCCAAGAATTTGTGCATTTCTGTGTGGTTATCCATTTTATTGGCATATAGTTGTTTGTGGTAGTCTCTTATAAACCTTTGTATTTCTGCATTGTCAGTCGTGATTTCTCCTTTTTCATTTCTAATTTTATTGATTTGCATCCTCTCCCTTTTTTTCTTGATGAGTCTGGCTACGGGTTTATCAATTTTATCTTCTCAAGGAACCAGCTTTTAGTTTTATTGATTTTTGCTATTGTTTTCTTTGTTTCTATATCATTTATTTCTGCTCTGATGTTTATGATTTCTTTCCTTCTACTGACTTTTGGTTTTCTTTGTTCTTCTTTCTCTAGTTGCTTTAAGTGTAGAGTGAGATTGTTTGAGATTGTTCTTGTTTCTTGAGATGAGATTGTATTGCTATAAACTTCCCTCTTAGAACTGCTTTTGCTGTATCCCATTGGTTTTGGGTCATCGTGTTTTCGTTGTCATTTGTTTCTATGTATTTTTTTATTTCTTCTTTGATTTCTCAGTGATCTCTTGGTTATTTAGAAGTGCACTGTTTAGCCTCCATGTGTTTATGTTTTTTTAAGTTTTTTTCCTGTAACTGATTTCCAATCTCATACCGTTGTGGTCAGAAAAGATGCTTGATATGACTTCAATTTTCTTTAATTTTCTGAGGCTTGACTTGTGACCCAAGATGTGATCTATCCTGGAGAATGTTCCACATGCACTTGAGAAGAATGTGTATTCTACCACTTTTGGGTGGAATGTTCTATAAATATCAGTTAGATATATCTGGTCTATTGTGTCATTTAAAGCTTGTGTTTCCTTATTTATTTTCTGTTTGGAGGATCTGTCCCTTGGTGTAAGTGGGGTGTTAAATTCCCCTACTATTATTGTGTTACTGACGATTTCTCCTTTCATGGTTGTTAGCAGTTGCCTTATGTGTTGAGGTGCTCCTATGTTGGGTGCATATATATTTATAATTGTTATATCTTCTACTTGGATTGATCCCTTGATCATTATGTAGTGTCCATCCTTGTTTCTTCTAACATTCTTTATTTTAAAGTCTATTTTATCTGATATGAGTATTGCTACTCCAGCTTTCATTTTTTCTTTCTTTTTTTTTTGCGGTATGCAGGCCTCTCACTGTTGTGGCCTCTCCCGTTGCGGAGCACAGGCTCTGGATGCACAGGCTCAGCGGCCATGGCTCACGGGCCCAGCTGCTCCGTGGCATGTGGGATCTTCCAGGACTGGGGCACGAACCTGCGTCCCCTGCATCGGCAGGTGGACTCTCAACCACTGCACCACCAGGGAAGCCCCTCCAGCTTTCTTTTGATTTCCAGTTGCATGGAATAGCTTTTTCCATCCCCTCACTTTCAGTCTGTATGTGTCCCTAAGTCTGAAGTGGGTTTCTTGTAGACAGCATATATATGGGCCTTGTTTTTGTATTCATTCAGCCAGTCTGTTTCTTTTGGTGGGGTATTTAATGTTTTACATTCAAGGTTATTATCAATATGTATGTTCCTATTACCATTTTCTTAATTGTTTTGGGTTTGTTTTTGTGGGTCTTTTTCTTCTCTTGTGTTTCCTGCTTAAAGAAGTTTCTTTAGCATTTGTTGTAATGCTTGTTTGGTGGTGCTGATTCTCTTAGCTTTTGCTTGTCTGAAAAGCTTTTGACTCCTCCATGAAATCTGAATGAGATCCTTGCTGGGTAGAGTAATCTTTGTTGTAGGCTTTTCTCTTTCATCACTTTAAGTATATCCTGCCACTCCCTCCTGGCCTGCAGAGTTTCTGCTGAAAAATCAGCTGATAATCTTATGGGGATTCCATTATATGTCATTTTTTGTTTTTCCCTTGCTGCTTTTAATATTTTTTCTTTGAATTTAATTTTTGATAGTTTGATTAATATGTGTCTCGGTGTATTTTTCCTAGGGCTTATACTGTATGGGACTCTCTGTGCTTCCTGGACTTGAGTGAATATTTCCTTTTCCATGTTAAGGAAGTTTTCAACTATAATCTCTTCACATATTTTCTCAGACCCTTTCTTTTTCTCTTCTTCTTCTGGGACCCCTGTAATTCGAATGTTGGTGCATTTAGTGTTGTCCCAGAGGTTGCAGAGATTGTCTTCTTTTCATTCTTTTTTCTGTATTCTGCTCCTCAGCAGTCATTTCCACCATTTTGTCTTCCAGCTCACTTATTCCTTCTTCTGCCTCAATTATTCTGTTATTCATTCCTTCTAGTGTATTTTTCATTTCAGTTACTTTGTTGTTCATCTCTGTTTGTTCTTTAGTTCTTGTAGATCTTTGTTAAATATTTCTTGTATTTTTTCAGTCCGTGCCTCCATTCTGTTTCCAAGATTCTGGATCATCTTTACTATCAGTACTCTGAATTCTTTTTCAGGTAGATTGCCTATTTTGTCTTCATTTATTTAGTCTTGTAGGTTTTTACCTTGTTCCTCCATCTGCGACATATTTTTTTGCCATCTTTTTCTTTTTTTTTTATGAGTGGGATTATGTTCCTGTCTTTCTGGTTGTTTGGCCTGAGGCTTCCAAAGCTGGGGTTTGTACGCTATTGTGTAGAGCTGGGTCTTGGTGCTGAGATGAGGAACTCCGTGAGACCTCACTCTGATGAATATTCCCTGGGGTCTGAGGTTCTCTGTTAGTCCAGTGCTTCAGACTTGGAGCTCCCACCACAGAAGCTTCCACCTGACCCTGGGCTCGTGAACTAAGATCCTGCAAGCCACCGGTTCACTTTGGGGTTCCTCCCGTCTCCTTGGGCATCAGAGTCCTCTACCAGTGGCCGGCAGGCACCCTAGTTGTCAATAATAACTTCTTAAAGAGCTAAGAAAACTTCTTAAAGATCAAAAGAAATTAGTGGATGAAGTGAAGATTTCCGTTGGGGAATTTGGAAAGCTACTCAAAATCAATTCATTTTTGAAAAACTGAGAGGTAAGCATTTTGGGGGCATTCACCAACAGGGGGAGGGGAGAAGAGCAAAACTTTGAAAAGATAATGGAGGAAACATCGATTTTGAAGGGCTGTACCAGTGGAAGCCTGCTTTGGTCCTGCGGGCACTTGACTAGAAGCAGCTATAGATCCTTAGGGCTGGAGGAACAGAGAATGGAGCCTAGCTTTCACCAAGAGTGGAGATCTGAGTGAAACATCCTCTGTTAAGGGCTGGGATCCTGGATAATTTGAGTGACTCAAAAATCTTCAAGCCTCAGTCCTGGGCTTTGAATGCTTTCAGGTATATGGTAGAAGGATGCAGCATGTTTTCTAGAAGCGAATAATATCACTTAGGCATCAAATTATTTCCATCAGCATTTTAAATTCAATATCTCGTAAATATCCAGCTGAGGGAGGAAGAGCAGTGCTTTGGAAAGATCATAGAGAAAACATGGGTTTTGAAGGGCTACAGCAGTGGGACCCTGCTTGAGCAAGGACTGGCAAAATCAAAAGGCATCTGAAATTCTGCAAAAATCATCAGAAGCAGACTGTAACTTACTATGTTTGTAAGGATAAAAGCTGAGCTTAAAATTTTAAGCTCTATGAATTTATCTATGAACACCTATGAGCTATTAACATCAACATTACAGATTTTGAAAAAGGAGCAAATAGAAATCCTAGAACTGAAAACCAGAATAACCAAACAAGAATTCAGTGGTGGATGTAATTGCAGATTTGTAATAGCTGAAAAAAAAAATGATAACCCAGAAGATAGGTCAGAAGAAAGTATCCAGAATAAAATACAGAATATAAAATAGAAGGGATATATAGGCAAGAAGGCAACAAAAGAAACAGAAAAAGCATTTAATAATAATAATATATTTCTATGTACATATATGTGCATATACATACACATACATACACACTACACTTCTAGCAAACTAGGAATAGCAGAGAACTTCCTTAATCTGAAAGCTTTCTCTATGAGATCAGGAACAAGACAAAGGATGGCCCTTATCAACACTTCTATTCAATAGTGTATTAGAGATCCTAGCCATTGCAGTAAGTCAAGAAAAATAAACACAAGGTATAAGCAATGAAAAAGAATTAGCAAAATTGTCATCTGTAAATAATACTATTTTATACATAGACAACCTAACATAGCATAGAGATAATGTATTAGAATTAATAACACTTAATAGATCAATATTAGAATACTATAGTTATAGTTAATATAAATTATAGTGTTATGTTCTAGCAATAAATATTAGATATAATATTTTTAAAGATACCATTTTCAATAGCATCAAAAACATCAAGTACCTAGAAATAAATCTAGCAAAATATACATAGGATCTCTGCAAAGAAACTATAAAACTTTATAAAAGAAATTAAAGTTAGAGAAGACCTAAGTAATTTAAAACATACACCATGTTCCTTATTTTGTAAAGATCTCATTAATGCCAAATTTATCTATATATTCATTCCAATCTTAAACATCTCTCAACAGGATATTTTTTAGACTATGGCAAGCTTTTAAAATGTATATGGCAGTGCAAAGGTCCAAGAATTACTAAGACATTTATGAAGAAGAAGAACAAGGTAGGAAGGATTACTCTATCATGAATCAACACTTATTTATAAAGCAATAGTAACTAAGGCAGCATATTATTGGTCCATGCATTTCACACAGACAGATGAAACAGAATAGAGGGTATAGCAACAGATCCATACATTTACAGACACTTGGCTTATGATACAGATGGAACTGAAAACAGTGGAGAAGAACAGACCTTATAATAAAAGGTGCTGGAATAACTGAATATCCTTATGGTAAAAAATAAAATTGAGCCTTTAATTCATGCTATTAAAAAAAAATCCAGGTGGATCATAGACCTAAGTATCAGAGGTAAAATAATAAAAGCTTTAGAAGGTTAAAAGGAAAATATATTGTATTTATGACTTTAGTAGGAAAGGATTCCTTACACAAAATACAAACACACTAACCATAAAAGGAAAGACTGATAAATTCATTATTTAAAAACTTAAAACTTTTATCAATAATGGAAAGGTACTTCTAAGAGAGTAAAAATGACACCTACAGAGTAGGAAAACAGACCTGAAACTCATCTAACCCACAGTGAACTTATATGCAATATATTTAATGAACAAGTACAAATTGATAAGAAAAAGAAAGACAACCCAATAGAAAAAAAAAAGGACAAATAATCTGAACAGGCAATTTCACAAAGAAGAAATTCAATAGCCAATAAATGTGTTAAAAGGCCCTCAGCCTCATTAGAAATCAAAGAACTACAAATGAAAACTACCACAAAATACCACTTCACATCCACCAGATTGGCTAAAATAAAAACATATGAGAATACAAGCATTAGCAAGGATGTGGAACAATGGGAACTTGTATACATAGTTGGTGTAACTAACATAGTTGGTGTAACACAACCCCTTTGGGGAAAAGTATGGTTATATCTTGCAAAGTTGTAAATACACATACTCTATGACCCAGCAATCCACTCTTAGTTGTAGATCCTACAGAATTGTGGTACCAGGGAACATTTGTGAAAATGTTCATAACAACATTGTTCCTAAAAACTCTAGTATGTGGATAACCCAAATGTTCATCAATAGCAAAACAGATCAATAAATTGTGATATACTACAGTCACACACAGTACAATAATATACTATTTGATTCCATTCACAAAAGTTCAAACACAGGCAAAACTAACTTGTATTGCTCTGGGATGCATATCAAATAATAAAACCATGGAAATGATTATGGCAAAATTTTGGTTATATAATTCTGAAGATGAGGGGTTGCGGCTACAGCAAATAGAGCCTGAGAGGGAAACTGTGGGGAGAGACTGAAAGAAAGGAGCTGAGGGAAGAACATGGGTGGGGACTGGGGTGAGGTAGAAGTCTCGGGGAGGAGTGGGCAAAGAAGGATTACATGCCAGGGGGTGGACCTGAGGAGATGTGTGAGATGCAGGTATGGAGGTTGAGGTGAGTCACTGGAGAAAGGGAGCTGAGGCCTGGCAGCAGCTGAGGAGGGGATGAGCTGGTGGCACCTAAACAAGCTGGGGAAGAAAGGAGGCTGGCAGCTGGGAAGAACTGGGCACAGAGCATGCTCTGCCAGGCAGTACAGGCTGTCATTATATATTAGCATTCAGTACATTATCTCTAGCCTGGCCAACAGCAAAAGCCTCCAAATGGGTCTGCCAACTTCTTCCCTTGCCCCTTTAATCTATTCTCAAACCAACAGTCAGAGGGATTCTGTTCAACTGTTTAAGTCAGATCATGTCATTCCTTGCTCACTCCAACCACACTATTCTAATTTCTGTTCTCAAATCCAATAGGCAGGACCTTTGCACTTGCTGTTCCTTTGCCTAAATTTACCTGTTACCTTTCCTCTAGATACATAGCTTGCTCTCTCATCTTGAAATAGGGAAGAACCTTTGTATTCTATTACAAGTTAATCACTAAAGGGATGTTGCCTATTAGCTTAAATTGTACATAATGGCCCATCTCTGGGAACCCTGCCTCCCAGCTCACAAGCATTAAGCTAAAATACCTTTGCTTAGCTCACACGAAACATCCTGACCAGACCCACCGGTGAACGACTGCAGGGAGGAAGAAATTAACACATCCCCTCCGGAGGTGGATAGGAACGACGAAGTGTTTGACTTTACTCCCTCCCCTTTGAGTATAAAAGGAGCCTGAATTCTAACTCAGGCAAGATGGTTCTTTGGGACACTAGTGCACCATCTCCTTGGTCTGCTGGCTTTCTGAATAAACTCACTATTCCTTACCCCAACAAATCGTCTCTCAATTTATTAGTCCATCGTGCGGATTGGTAAAAACCTCTCGGACTCGGTAAAAATCTCTTTCAAGGTTTTACTCAACTGTCACCTTCTCCTTAAGGCTTCCAGAGATAGTCTATCTAAATTTTTAACTACTTCTCACCTGCCTTTTTATTCTTTTCTTTCCTTAATATTTTTCTCACTAGTACCTATCACTCTCTTGCACTATATATTTCACTTATTTATCTTGTTAGTCATCCTAACTTCCATTAGAATAAAAGCACCATAAGGGGTGGGATTTAGGGGTCTTTTTCATGTTTGACTCCCAAGTACTTAGAAAAATGTCAGTATATACTCAGCACTCACTAAACATTTATTGAATGAATGAATGAATGAACATAAGAATGAATGAAAGAACCCATCCATCCAATAATGAAAGCTAGAAACCTGGGTACCTTTGGCACTTTCTTCTCCCTCACCCAGTTCTGTCTCTCTAACTTTCTAAATATCCCTCTACCCCTTCCTCTCCATCTCTATTACTATCCAGTTCAGATCACTATTATCTTTCACCCAGACTACAGCAATAGATGTCTAACTTCTCTCCCTTCCTCTAGCCCTGTCCCCATAAAATCCATCTTCCCCTGTGATCAGACTGATCTTCTTAAAATATGTCAGTTTACTACTGAAACCCTTCGATGGCTCTTCATCACACACATTGATTAAAACTCCAGCTCCCTGACATGGCATGCAAGGTCCTGCAAAGTCTAGCTCACACCTTCCCCTCTCGCCTCCTCTCATTACTCTCTGACCCACAATGTATGAAGAGGAAACATCAAACTGCTTTTGTGCCCTGACACGTTGTTTCTGATCTGTGGGAGACTGGCTCATACAACCCACGTCTGGAATGTATTCCCGTTTCTCATTTGACCAAGCTGACAAATACCATCCTTTAGGATTTAATTCAAATCATTGCCTCTCCCAGTGCTCACGACTACTGCTTCTATGTACCCTCCTCTCTGCTCCCATAATTTTCACACACATCTCTCCTGTGGCACTTACCATACTCCATAATAACTATATATCTCTTCTACTGGAATCTGAGATCCTTGAGGGCATCTTATTCATCTCTGTATGCCTATCAATAATATCACTATCACTAATAGCACTATCTCAGTGCCTGGCATGAGACAGGTGCTCAAAAAATCTTTGGTGATTGAGTAAAAGAATGAGTTATGCTATATATAAAGAAAAATAATTTTTATAATAATCACTAAATAAATTAGAAACATGCAACTTGTGTCACTTTCAAATACTCAGGCATTCAACATATGTCTTTTACAAATTCCATCTTTTGCGACAGCAAAAAAAATAGGCACAGAGCTCAGAAGAATCACATTTAACATGTCTCTTATGGTTCTTTCATGCCCCGAAATTTGACTCTCTTTATTATAAATGCCTCAGGCACCAACAGATCATTTTTCTCATTTTTTGTTCAAATTTATCCCTTCACTAGTCTGCCTCTCTCACCCACAATAAAGAACTTCCAGCAAGCAACCATAACCAAATGTAATATTCATTATAATGAGACAATATAGGAGAAATTCAATACACCTTATTTTAGACATTTATAAAATGGGGATTTTCTCAGGTAGTCTACAGTGAAAATACTCTAATGGGAATTCACTGGGTTAAGATCGGCCTGGTAACAAGTGTTAAGCGGTCATTGTATTCAGAGCACTAATGCTTCACTAGGTAGAAATGTACATAAATACCACATATATCAATAATTAATATATTTAATTTCTCTATTATCACCCAGAGAGTTCCGTGAAAATACACGGCTCATCAAAAAGATGACCTCATCTGTCCATTTCTAACCTGTCAATCCTAAACTTGAAATTCTTTGATAAAAGATTTCCTGGGTTATCTGGAGCTAAGAGCAAGGAATCAGGACTAGAGTTTTTCTACCCAATTATCCTCTCACTCACTGCTTAAGGTTTCCCCAGTCAAACAAAACCAAGGTGAAAGGGCAAACTACAAAAAGCAAATCTGCCCTCTGAGCTTCTAGTTGGAGAAAAGTATATATAGAAACCAGAATGAGCTCTGGTGTGATGAAAACTATGGGGATGGCCTCAAACAGACTTACATGAGTTAACACCATGAATTTATTTTAAAATGCAAACTTTCTTAAACCATGAGGAACATCAAAGCCATATGCGAACAATTTGAAATACAAGTTGATTATCAGAGAACATAAATGAATACACAAGATTCTTCCTATAGTACTTTTTAAAAAATGAAATAAATTTCATACAAATACAACTTATTCAATGGTATATGAAGACAATACTGTTGTTTATTGAGTATCTATTATGGATTATAGCTGGTGTTAGGCATTATGATACAAAGATGAATAAAAACAGACCCTTCTTTAGAGTCTGGCAATAGACATATAAACAAACACTTACCTCAGATGTAATAAATGTAATACGGGAGGTAAGCACAGCGAGAACAATGTGGGGAGGGGCAAAAGAGCACATTTATCTACTGCATTATATGTAAAAATCAGATCTCTAGAGAAAGTCACACTGTTAATATGTTATATATAATGTAAAAGGAGCCAATACACCTTATATCTCTCTACAGACTAGGTTATGCCATATGAAAGTACTGATATTTAGCCATTTCTCACACACATCAACAGTAATTTGACATGTTTTAACCTATGAGTTTCAAAGAAAAGTTTCACTTATTTATTCCACATATATTTGGTCATCATGTAGCAAGTGCAGGTAGAAGAGGAACGGAGAGGAGAAATAGTAGCCGCACCAACGGGGATTAAGGACTATGGCTACCATTTAAACAAATCGTTTTGGCCCTGAAATTTCCCCTAAAGAGTGCCATAGACTCAACCCTCCAAGAGAGCTGTGCAGCTCAAAGGTCCTTGTTTGTTCTTACGGAAAACAGGCCATAGAGACCCTCTGTGAGAATGCCTAAAGCAGAGGTAGAATCTTAGGGAGGCAGGGACCCCCAAATCCCATGCTGGTAACTCACAGCCATACTCTGCTAATTGTCCCTCTTATTTATTCTCCTCTTCTTCCATAGTAATGACCTTTTAATTTTGTCTGGATATCAACCACCTAAAATAGACTACACTGTTCAGCATGTTGCCAGGTATGGCAGGTATGAGAAAGTGCTAGTTCATGGGAGGCTAAGTGGACCAGACTGTGCAATTTCTGGAAAATAAACTTGAAGGGCAGTCATGAAGCATTCTCATTCCCTTCTTCCGGCTAACTGGGGAAGTCCCTCCTTCCCCAGTTCCTATAGTTTTGTCTTTGCAAGAAGACCCTATGAATGAAATCATATAGTATGTAACCTTTTGTGTCTGGCATTTTTCACTTAGGATAATACCTTTGAGATTTGTCCGTGTTGTTGTACATGTCAGTAGTTTGTTACTTTTTTTGCTAAGTAATAATCCATTGTATGGAAGTATCATAGTTTGCTCATTCATCCCCCAGTTGAGGGCATTTGGGTTTCTTCCAGTTTTAGCAATTACAAATAAAGTTGCTATACATGTTCACTTACAGGTTTTTGTGTGAGCATAAGTTTTCATTTTAATGAGTAAACATCTAGAATTGGATTGTTGCTTCATGTGGTATGTGTATGCTTATTAATATAAGAAATTGCAGTTCTTGATGGGAGGAACCAAGATGGCGGAATAGAAGGACGTGCTCTTACTCCCTCTTGCGAGAACACCAGAATCACAACTAGCTGCTGGATAATCATCGACAGGAAGACACTGGAACTCACCAAAAAAGATACCCCACATCCAAAGACAAAGGAGAAGCCACAATGAGACGGTAGGAGGGGCACCATCACAATAAAATCAAATCCCATAACTGGTGGGTGGGTGACTCACAGACTGGAGAACACTTATACCACAGAAGTCCACCCACTGGAGTGAAGGTTCTGAGCCCCACATCAGGCTTCCCAACCTGGGGGTCCAGCAACGGGAGGGGGTCTTCTAGGGAGGAGGAATTCCTAGAGAATCAGACTTTGAAGCCTAGTGGGAATTGACTGCAGGGCTTCAACAGGACTGGGGGAAACAGAGACTCCACTCTTGGAGGGCACACACAAAGTAGTGTGCGCATCAGGACCCAGGGGAAGGAGCAGTGACCCCAGGGGACACTGAACCAAACCTACCTGCCGGTGTTGGACGGTCTCCTGCAGAGGCGGGGGGTGGGGGCTGTGGCTCACCGTGGGGACAAGGACACTGGCAGTAGAAGTTCTGGGAAGTATTCCTTGGCATGAGCACTCCCAGAGTCTGTCATTAGCCCCAACAAAGAGCCCAGGTAGGCTCCAGTGTTGGGTTGCCTCAGGCCAAACAACCAATAGGGAGGGAACCCAGCCCCACTGATCCACAGTGAAGTGGCTTACAGTTTTACTGAGCTCTGCCCACCAGAGCAAATCAGCTTTACCCAACACCAGTCCCTCCCATCAAGCCTCTTAGATAGATTCATCCACTAGAGGGCAGACAGCAGAAGCAAGAAGAACTACAGTCCTGCAGCCTGTGGAACAAAACCCACATTCACAGAAAGACAGACAAGATGAAAAGGCAGAGGGCTATGTACCACATGAAGGAACAAGATAAAACCCCAGAAAAACAACTAAATGAAGTGGAGATAGGCAACCTTACAGAAAAAGAATTCAGAATAATGATAGTGAAGATGATCCAGGACCTTGGAAAAAGAATGGAGGCAAAGATCAAGAAGATGCAAGAAATGTTTAACAAAGACCTAGAAGAATTAAAGAACAAACAGAGATGAACAATACAATAACTGAAATGAAAACTACACTAGAAGGAATCAATAGCAGAATAACGGAGGGAGAAGAACGGATAAGTAACTTGGAAGACAGAATGGTGGAATTCACTGGTGCAGAAGAGAATAAAGAAAAAAGAATGAAAAGAAATGAAGACAGAAGACAGCCTAAGAGACCTCTGGGACAACATTAAACGCAAAAACATTCGCATTATAGGGGTCCCAGAAGGAGAAGAGACAGAGAAAGGACCCGAGAAAATATTTGAAGAGATTATAGTCAAAAACTTCCCTAACATGGGAAACAAAATAGCCACCCAAGTCCAGGAAGCAGAGCAAGTCCCATACAGGATAAACCCAAGGAGAAACACGCCAAGACACATAGTAATCAAATTGGCAAAAATTAAAGACAAAGAAAAATTATTGAAAGCAGCAAGGGAAAAATGAAAAATAACATACAAGGGAACTCCCGTAAGGTTAACACCTGATTTCTCAGCAGAAACTCTACAAGCCAGAAGAGGTGGCATGATATAGTTAAAGTGATGAAAGGGAAGAACGTACAACCAAGATTACTCTACCCGGCAGGGATCTCATTCAGATTCGATGGAGAAATCAAAAGCTTTACAGACAAGCAAAAGCTAAGAGAATTTAGCAACACCAAACCAGCTCTACAACAAATGCTAAAGGAACTTCTCTAAGTGGGAAACACAAGAAAAGGACCTACAAAAGGAAACCCAAAACAATTAAGAAAATGGTCATAGGAACATACATATCGATAATTATCTTAAACGTGACTGGATTAAATGCTCCAACCAAAAGACACAGGCTTGCTGAATGGATACAAAAACAAGACTCATATATATGCTGTCTATAAGAAACACACTTCAGACCTAGGGACACATACAGACTGAAAGTGAGGGGATGGAAAAAGATATTTCATGCAAATGTAAATCAAAAGAAAGCTGGAGTAGCAATACTCATATCAGACAAAACAGACTTTAAAATAAAGAATGTTACAAGAGACAAAGAAGGACACTACATAATGATCAAGGGATCAATCCAAGAAGAAGATATAACAATTATAAATATATATGCACCCAACATAGGAGCACCTCAACACATAAGGCAACTGCTAACAACCATGAAAGGAGAAATCGTCAGTAACACAATAATAGTAGGGGGATTTAACACCCCACTTACACCAAGGGACAGATCCTCCAAACAGTAAATTAATAAGGAAACACAAGCTTTAAATGACACAATAGACCAGACAGATTTAATTGATATTTATAGGACATTCCATCCCAAAACAGCAGATTACACTGTCTTCTCAAGTGTGCATGGAACATTCTCCAGGACAGATCACATCTTGGGTCACATCTTGGGTCACAAATCAAACCTGAGTAAATTTAAGAAAATTGAAATCATATCAAGCATCTTTCCTGACTACAACTCTATGAGATTAGAAGTGAAATACAGGGGAAAAACCGTAAAAAACACAAACACATAGAGACTAAACAATACGTTACTAAATAACCAAGAGATCACTGAAGAAATAAAAGCTGTTATCAAAAAATACCTACAAACAAATGACAATGAAAACATGACGATCCAAAACCTATGGGATGCAGCAAAAGCAGTTCTAGGAGGGAAGTTTATAGCTATACAAGCCTACCTCAAGACACAAGAAAAATATCAAGTAAACAATCTAACCTTACACCTAAAGGAACTAGAGATGAAGAGCAAACAAAACCCAAAGTTAGCAGAAGGAAAAATATCATAAAGATCAGAGCAGAAATAAATGAAATAGAAACAAGGAAAACAATAGCAAAGATCAATAAAACTAAAAGCTGGTTCTTTGAGAAGATAAACAAAATTGATAAACCATTAACCAGACTCATCAAGAAAAATAGGGAGAGGACTCAAATAAATAAAATTAGAAACGAAAAAGAAGAAGTTACAACAGACACCGCAGAAATACAAAGCATCCTAAAAGACTACTACGAGCAACGCTACGCCAATATAATGGACAACCTGGAAGAAATGGACAAATTCTTAGAAAGGTGTAACCTTCCAAGACTGAACCAGGAAGAAATAGAAAATATGAACAGACCAATCACAAGTAATGAAATTGAAACTGTGATGAAAAATCTTCCAACAAACAAAAGTCCAGGACGAGATAGGTTCACAGGTGAATTCTATCAAACATTTAGAGAAGAGTTAACACCCATCCTTCTCAAACTCTTCCAAAAAATTGCAGAGGAAGGAACACCCCCAAACTTATTCTAGGAGGCCACCATCACCCTCATACCAAAACCAGACAAAGATATTACAAAAAAAGAAAACTACAGAGCAATATCACTGATGAATATAGATGCAAAAATCCTCAACAAAATACTAGCAAACAGAATCCAACAACACATTAAAAGGATCATACACCATGATCAAGTGGAATTTATCCCAGGGATGCAAGGATTCTTCAATATATGCAAATCAATCAATGTGATACACCATATTAGCAAACTGAAGAATAAAAACCATATGATCATCTCAATAGATGCAGAAAAAGCTTTTGACAACATTCAACACCCGTTTATGATAAGAATTCCCCACAAAGTGGGCATAGAGGGAAACTACCTCAACATAATAAAGGCCATACAAGACAAATCCACAGCAAACATCATTCTCAACGGTGAAAAACTGAAAGCATTTCCTCTAAGATCAGGAACAAGACAAGGATGTCCACTCTCACCACTATTATTCAACATAGTTTTGGAAGTCCTAGCCATGGCAATCAGAGAAGAAAAAGAAATAAAAGGAATACAAAGTGGAAAAGAAGAAGTAAAACTGTCACTGTTTGCAGATGACATGATACTATACATAGAGAATCCTAAAAATGCCACCAGAAAACTACTAGAGCTAATCAATGAATTTGGTAAAGTTGCAGGATACAAAATTAATGCACAGAAGTATCCTGCATTCCTATACACTAATGATGAAAAATCTGAAAGAAATTATGGAAACACTCCCATTTACCATTGCAACAAAAAGAATAAAATACTTAGGAATAAACCTACCTAGGGAGACAAAAGACCTGTATGCAGAAAACTATAAGACACTGATGAAAGAAATTAAAGATGATACCAACAGATGGATAGATATACCATGTTCTTGGATTGGAAGAATCAATATTGTGAAAATGACTATACTACCCAAAGCAATCTGCAGATTCAATGCAATCCCTATCAAATTACCAATGGCATTTTTTACGGAACTAGAACAAAAAATCTTAAAATATGTATGGAGACACAAAAGACCCCGAATAGCCAAAGCAGTCTTGAGGGAAAAAAATGGAGCTGGAGGAAGCAGAGTCCCTGACTTCAGACTATACTACAAAGCTTCAGTAATCAAGACAATATGGTACTGGCACAAAAACAGAAACAGAGATCAATGGAACAAGATAGAAAGTCCAGAGATAAACCCACGCACCTATGGTCAAGTAATCTATAACAAAGGAGGCAAAGATATACAATGGAGAAAAAACAGTGTCTTCAATAAGTGGTGCTGGGAAAACTGGACAGCTACATGTAAATGAATGAAATTAGAACACTCCCTAACACCATACACAAAAATAAACTCAAAATGGATTCGAGACCTAAATGTTAAGACCGGACACTATAAAACTCTTAGAGGAAAACATAGGAAGAACACTATTTGACATAAATCACACCAAGATCTTTTTTGACCCACCTCCTAGAGTAATGGAAATAAAAACAAAAATAAACAGGGCTTCCTTGGTGGTGCAATGGTTGAGAGTCCGCCTGCTGATGCAGGGGACACGGGTTTGTGCTCCGGTCTGGGAGGATCCCACATGCTGCGGAGCGATTGGGCCCGTGAGCCATGGCCGCTGAGCCTGCGCGTCCGGAGCCTGTGCTCCACAGCGAGAGAGGCCACAACAGTGAGAGGCCCACGTACTCTAAAAATTAAAATAAATAAATAAACAAATAGGACCTAATGAAACTTAAAAGCTTTGCACAGCAATGGAAACCATAAACAAGACAAAAAGACAACCTTCAGAATGGGAGAAAATATTTGCAAACGAATCAACGGACAAAGGATTAATCTCCAAAATATATAAACAGCTCATACAGCTCAATATTAAAGAAACCCAATTCAAAAATGGGCAGAAGACATAAATAGACATTTCTCTAAAGAAGACATACAGATAGCCAAGAAGCACATGAAAAGCTACTCAACATCACTAATTATTAGAGAAATGCAAATCAAAACTACAATGAGGTATCACGTCACACCAGTCAAAATGGCCATCATCAGAAAATCTACAAACATCAAATGCTGGAGAGGGTGTGGAGAAAAGGGAACCCTCTTGCACTGTTGGTGGGAATGTAAATTGATACAGCCACTATGGAGAAAAGTATGGAGGTTCCTTAAAAAACTAAAAATAGAATTACCATATGATCCAGCAATCCCACTACTGGGTATATATCCAGAGAAAACCATAATTCAAAAAGACACATACACCCCAATGTTCACTGCAGCACTATTTACAATAGCCAGGTCATGGAAGCAACCTAAATGCCCATCGACAGATGAATGGATAAAGAAAATGTGGTATATATATATATATATATATATATATACACACACACACACACACACACACACACACACACACAATGGAATATTACTCACCCATAAAAAGGAACTAAATTGAGTCATTTGTTGAGATGTGGATGGATCTAGAGACTGTCATACAGAGTGAAGTAAGTCAGAAAGAGAAAAACAAATATCGTATATTAACGCATGTATGTGGAACGTAGAAAAATGGTACAGATGAACCGGTTTGCAGGGCAGAATTTGAGACACAAATGTACAGAACAAACGTATGGACACCAAGGCGGGAAAACCGTGGTGGGGTGGGGATGGTGGTGTGCTGAACTGGGCGACTGGGATTGACATGTATACACTGATGTGTATAAAATTGATGACTAATATGAACCTGCAGTATAAACAAACAAACAAACAAACTAAAAACAACTAATACTAAACTTTCTTTGGATTATTTGTATGGAAATATGTTAATATAAATGTTTCAGACATTGCATGAAATTTCTAAAAATCTTGTATGTTCTGGTATAATGTTATGAGTCATAATTCTAGTTATTACTTTAAAATGTATATCTCAGGAATAACTAAATTTCTTTGTCAATTGCATTATTATGAACTTTCATCAAATCTTTAACCATGGTCATTTTAAGTCTTTTGTCATTTACAGACAGTTCTGGGTGTACTCTGATGCTTTTGCAAAAATGTTCCTATAAAAGGGTTTCATCTTCAAGGAATCATGGAAAAGACTCTGACAAGTACACGTTTCTGGTAACTGACTATACTGCTGAACTGAATGACTAAGCATTTTCAGAACTCTAATGGAAAACTGATGAATTCATAAAAGCGCTAACAAAAGATCAAGATAAAAAAATTAATTACATGGGACTGAGTGAAGTGATGAGGATGATTAAAATTTTTGCGACTTTTTGTTTGAATTAAAAAAAAAAAGAACAGAAAAATAAAAGAGTAGGAAATCTTGCCTCTCTGTAATATATATCGTGAAAGGTCTGCATAAATACTTATAAAAAATTCTGTATTTAGAAACCTATTCAAAATAGGTCTTCTTGGGCTTCTTAGAAGTGTCAATAAACTCATATGATGCACTTCCAAAAACAAAAAATTGCAATAATGTTTTGCAAAGTGACTGTCAGTTTGCAGTCCCACCAGGAATGTATGAGAATTCAAGTTGTTCCACATTTTTGGCAATATTTGGTATGGTCAGATTTTTTATTTTAGACTAATAGGTATATACTTATATCCCATGATGGTTTTAATTTTCTTTTCTCTAATGACTAATAATATTGAGCATATTTTCATGTCTTATTTGCCATATAACTTGTTTTGTGATTTTTCTAATATTTTACTTTTTAATTGAGTTGTTTGTTTACTTATCATTAAGTAAACAAAACACTTTGTAAATCCTGGTAATTCTTTATAAATTCAAATACAAGTCCTTCATCAGATATGTGATTTGCAAATATCTTCTACTAGAAGGCCTGCCTTTTTATTGTCTTCACAGTATCTTTCTATGAGCAGGAATTCTTAATTTTGAGAAAGTCCAAATGGTCATTTTTTTTTTTCTTTTAGCGGTAGTGCTTTTGGTGTCGTGTTTAAGAAATCTTTGTCCAACCCAAGGTCGTAAAGATTTTCTCCTATGTTGTCTTTCCCTGTGTTTTGTAGTTTTCAGTTTTACACTTAGGTCAGTGATCCATTTTGAGTTAATTTTTGTATAGGTCACAAGGTATGTATCAAGATTCATTTATTTTTGCATCTGAATATTCAATGGTTCCCACACCATTTGTACATAAAACTACCCTTTCGCCACAAAATTGACTTTGTATCTTTGTTTAAAATCAATTGACCATGGATGTGTGGGCCTATTTCTGGATTCTCTATTCTGTTAATTGAGGCACACATTTTTTTAGTAGATATGTATTCATTTTTAATAAAAATTTTTTAAAATACTGGCTTTCCGACTCCAAGTTGTGGCCTCCTCTCTTAAATTACCCAGTCCTTGAAATTATGATTTCCTGAAGTTATACTGAACAAAGTTACTGTAAGATACAAATATCCCATACAATGTATGTCACATGAAGTATCCTCATTTGCAAGACATCTTGTGAATTGTTATGACTTGCCGCTGAAACATAAGGCTCTTGTTGCAAAGAACATTAAAAAGTACAGTCTCTTTTAGACTTTATAAATAGACCCCAATGCTGACAAATATGTTTTTTAAAACTAAGACATTTTAAGAGTAGGGCTACTTTGAATATATTATTTGGAACAAATACATAGATTCATCAAGTCCCTAAGCCCTGTGCAATTTCAATTAGCTACCTGCCAAGAGCCACAGATAGCATAATATAGCTGTATAGAGAAAATGCCATCTGCCTCTGTGAGCAAAAATCACTCTAGTATCAATGCCTATGATTCCTCAAAGCTCTCTTGATTCCGCTGATACTATATCTAAGGTTAACCACAGAGAACTTCTCTGTGAATGTCTCCAACTGCAGAGACTATAGGGGGCCCCTGGGTCCATCCAGCACTGTACGAGATTCATTGATAACACTGATTGTGTGGATGGTGCATGGCACAGTTAACCACACCTAGATATTCATGAACAAATGCTCTAAATTGGCAGAAACCACTGAATCCTTGCCAGTTCCTGTGGTAAACTAAATATCCAAGTTTTTCTAACTGCATTTTTTTTCTTTTTTGATCCAGGAAACATATAATGTGAGGATCATTAATTCCCAAGAAGAAACTTGCATTATCTCTCATAACCAAAGAAAACACCCCTGAGATGATGCCAGAAATATAAATAGAAGTAAATAACACTGTGGACATTGAAAGATTGTTATCGTGTGGTAAAAGCAACCTTTCCCCTGCATCTAGTCCTTCAGGCCATGTGACTGATGGGTAAGTTTTTTGTGGTTACCTCTCCCTTTGAGGTGATCCTATATAGGGTACCGTGTGCCTAGAGCATCAGTTCCAGCTTGACCAGGTAAGTGATGGGCCATTATTGGTTCCAACTCCTGCTCATCTTAACCTGCAGTCAGCACACAGGCAAGTTAGAATAGCCCAGCAAGACCCAGATCATCTGTGTCAACTTATTAGTTGTGCAAAAGAGAACCCACCCTAGTTAAAGAAGGAAAGAATTAAAGGGCTTTAGAAAGTTCACAGTCTTTGGAAGGGTCTGAGAAGCAAGCTCTAGACTAAGTTTCCAGGAATAACATCTAGAACCACACATCACAGAGCTGGTCTGGCAAAGGTCATACTGGCTCTGGCACAATCAGGAAGTTGCTGCCATCATCACTGACCCCAGAACATGCTGTATTTGCTTGGGATCACACCAGCAAGATGGCTCTCCATGCCATATCTATCTCTTCATATAACTGTGTTTCTCTTTGCCTTTCATTTCAGTAGTTTCATTATATGTGCCTCGGAATACTTTTCTTTGTATTTATCCATCTTAGGAGTTTGCTGAGTTTCTTGAAAATATAGATTAATGTCATTCACCAAATTTGGTAAGCTCTTGTATGTTATTTCTTCAATACTGTCTCTATCTCATTCTCTCTCTCCTCTTTCTGGGACTTCAATTACCTGTATATTAAACCTTTTTACTATGTTCCATATTCTCTTATGTTCTCTATTCTGCTTTCATTTTATTATTTTTCTCTTCATGTACTTCATTTTGAAGATCTTCTATTGATCTACAAGTTCATTAAGTCTGCCTTCTCATAATGTCTAGTCTGCTCTTAAGGCTCATCCAATGAGTTCTTAAATTCAGGTATTATATTTTACATTTCTAGAATGTCCATTTGATTTCATTTTTATATATTCTAATTCTCTACTGAAATATTCCATATTTTCATCCATTTTTTCATCTTTTCTTCCATTTTCTTTAACACATTTGTCATAATTATTTTGTAGTTCTTACCTTTTAACTGCAATATCTAGTTCATTTCTGAGACTGTTTTATTCCTTTATAATCAGTCACTTTTTCCTGTTTATTTGAATGTTTGGTAATTTTTATCTGGGGCTGAACATTGTGAAGGATATATCCTAGAGGCTCTAAGTTATATTATTTTTCTCTAAACAGTGTTGAGTCTTTAGTCTGGAAGGTAGTTAAATTGCCACAAAATCTCCTGGATTGGGTTGATGATTTATTTTTACTTTTTTTATGGTAGGTCTGTTTCAGTTTTGTCCATAATCCTCGAGTGCAGCCCATACCCTTAAGGCATGACCTTCCTGGAGTTTCAGCTGAACGTCTAGAATGTTCACCAGGATTTCTCCACATAAGCTGGGCTAGGACTCAAATATCTACACCTCCCCAAAACTGTGTGACCTCTGAAATTTCTATTCAGTTATCAGCCTACCAGTAGTTTTTCTCTCTTGGCCTTTTGGCATCTCATTCTCTGCATTCAGAGCTTATAATCTGGCAAAGACCCATGAGATATTTTTGTAGGCATTTTGGAGGCTCTTTATCTGCTGTACCTTCATCTCTGGTACCCTATCCTCCAAATCTCAGGTGCCTTTGTAGGCCAAACTCCAGTATCTGCTTCCTTCACCTATCAAGATTATAATTTTCTGCTTGGGTTATTTCTCTCTCCACCTTATATTAAAAGATGATGTCAGGGGAATTTCCTGGCAGTCCAGTGGTTAGGACTCCACGCTTTCACTGCCGAGGGCCCAGGTTCAATCCCTGATTGGGGAACTAAGATCCTGAAAGCCGTGTAGCATGGGGGAAAAAAAAGAAAAAAGAAAAAACACAGGATGTCAGGAAGAAATTCTGAGCAAATATAGGGCTCACCTTCAAAGTTTTATTTCAAGGATCTTATCCAGGCACTGGCTGTCCAATGCCTGCAAACATTTTTTAAAATAATATTTTGTTCATGTTTTATAGTTGTTTATGGTGGTATCGGTTATTCATTATCACTGGAATTGGAACTCAAAAACTACATTTTAAATCAAAGTACCATATACCATTTGATTTGTAAAACCTAAGTTTAAGTCTATTCTCCAGAAGCAAAGGAGGCTGAAATCTGTGGAGAAGGGAGATTATGGGAGGAGTTGATGCCATGAGAAATGATCAAAGTGTGGAAAGGGTGTTCAAATGCTATTTATTCAAAAAGGTGTCTTCTACCCCATCATTATCTAACTTCCCTAACTACTATGGCTTCTTGGTTAGGATGTTCATTAGCTAGAGATGGGGGAAAAGGGCACAAAAACAAGATGAAGTCGAGAAGAAAACTAAGTGCCTGGTAACATGATGCATGCCCAAAATATACCTCAGTTTTATAGATTATCAGGTTTTCTTTTTAAAGTCACATGTGACTCTGAAGCGTATTCAGTGTTGACAATTAAGACTTGTACTTCATTTCTTAATGACTTTGCACATCCACATACTTGTTTCTACAGCAAGATTCCCTCATAAATAAGGTAAAAAGAAGGTAGTGAAAATAGTACTATCTCAAGAGGTTATTAAGAAGAAGAGAAAAAAATGCCTAAGCCTTATTACATACTTTGACAAAAGTTACTCAGCACCAAATGTGTTCCAATCACTGAAAAATCTGATGCGGGGGAGGTGTTGGAGGGCTAGAGGAGTTGGAGGGGGTGTATGTTATACCAGGATGAATAAGATGGGGTTCCTGCTTGCAGTTGTATAGGGGACATAGATTTTTCAGTGTGAGAGGTCCACTAGGATCAGGAAGGAAAAGTGTTGACTGGATTAGGTAATATGGAGGTCACTGGTCACTTTGGAGAGAGGAGAGGATTTTGGTGGAGTGGAGAGGTCACAAGTCCTGGAGAAAAATATAATCTAGATTATTCTTTCAAAAGGTTGATTTCAAATGAAAGGGTAGAGAATAGGGACTGCCCAGGTCCTAGCGGATGACTGAGAGAAATACCCCACAGAGTAAAAATAAAGAAAAAATAAGGAAAGGGGATAATCAGTAGAACTCAATTTCTAAAGTGGTTAGATGGGTCAGAGTCCCAAACATCAGAGGGAAGGACTGGATGTCATTGTGTAGAAGACATCACATCCTCCATCGGGAGGGAAGCAGGGGACTAGCAGGAGACAGACACAGGGTGGGCAAGGCAGGAATTAAGGGTCGATTTCATACCTCCATGACTTCATTTTATTGATAAAGTAGCAAGTGGGTTGTCTCCTGGGAGTCTGGTGGGGAGGGTGTATTGTGTTAGGTAAGAGTCTTGTAAGGACAGGTGATCCTTTGAAACAGTGATAAGGGGAATAGGAAGAACTGGTGAACAAAGGACAAGACTAAGGATTCCCATGCTGGCATTTCATTGAGAGTCCGGATAAGATGACTTTTCCTTAGTAGTCCTTGGCCACCCAGTATGGACACAGAGAAAGTCAACTGTGAGACAGATCTGGGAATGAGGCTCCCCAGCCATTCTGTAGACAGACGAGGATGTTAAGGAATCAAGCGCACAGCTAACAGAGTGGTCTAGGCTAGTGCCAGGACGGTCTGGGGCTGGTAGTCTAGGAAAATTTAGGGCAACAAAGAGCAGGTTTTGTGGGAGCAGGAGAATAAGAGCTCTACTTTCCCACTTTCATCTCAGCCCTCTTGTGAGAGGCCTAAAAGCCTCTACTTGCTACAGCAGCAGTTACTGATGGAAAACCAAAATAAAACAGAGACAGAGAATTCATTATTTCAAAATTCCTTTAACTCTTTTCTTAAAGACACAAATCATCTAAATCATCCCCCACAAGCCCCTTTAAATTCCAAGACTAAGAACAAAATTATGGTTAAATGTTTAACTAATGTTTATTATAGCTAGCATGTTGGTTTTAGAAAGGTCAAATTTATGACACAATGAAGTAATATTTTTCACATTCTGTGAGTCTATTTTATAGCACATTGGGGCCCACAGTATAATAAATGTCTTCCATTATTTTGTAAGATTCTTGTATGCAAAGCTGTGTAGGGCAGTGATAATACGGAATTTCAAATCAACTGAGCTGGCGTGAACCTTAAGGCGGGTCACTTTATCTTTCAGGACTTCACCCTTCAGACTTGTAAAATGAAGACTAGGGATAAATCTCCAAGTTTCTTTACAGGTTAAAAAAATGAGCATAATTTAATATTTTTAATTACTACTGAATCGATAGAGTTACCCCTTTTCTTTTATGATATATTTTTGGTCCGAGCTATAATTTACTGAGTCTCAGTCCTTGATCAGGAACACAAACTCCAACGATAACACTGTCTCTATGGAAAATAGAATCCATTTTACCACAATTTACTTTATGTTCCAATTTCTCCACTCTCTGCCCACATTTACTCTTTGGAGGCTGCAACTCCAAAAGTTCAGAGATAGTTGTTCACCATATTGTGACCATGTGTCTCTGTGGAGACTCCATATTATGTTGTCTCCACTGACCCCAGCTCCTGATTTCATGGGTGAGTGCTCTACAGCACCCCTTGCACATTTTAACTTGGATTTGTCATTGAGGGTAATATCAGAAAATGCCTATAAAGCATCTATTCAAATGCCTGAGATGTTGGGGGTTCTCCACAGAATACGCCTGATACGTTGGGCAGCATGATGTACGGGAAATAATCAAAACACTGCCTTATTTTTGTCCCCCATTCACATGTTTCTCCTGTCACTAGATGAAAACTAAGCAGAACCCATGGCTCACTCTTGGGTTACAGAGGGTCCCACAGTCACTTTAAGTCTTAATACAGTCAAAATACAGTCTTGATTCAAAATTAAATTGTCTAGTTCTAAAAGATTAAGCAACTCTTCCCTCTTTATTCAGAAGATAACATTTCCTTTCATTCCCTACATGCTTAGGCCATCAGAGTCCAGGAGTGGGAGGGAAAAGGGGAGGAGAGGTAAAGGGGAGAAGCAGAGTTCTCATTGGACTGGTGACTGACGCTGTCCCCAGTAAACACGGCAGGTGCTTAATGCTGACTCTTGCCCTCCTATCAGTTTTCTTGTCTGGACTGTTCCTGGAAAATTCCCCATACACATTTTCCTTTAGCTAATTCTCTTCCACCTTCAGGTTACCATTTATTGCTGTTCCACCTCACTGTTTTGGGTGGAGCCCAAACCTCTGGCAAGAGCTTTGCTGGGCAGAAAAATCTCAGACCTTTGAAAATGACCCCATGCCACTATCCAATGATTTCTTAAATAGAGTACATAAAAGATTGATAAATAGTATTTCATTAGGACCTTCCAGAAAGCAGGAAAATGTTGCTCCAACTTTAACCACAAGAAAAAGCTGAATAGCCTACAACATCAAAACTTTTCTTGAACCCATCGGAGAAGAGGTCATGGGGCAATAAACTAGCCTGAGATTTAAAGAAAGGTAGATGTCTTACCTTTCTGGTAAGACAGACTGGCTTACCTGAGGCAGAGCCCCTGGGAAAGACAAGGCCATCCTAGAAGGGATAAGAAGATTGCAGGTAAAACTGTGATGATCCCATAGTTACACTTTAACAATTGCTGCTGTGGCAGAGTGTTAGCTTCTGTATAAAACCCATGGAAGCTACAGACGTAAGGGGAATTCACACCCCTTCACAGGCTTTTCTCTACAAACCTCACAGAATGCTCCTAAGAAAGATGGAGGTCAGGGTAAGGGAGCAGAGGAAGTCCCCTATGGGTGTGCAAATCAGCGAGAGATGAACAAAACCCTACTGAACAAAAGGCGCTGTGGGTGGGGAGGGATGCAGAGCAGCAAACTTACCAGGGCGCAAGTATAGACCCTTTACAGCTGGGGAAAGGGAACAAAGAAATCTTCCTCTCCTGGGGAAGAAGCAGCAAGCTCTCTCCCTCACAGGAACAAGCAAGACCAGAGGCGAGTCTGGAGTTCATCTGCCCTGGGGAGGAGGGCACAGCTACTGAGTAGGTCCTGGCCCCAAGACCCAGGGACATAGGTCCTGCCCAAGACTGAGGCTGAACCAAGAAAGCAGAATGCCTCTTCCCCAGCCAGGCTAGCAAGGGGCTAGTAAGAACCTACTGCAGCAGAAGGTGCAAGAGGAGCAAGTCTCTCTCTTGGGCTCAGGTTCACAGGGAAAGCCTGAAGCCTACTCCCACCATAAGCAAAGTACCACTAATTGCCAAAAACTGAAGACAACTGGTGAATGGATAAACTGTGATAAACCCATATCATGGAATACTACACAGCAATAAAAACGACGAAACTATTGACATACACAATAACGTGGCTGGATTTCAAAGGCATTATGCTAAGCGAAAAAAGCCAGACTCAAAAAAGCGCATACTATAATGGTTACATTTATATGACATTTTAGAATAGGCAAACTATAGGGACAGAGATCAGTAGTTGCCAAAGGCTGAAGGTGGGTGAGGTGTTGACTACAAAGAGGCATGAAGGATGGCTGACAGTGATGGAACAGTTCTACATCCTGACTGCAGGGGAGGTTACATGTCAGGCATTTGTCAAAACTCAGAACTGTACACTAAAAAGGGTGATTTGTACAGTATATAACTTATACCTCAAAGACATTTAAAATTAAAAAAAACAGAATTTCATTAAAATTAAGAAGGTTTGTTTATGAAAAAACAATGTTAAGAGTGTGAAGAGACAAGTTACAGATTGGGAGAAAAAAACAGAACCTGCATACAGAATATATAAAGAACATACAAATGAGTAAGAAAAAAAAGGCAGGTGATGGAATAGAAAAATGGGCAAAGGACCTAAGTGGTCATTTCACAAAAGAGAATATTCAAATGGCCAATATGCATAAGAAAAGCTGCTCAATATCTTTATTCTAAATGCAAATGAAAATCATAATGAGGTGCCACTACACATCCATCAGATTAGCTGAAGTGAAAGATTGGCAACATCAATGTTGGTGAGGATGTGGAGCAACTGAAAGTGGCTGCAAATTTATATAACCACTTTGGAAAACTATTTGGCAGTCTTTACTAAAGTGAAACACCCATGAGCCTTATGATGCAGCGATTCCACTCCTAGGTACTTATCCAAGAGATATGAGGGCCTATGACCACCATAAGACATATTCAAGAATGTTCATAGCACCATTATCATAACAGCAAAAACCTGAAAGCAACACAAATTCCCATCAATAGGAGAACATACAAATAAATTGTGGTACATGTATATTATGTAGGAAGTACTACCCAGCTATAAAAAAGAACAAATAATTGCAACATGCAACAAGGACGAAACTCACAGATATGATGAGTGAAAGAAGTGTAAAAGAGTATATACTGTATGATTCGATTCATATGAAATTCACCAATAAGCAAAACTAACCTATGGTGATGAATTCAGAATAGTGGTCATGAATGGGGCCAGTATATACTGAGAAAAGGCATGAGAGAGTCTTCTGAGCGGTTCTATACCTTGACCCTGATGGTATTTCTATGGGCAGCATATATTTATAAAACTTTATTCAATAGCACACTTAGGTTCTGTGTGCTCTACTGCATGTATGTTTACCTCAAGGTAATACAATAAAAAGAAAATATCACCTACGGCATAGTTTAAGGACTAATGATAATGTGTGAAAAATGAGTATAAACAGACTAGGAGTACATAAGGACTTGTCGTGGCCCCTGACTACCTCCACCTTTTTTTTTAGGGTCACCGAGTGTTCCTAATCAGTCACAGATGGAGAAGAAACACACATTAGCTCTGTAGCCCATGGTAGATAGGGCTTGATGCAGCTTCTATTGCTTTTAGGTCCTAAGCTTATGCAATGTCAAAAGAAATATATTTTTGTTTAAAAAAATGCAGGGATTTCCCTGGTGGTGCAGTGGTTAAGACTCTGCGCTCCCAATGCAGGGGGTCCGGATTCAATCCCTGGTCAGGGAACTAGATCCCACACGCATGCCGCAACTAAGGAGCCCGCCTGCCGCAACTAAGACCTGGCACAACCAAATAAATAAATATTAAAAAAAGAAAAAAATGCAGAGCAGACATTTTTCCTCTAATGTTTTAAAATAGAGACATTTGTTTCTATATGCTATTAACTGCTATAATATAACAGCTACCAGCTTATTTTTTCTATCAAGAGAATATAATTTCTTGTTGCACCATCATCATCCTACCATGTCATTTATCAGTAAATTAATATTTGGGCACTGTATGTATGCTGTAACTCAATACAACTGTGTGTGTGCGTATGCCACATGTATCTTTATTTCTCAACCACAAACAAGCAGTTGGCATTATACTGCAGTTACAGAACTACTAAGTTTCAGAGAGCTGGCTAAGGTCACCAACTCCAGGTTCAACCGTTTCATGTGTAATAATATTGTTGGCAATTTTGTGAGGTCCGACCAGTCCCCTGCTCGGGGAATTAGTTAGCTCCCGGGTCCTGTCTCAGCTTCTCCAGTTTGTATGGCTCAGACCATTCTACTCTTTAAGTATAAGGGGGATTGCCAAATCACAACTCCCAGGCATCCTGCAAAATAAGCAGGTCACCTTAGGGGCAACATTTACCCACTCAAAAATTCACCTCACATTAGCAGTAAGGATTTGGCACCACCCCAAATCATTATTTTCCTTACTCATAAGTTTAAGGCATGATACAATTCATGTTTGGTGGCCCTTCCAACGCTCCGAGAGAGGCCATATTCACATGGGGCCTCCAGGACTCATGCACCCGTGACCAGGCACAGCAGCCACTCTTGTTTTCAGTTCTGCCACTAACATAATTCCTCTATATTTCCCTGCGAGTGTCAGACACCAGTGCTCAAGCCTCCAACTACAGGGGTTACACACTCAACTCTCCAAGTCATCCTGGAGGCCCCTCGCTGGGTCTGAGCAGGAGGAAAACCCTGTCTGCTCCCCCTCTCACTCTGCTGAGTGCTCACACACAGCCCATCAAGCTCTCCTCAATGTTTCTCTTCACAAATCCTCCCTCCTCTTCATAATTTGACCCTTTTTTTAAAAAACATCTTTAATGTGAATGAGAGGTCCATGAGTCTGAAGCAGCGTCAGACATTTACTTTATAATTACATTCTGCATTTTCATCCAGCACCTCACTCTGATGTACAGCATTTGTGGTTGGTATTGGACATCCTCAATCAAAATTTCAATACTCACCTCCTGTTATAGTAACTTCAGGTTGAACCGTATGAAATTGTTGATTGTTCACAATTTTTGATCTAAAAGAATTTCAATTTCATATGGTTTGAACTAACAATTGTATTCAAAATAGGCTTTTTAGAGAAATGGGACTTTAGGTTGGAATTGAACAAAAGGGAAAAGTGAATTCTTAAGTGAATACCCAGGCAAATACTAAAGCACCTTCTGCAAAGCGTCTCACCTTGGCTTTCAGATCAGCACACACTTCCTGTTGCTTTTTCCTATCCTTAACCAACATGTTTTCCATTTCATGAGTTGCACAGGCCTCGGCCACTGTCAGCACAGCCTTCTGTATAAAGTCTCTCCTATTCTTATTCCAACTTGATATCAGGATCTTTCGCTGCTCCTTAGCAAAGCGATATTGGTCACAATATTTTTCATGTTCGACCTGAAAAGATAACAGGTGGTAAATGCTTATGAAACTGAGCCTACGCTTTATGTCATTGTTACAAAAGTGAATAAAATGAATTATAACCAATGATTTTGAAAAATAAGGGACAAACATCTTAATAGTAAATACAACAACCAGGACCAAGTACCAGTCCCAGAGTTCTGAGCCCATGGCTAACTGGTGACTGAGGACCAGTCATTAAATGTTTTTAAGTTTTATACAGGATGGAGTCAGACCAGACAGCCCTAAAACAACTTCTACCCCTATATAGCAATGAATCTATGAGCAGAAAATATGATTTCCCCCACATATAATTTCAAAAATACTCCATCTTTAAATCAGCTTTGCTGTATTAACAGTGACTCCAGGTGCTTAAGTTAGATATATGCTAATAAACATTAAAAATTGCCACAATAATCCTGAAAACTCAGTTTGCCCTTGATTACTGAAACAATCAGATGTTCAGACATCTAAACTTGAAGTATTTATAGCAATGACAGTAGCCCTTCCCATCCCACACTCCTGAGGGACATGATATTCTTACATAGGTACCAATAGTTCCTGCTGCCAGTGAATCCCAACCCTGGGAGATTTGAGTCTTGAGGGAAAGAATAGGACGGGAGATAGCCTGAGTAGTTCGAAAAATCTCTGTAGGTGATTCTGAAATACTTATATAAAGGTGTGTCTCCTGCAGTTGAGAGTCAGTGCTTTAAATAATTCTTTATTTTGCCAGTATAGACCACATCTCTGAATTTGATACATTACTTAACCCCTAAGCGATGTGAGAAAAGAAGCTAGCGAGCAGCATAAGGTTGGTCCTACCTAAAAGAAATAACTTAGGTATGGTTAATTAAGTACATAATGAAATGGGCTATGGCTTCACTGAAACCAAATATCAGCTTCTAAATTCTGTTTGGTAAACTTCTTAGCTTTATTCCCCTAAGCCAAGAATATGCTTAAAACTTGGCAAACATTAAGGAAGTATACACCATGCAGAAATGCATACTAATTATCCCAATGTAAGAAGTAAATGCAAAAATCTTTATCATATTAATAGTAGGCAAATATAAAAATCTACACAGTTAAAAATGACAGCTGGTCACAGAAGCAAACAGAATCTATAGGGAATAAAAAGAAAGATCTAATTTAGTAAATTAAGAGTTTTGTAAAATCCAGGATGAATTATTATATAACATGTTTTTTACACAACAAGGATTTGCTATAAAATAAAGGTCAGAATTAAAACAAATAATTGGGTGGGGGTTGGTGGGTGGGAAAGGATAAGAGAGGTTGGTCATACTAGTTGTGTGGCCTTTGCCTCAGTTTCTTCACCTGAAAAGGATAACTATAGTACTTCTCTCATCCACTGTTACGTGCATTACAGGAGTTTACACATGACTGACATAGGATAAATTCTATACACGTTAGTATTGTTACTTGCTTGATTTAAAACAATTACAAAATGCAGGGTATGTGATAATATTTTATAGCATGGTCTATTTAAAAGGTAAGAGTCGGACTTCCCTGCAGGCAACATGGGTTCGAGCCCTGGTCCGGGAAGATTCTACATGCCGTGGAGCAGCTGAGCCCGTGTGCCACAACTGCTGAGCCTGCACTCTGAAGCCCATGAGCCACAACCACTGAAGCCCGCGTGCCTAGAGCCCGTGCTCTGCAACGAGAGGCCACTGCAGTGAGAAATCCATGCGCCCCAACAAAGAGTAGCCCGAGCTTGACGCAGCTGGAGAAAAGCCTGTGCATAGCAACGAAGACCCAGCGTAGCCAAAAATAAATAAATAAATTTATTTTTTTAAAAAAAGGTAAGAGTCTATGCATGTTTGTTTACATATATGTTTTAAAGTGAGTTACTATGAAATTCACTGATGACATGGTAACTTCTGTTTCCTTGTCTATGTGACCTTGTCCACTAAAGAATGTAACCATAACTTCCCAGGGAAATTTCAGCCAGGACTCTGAGTTATGAATTTGGGGCATTTGTGTTTAGACCCGTCTAGGGGGATCAAGTGGAGTTGTGGTGGGGATGGTGTAGGTAGGCACCAGCTCCCAAGGCAAGTGTTGGCTTCCCCACGACTAGAAGGACTGAGGTGTGGTAGGCTGTGTGAATGCAGGAGCAGGCACCCCATTTTCAGGCAAGACTCAGAGACGGCAGAACCTCTGAAATGGGCAGGTGAATGTACAGACACCTGGAGGTCAACACTAGCAGAGCAACCCAGGGGACCATGGTGAAGCTCTCTGTGGCAAGTAAGCCACAGAAGAATGAATGTGGCCAGAGGGATCTCCCACCTTTTTATGTACCACACTGACCTGAAAAATGGTAGACTTTCAAACTATAACCCTATTATTTTCTAGAGTGCCGAAAAAAAAATCATTTTAGAGCACCATTTAAAGTATATATATATTTTGCTCAATAATTATCAATCATTAAAACAATTTAACTTGCCAGCATATAGGGTTCAGCACTCACCAAATCATGCCTTGATTTGTGAGGAAAATGTCTCTGTAACATGTCCAGATACAGAGTCCTTCTGCCACTGAGATCCCCAGGATACTGCTCCACAAGAGCCTGGTAAAACCAGTGGTCTTCATCACTTAATTGGAAGTTTCTGGAAGAAATAAAAATGTCACAACACTTTAAGCAATCATGGAGTTTGAGGGACCACAAACTGTTTAAGCTGTTAGTGAATGATAATGATTATATTAAATAAAGACTTTTAAAAAAATACATTAGCCAAATTAAATGTCTCCTATAGAAAAAGTTCTAAATTATAACACAATGGGTTCTTTCAATCCTTTATTTGGTCTTGCCATGAGTTTCAGGCACAATTTGAAGAAGTTTAACAATGAGACATAATATTTTTAAAATATTTATTCTATCTTGCCTATAACAATATTTTAAAAATTATGACCAATGAATGAAATAATAAATTATTAACTCTACAGATTAAAAAGGAATTTTGCTAATTCAACAAACTTCCTGTTTCTAGACTGGAGGAAAACACAAATGTAGAGTCAAATAAACAATACACAAAGGAAACCAAGGCCTGAGGAAGGCACATATTAAGGTTGACTTTAAAAGTAAGTCTAGGGACTTCCCTTGTGGCACAATGGTTAAGAATCTGCCTGCCAATGCAGGGGAAACAGGTTCGAGCCCTGGTCCAGGAAGATCCCACATGCGGTGGAGCAACTAAGCCCATGCACCACCACTACTGAGCCTGCGCTCTAGAGCCCATGAGCCGCAACTACTGAGCCCACGCACCACAACTACTGAAGCCGTGCACCTACAGCCTGTGCTCCGCGACAAGAGAAGCCACCACAATGAGAAGCCTGCGCACCACAAGGAAGAGTAGCCCCCGCCTCACCACAACTAGAGAAAAGCCCACTCGCAGCAACAAAGACACAACGCAGCCAAAAAAAAAAAAAGTAAGTCTAAAATTATCTTTTATTTTACCTGCTCAGCTTCTTGCTTTGTGGAGGTAAGACTAGATATTGGTAGTAAAAAGATAACCAGTGGCATTAAATTTCAGATCACTAAAGAAATCATTTGTAACAGGATCCCTTCAAGTCACCTTCCCAATAACATATCCATCATGCTCCAAAATACCTTTTTTAGTTCAGAACTTTCCAAGGTACTGGCCTGGTTTGTGTATTAGCAAAGCCCTATGCAAAGTAAAAAGGTGACAATATCAGCTTGAACTCTAGACTGAATTAATGTTTCTTTATTATTCTGAGTTTATTTGCATATCATCATTCCTGTTTAATAAGTTGGAATAATCAAATACAGATGCAATCAGAGGGAATATTATTAGCAACAAATATTTCTTTGATCCAAGATGGAGACTTGCTATTGTTTATTTCTATCATTGGCCTTCTACTTTAAAGTTAGTTGAGCAATTTAAAGAATTTTTACAGTATGTCCTCTATGCCCTTGAAAAATATTTGACAATTTAAAACAATAAAAACCTCTTTAAATCAGTGACACTAATGGGAATTCTACCATCCTCATCCAACTTACCCAGTTTCTGTAAAGTATTTCATGATACTGATAAGTAGCAAGAAAGAAACAAAATTATTTTTCAAAGAAGATAACCTTCTCTAACAGCTCTATAATAGGAAGAAAAAGTGGGCTGGAAGTGTTCCATTAGGAAGAAGCAAACTCTACATTTCTTCTGTATGAGATAATATATTGCAGAGAAAGAATTTGAGATTTCATTCATTGAACACATTGAGTGTTTGGGGTCTCCCTGAATCAGTTAAGCCAAAGGCTTCTGCAAATAAAGCATCTCAAATAGGAGTATTAAGCCTGGAGAAAGGATTGCCTGAGTGGTTTTGGCATTTAAAACACCCTCAAGTCTTCAGGGACAGTATCTCAGGTCCTCTCTCAAGGAACTCATTTCATTCATGATAACATAAATGCATTTTAATAGCAGAGTTAGCCACATTTCTACATGGCAAGCAATCAGAAAAAGGAATAGACCCAGAGTCGATGTCCTCATTAATGCTTTTAAACTGTTTCTGTAATCAAAGGGACCTGAGTACAGTTTGAATTTCCATCTTTATTTGATTACAAGGATAGACGTGTAGGGGTGTATGTGCTGGGGAGGAGGAAGCGACCTAATCTAGGTCCAATAAGCTCTCTGTTCTTTTAAATTGTCATTTATCTATATAAAGGATGCTGTTGGCGCCAGGCTAGATCACCTTGATGAGCTAGAATTCCTATCTTCAAAATGCTGGTAATTCACAGATGTACCTTCCTCCTTTGAAGAACTGTCCTGGGCCAGATGGGAACTGCCTCACCCAGGAGGCTATTCTCCCACCACCTTTGAGAGCCAACCTCAACCAACGACTGGCTGACATGGGGGTACAGAAGGCCAGGACACTTGCCTCAAGATGAGACCAACTCTGTGATGCCATTCGTGCTCCAGAGTTTCACTGTGGGAGCAAACTGTAACCTGTTTCCATTGAGATCTTCTGCCACAGACATCTTCCCCTCCTTCATTCTGCTTCCCTTACCATCCTTCTCCTGAGAGCACTGCCCAACAAATCACATGTTCTTACAATCCCTGTCTCAGATTTGCTTTTACAGAATTGACCTAAGATAATCTATGAGCAAGCTTACCCATAATTGTCAAAAATTATTTAAATTCTTTGGCAAATGGAGAGGTACTTCTAAGCTAATTGTTTTGATGATCTCTCATACTGAATTGTGGTGTAAGATTGTGGCTATCCTCAAAGTGCAAATAGCAAACATTTACAAAAATGGTTTTTAAATAAAAGCACACATTAAGCAGTGTGCATTGCTATAAATAAACATAGCAGCAGAAGAATTTGTGGTACTCAGTACATTTTTATACATTGCATGAATGTATTAATTAGGTACCATTTTAGTGACAACATTAAAACCACTTAAACATATGAAGATAATATAACATTAAAACTACATATTTCAAACCAAGTATGATATGAACAATGATCACATCCGTTTTGCTCCTATTGATTTTGGAAACCTCACATCTCAACAGCTTTTTCCAATTACCACAATTACACAAATTGTAAGTCATTTTTCTATTAGATGTAGGATAAAAACAAAAAACATGCTTATAAGAAATGATAGGGCTTCCATGGTGGTGCAATGGTTGAGAATCTGCCTGCCAATGCAGGGGACACGGGTTCAATCCCTGGTCTGGGAAGATCCCATATGCCGCGGAGCAACTAAGCCCATGCGCCACAACTACTGAGCCTGCGCTCTAGAGCCCACGAGCCACAACTACTGAGCCCACGTGGCAGAACTACTGAGGCCCATGCGCCTAGAAGGCAGTGCTCCTCAACAACAGAAGCCACTGCAATGAGAAGCCCGCGCACCACAACAAAGAGTAGCCGCTGCTCGCCGTAACTAGAGAGAAGCCTGCATGTAGTAATGAAGACCCAATGCAGCCAAAAATAAAAATAAATAAAATTATATTAAAAAAAACTTTAAAAAAGAAATGATAATATAAATACTCACAATATTATTATTTTAGAGTACTTATAGCAATTTCCAGAGCTGCTGGCTTAAATTTTGAAGCAAATATTCACATCAGCAACACTACTGGCAGAGTCATGCATCTCCATTAGGATGCTGTCTGTGAGGGAGAAAACTTCCACCACTATATATATATATATACTGAGTCTTTTGGGTAGTAAAAATCTAAGATGAATATTCAAACATGATAGCCTCTTCACAATAACAAAGTAGCCATTTCCTACTTGGCATCTAAGATAAAATCAAATTTAACATATCTGAATTTGTAAATTCAAATCTGGACATTTATCTTTTCTAACCTTCATCTTTTCATTGTAGAAAAAAATATCTATATAAAATAGCAAATTATCCTAAAATTTTGTACTTTAAAAAAATATCTTCAGACAAAAGATCTTTGGTAGGTCTCTGCAATTTCCATTTTTCTGTCCATCCAAATTTTCTAATTTAAAATGTTTCAGGAAATTTCCGCCTGCAGGAGGATGAGGTATTTATTGCTCAGTCCTTACCCTCCATCCCCCACTGCCAATTGAGGTCCACCAATATCATTTCATCGTGATTTCCTAGGATATGAGACAAAACAGGTAACTCAGAAAAGGAGGACAACAGGGCTGTGAGAATTCGACGAGACCAAGGCCAACTGTCTCCATAATTCTACCTGTTTGAATCGTTACAAAAATCCTAACCTGACTCACAATCAACTTAACTACCAGTTTTCTTCATAATCGTGTTAAACCACTTCCCCAGGGTTCTGGTTCCGTGACATCAAAAGACATTTAGTGGGATGGGGGCAGCCAGCCATGGCAAACAGCCCACGTAGGGCAACAGGTACCTTAACAGCAGGGACAATTCTATGAGACTAAACACTGTGTATTCAAACTGGCTGAACTTGTCTTATATTTTCTCAGAGTGAAGGGGGCTTTCCAGCAAAATGGTAATTAGGGCCTCCTGATGCTAGCTGATGCAGTTACCAGCATCTGATGACTACCTTGACTGGCAAATGGCCATAGTGAATCTGGATTGAAGAAAAGCTCTTGTCTCTTCAAGTGTAATGCTATCAGGGGAGTGAGCCACTGGTGGAATAATGTGGATAATAGATGGTTCTGACACAATCTGCTTGTTTGGCAGCATTGGGTCTGACCCTCTAGAAAATACAACTTGACACCACTTTTCAAAGTTGTCTTTCCAAATCATACCCATCCAAACATTGAATCTAATCAGCCTGGTTCCTGAAACTGTCTCCCCAGCTATTCACCACCCCACCCCAGGCCTATTGTCCAAACACAAATCTTTGATTTTCAGCCTGGTTTACAGAGGGCCCTCTGGCCGCAGACTCATTTCTGACCAACAGAATCGGCTCCTTAGATGTTGTTTGGGTATGTACGTTGTCTTCCAGGAGATCATCCCCATTTAGCAGTCCTCACTCTCCTGGCTCCCCAGACTCTGCCCAGTTTACCTACTCAGGTGGGAGTTGACAGCCAGAATTAAGTGGGCTCTTAGGAGTACGGTCAAAATCCACTGAATTGAAGAATCAACAACAACAACAAAAGTGGTCCAGAAGATAAAGCCAGAACTTGTACCAGCATCCAAAGCCGCCTTCTTCTGAGGGGTGACAGGAAAGTGAAAATAGGACCCTCCAGAATTTCTTAGAGGAGAGTTTAGGAATGAGAATCTGGTCAGAAGAGGAGGTTAAGTGATTTATTTGGAAGCTGCAATTGTTATTTTCATAACAAGCACTCTGTATCTGCTTTTGTATCTGTTTTTACTTAGAAACTGTTTAAAAGTAGTTTGCATGGAAAGCTGAATTTTTTACTTAGAATGTGTATTTTTTGGAGGGGGAGTAGCTGGGATGGTGACAATACACCTAAACCATCTTTTGTGCCTATCTCCATCCACCACTAGTTTTAAGAGGCAGTATAATTCCTAGTGGAAGTTTAGAAATAATATGATCAAGATAAAACAGCTTGTTAAAAGTAAAATGTAATGGCTCAGCCATCCCATATGCTAGGTTTTAAATAATTATATTCATCACAAGAACTGTAAGGAAAAGGTAATTGTAGCAGATATCACCTCTACTCTTGCTCCTGCTCACCATAATCCTGATTTTATTCAAGATTTACCACCTTCCTGTACAGGCCCCCCACTTCAGGGTAAGTGAGCCCCATTCCAGCCCCGGGAGTGAATCTTGACTGATCTTAAGCCATTCACAAACATCTGTTCTCAAGCTTTCCGTTCCTCTTCCCAGTGTTTGATATAATCATGGACAAAAGGCCCAAAAGGCCACCGAAATGGGAGAAGTCTTCTGGGGGCAAAGGTTTCCTAGCTCTTAAAACAAGTCACAAGGAAGAAAAGGTCCCCTTCTGCTTCTGAGCGTGGCAGTGTGGAACTGCTCTAGTTGTCTGGCAGAAAGTCATCTATCTACCCTGCAGGAAGGCAGGGCAAGAGAATGCAGAAAACTAGGCCTCGCTGTGCTTGGACTTCTCTACCTCTATGCTTCGAATGAAACAAGAAGTCACTTTATTATTTATGTTACTTTGACTTGGGTTGGGTATTCTCTTACTTTCAGCTAAAGATATCCTATTTGACAGCTGAATGGAAGAAAAATGACTTTTTTAAAAGTCATTTTTTAAAAAAAGTAGCATCCTAATATTGCTTTGGAAGGAATGTACTTCCTAATATTGTAGCATCCTAATATTGCTTTATGAAGAATGTAGAGATGCAGATCCAATGTGGCCAGTGACCAACATCTACAGTGACACTCCTGAGCTGACTGGGAACAGAGAAGTGTTTAACACCAAAGGCCATTTTTAAGACAAAAAAAAAAAAGAAAACCAAACAAAAACAGCTCAAACTCAAACAAACAGAATCGGTAAAGAAAAGATCATCCACAAACACATTATTTTCTCTAATCAAAAAAAAAATCCTATTGAGCCAAAATCTGCTTCCATGTACCATTTTACTCTTCACTTTTGGGGAGCAAGAATATTTTTAGGTGCAATAAAGTTGAAGTGAATAAAGCTACTTTATATGGATATTATTACTCAATTTTCCAGGTTCAAAAGCAAGAATAATAGAACTGGCTTACTTCTTTGGGATGGGATGAGGAAAAGTTTAATTAACAATTATGAGGGCTTCTGAAATTTTAATTGCCACACAAAAACACTTATAATATCACCTCAAACCAACTACCAGTAATCACTAAGAAACTGTAAGACTGGAATATAAGAATGATGGTTCTTTTTCTTAGTTTGTTTTTTCTTAGACATTAACAATGTTCAACTTTATGTTCTTTTATAGGCACTAGTGTTGGAAATAAACACACGCCTGTGAGTGTGGTGATTATAATTTCCTACATTACTAGTTCTCCATAGTCTCAGTTTTAATGATACAGTTTCCTCAAAGGATTATATTTACCCACAGTTGGACTTCAAGGTATAAGGAGTAGGAAAAACTTGTTATTAATTATTGATTTGATATATAAAGTAAGGTATTATAATTTCTCTCATGTAAAAATTTGACAATCCTGTCTATAGAAATTTTAATCTTGTCTTTGCTTATAGTTACACAGATTTTATTATTTAAATAACAAATTCTATCTATATCATCCAGGTTTAAAAATAACATATATCAATTGTGCTGGACACAAATCTGTCAAGCTGCTATGTTTCCATTTTCTCCAATCTGATTTACTCAAGATTAATTTGATTTCATATCCAGCAAAAAAACAAAAACCTCTCATAAATAACTCTCACTCCATCCTGTAAAACCCTGATCTTTCAGTCTCCTGAAGTATTAAAAATGTATATTTATGCAACATTACACTGTATAGTTTCTATTTGAGGCAATTATATCAAGAAGGCAGTTGTGGGCTACAGTGATCCTAACAATAAAGCCTGCTGAACTAGAAATTTATGGCCACTATTCTTAGATATACTTTTCACAGACATTTAAACAAACATAACATATCAGTAAATACACAGACTGAGTTATTAATTAAGCAAAAGCAAAAATCTAAGACTAATTTTTGGGATATCCTGCAGAAATTGGACCCATATTTTTCCTTGATAAAATGTATTCCACCATAGTCAAGAGAACTTAAAATATACTTCATTCCCACAACAAACGCAGAGTAGGTTGAACAATCACCAAGTGTGGCTTTTAGTTCATGATCATAAAGTAATTAAGTATTTTCAATGATGTATTTATTTTAAGAGAAAGCTATGAAATACACATGACAAAAAAATAAAATCACAGTCTGCAATTATTACCTCCCCAGAAGAAATACAAATTCCCAGGTAAGGTTGGACAATCCATGTTGGAATACGCCAAGAGAAAATGGGAGTTGCAGTGATCAAGGACATTGCTTGAGGGGGTCATGTAAACAATGTGACTAAGTGAACACATTAGTGTTCAAATAATTATGCTCCTGTTTCTGAGCACTTCTCCCCTTATTAACCACCCTTGACATACAATCAGCCCAGATCAGAAATGTAGAACCTCAGACTGGACATGACCAGGCCCTGAATCTTTCCAAAAGTTCTGAGAATACATTCTCAGAGAAAAATGCCACCTGCTAATTAAAGTGTTTTAACTTCCTGTAACTTCATCAAGTAAGCAAATGTCAGTGGTTTATTATGCTCCTTTCCCCCTCCTTCTTCTATCTTTTATTCACCAAGCAAGAGTCACATATGTAAGCATATGTTTATTCAAATATTTTTTAAAGAAAATCATATGAGAGACATAGAAAACAAACTTATGGTTTCCAAAGGGGAAGGTGGGGAGAGGGATAAATTAGGACTATGGGATTAACAGATACACACTACTATATATAAAATAGACAATCAACAAGGATTTACTATACAGCACAGGGAACCATATTTGATATCTTGTGATAACTTAAAATGGAAAAGAATCAAGAAAAGAATATAGATATATGCATATATATGGATAAATGAATCACTTTGCTATATACCCGAAACTACCACAGTATTGTACATCAACTATACTTCAATTTAAAAAAAATAAAAGAAAGAAAATCATGTGAGGCCACTCACTGTTTCCTGAATGCTGGCTTCTAATGCTGGTTTTTACCTATTTCATCCTTTATCTTTTTGCCAATTCTGTTGGCAAAACTGACATAAGTACAAGGTCAGAGCTATGCTATATAAATACTGAAAAAGAGAGAGGCACTGGTGATATTCACACATGATAGCCATAGCCAATACCTTGACCAACAAGTCCAAAAGATGAACCAAATGATAGCCTGTTGGTGAAAGTATAAATTGTTTCTACCTTCCTGGAAGGCAATATGGCAATACTCTCAAAAGCCTTAGAATTTTTCATGCCCTTTGGCCAGCAATTCCATTCCTAGGAATTCATCTAAAAGGATTAACCGTGGGATTACTCAAAGTATGGTGACAAGGTTTTTTATTCCAAGGTTTTAAAACAAATATCAAAATATGTAATACGTACATATTTGCCCAAAATCAGGAAATGGGTTAAATTTGTGTGGATGAATTATAACAATGTATCATAATACCATGCATGTAATAACAAATATGCTGTAAAGAATATTTAATACAGTGACTTAAAACATAGAAAAAGGTTAGTAAACATTTATAGAAAAAATGAATAATATTGGATCCAGTTCACAAACTGGAAAAACAATGGATAGTGTAGAGTATTTTTTCATTTTTATGAACAATATACATATATCTGAAATGTACAAAATGTTACCAGAGGATATCTCTGGTGTTAGAAACTTAGATAAGCTTTTAGTTTCTTCTCTTTGCTTGCCTCAACTTTTAAAAAATTTTCTCTAATAAATGAAAAGAGTTCTGTATTAAGAGAAAAAACAATAAGGGAAGTCCATAAGCTACTAATCAGTTATTCTGAAAGTTACTAAAAAGTAGGTAAATTGAAATAATTTAGTTGAAAAAGTACAACTTTGGGGTGTTAGCAATGTATACACAGAGGGACAAAATTGTTAAAAATCATTGTGGATTTTAGAGAGGGCAGACAGCAGTAGCAAGAATAACTACAATCCTGCAGCCTGTGGAACAAAAACCACATTCACAGAAAGATACACAAGATGAAAAGGCAGAGGGCTATGCACCAGATGAAGGAACAAGATAAAAACCCAAAAAACAACTAAATGAAGAGGAGATAGGGAACCTTCCAGAAAAAGAATTCAGAATAATGATAGTGAAGATGATTCAGGACCTCGGAAAAAGAATGAAGACAAAGATCTAGAACGTGAAAGAAATGTTTCACAAAGACCTAGAAGAATTAAAGAACAAAGAAAAAGAGATGAACAATATGATAAATGAAATGAAAAATAGACTAGAAGGAATCAATAGCAGAATAACTGACGGAGAAGAACAGATAAGTGACCGGGAAGACAGAATGGTGGAATTCACTGCTGCGGAACAGAATAAAGAAAAAAGAATGAAAAGAAATGAAGACAGCCTAAGAGACCGCTGGGACAACATTAAATGGAACAATATTTGCATTATAGGGGTCCCAGAAGGAGAAGAGACAGAGAAGGGACCTGAGAAAATATTTGAAGAGATTATAGTCAAAAACTTCCCTAACATGGGAAAGGAAATAGCCGCCCAAGTCCAGGAAGCGCTGAGAGTCCAATACAGGAGAAACCCAAGGAGAAACACGTTGAGACACATAGTAATAAAATGGGCAAAAATTAAAGACAAAGAAAAATTACTGAAAGCAGCAAGGGAAAAATGACAAATAACATACAAGGGAACTCCCATAAGGTTAACAGTTGATTTCTCAGCAGAAACTCTACAAGCCAGAAGGGAATGGCATGATATATTTAAAGTGATGAAAGGGAAGAAACTACAACCAGGATTACTCTACCGAGCTAGGATCTCATTCAGATTTGATGGAGACATCAAAAGCTTTACAGGACATCCCTGGTGGCGCAGTGGTTGAGAGTCTGCCGGGCGATGTGGGGGCGCAGGTTGGTGCCCTGGTCTGGGGGGATCCCGCGTGCCGCGGAGTGGCTGGGCCCGTGAGCTGTGGCCACTGGGCCTGCGCATCCAGAGCCTGTGCTCCACGGCAGGAGAGGCCGCAGCACTGAGAAGCCCGTGTACCGCAAAAAAAAAAAAAAAAAAAAAAAGCTTTACAGACAAGCAAAAGCTAAGAGAATTCAGCAACACCAAACCAGCTCTACAACAAATGCTAAAGGAACTTCTCTAAGTGGGAAACACAAGAAAAGGACCTACAAAAGGAAACCCAAAACAATTAAGAAAATGGTCATAGGAACATATATATCGATAATTACCTTAAATGTGAATGGATTAAATGCTACAACCAAAAGACACAGGATGACTGAATGGGTACAAAAACAAGACCCATATATATGCTGTCTACAAGAGACCCACTTCAGACCTAGGGACACATACAGACTGAAAGTGAGGGGATGGAAAAAGATATTCCATGCAAATGGAAATCAAAAGAAAGCTGGAGTGGCAATACTCATAACAGAAAAAATAGACTTTAAAATAAAGAATGTTACAAGAAACAAGGATGGACACTACATAATGATCAAGGGATCAATCCAAAAAGAAGATATAACAATTATAAATATATATGCACCCAACATAGGAGCACCTCAATACATAAGGCAAATGCTAACAGCTATAAAAGAGGAAATAGACAGTAACACAATACTAGTGGGGGACTTTAACACCTCACTTACACCAATGGACAGATAATCCAAAATGAAAATAAATAAGGAAACAGAAGCTTTAAATAACACAACAGACCAGATAGATTTAATTGATACTATAGGACATTCCATCCAAAAACAGCAGATTACACTTTCTTCTCAAGTGTGCATGAAAAATTCTCCAGGATAGATCACATCTTGGGTCACAAATCAAGCCTCAGTAAACTTAAGAAAACTGAAATCATATCAAGCATCTTTTCTGACCACAACGCTATGAGATTAGAAACAAATTAAAGGGAAAAAAACATAAAAAACCCAAACACATGGAGGCTAAACAATACGTTACTAAATAATCAAGAGATCACTGAAGAAATCAAAGAGGAAATCAAAAAATACCTACAGACAAATGACAATGAAAACATGATGATCCAAAACCTATGGGGTGCAGCAAAAGCAGTTCTAAGAGAGAAGTTTATAGCAATACAAGCCTACCTCAAGAAACAAGAAAAATCACAAATAAATAGTGTAATCTTACACCTAAAGGAACTAGAGAAAGAAGAACAAACAAAATGCAAAGTTAACAGAAGGAAAGAAATCATAAAGATCAGAGCAGAAATAAATGAAATAGAAACAAAGAAAACAATAGCAAAGATCAATAAAACTAAAAGCTGGTTCTTTGAGAAGATAAACAAAATTGATAAACCATTAGCCAGACTCATCAAGAAAAAGAGGGAGAGGACTCAAATCAATAAAATTAGAATGAAAGAGGAGAAGTTAAAACAGACACTGCAGAAATACAAAGCATTCTAAGAGACTACTATAAGCAACACTATGCCAATAAAATGGACAACTTGGAAGAAATGGACAAATTCTTAGAAAGGTGTAACATTCCAGACTGAACCAGGAAGAAATAGAAAATATGAACAGACCAATCACAAGTAATGATATTGAAGCTGTGATGAAAAATCTTCCAACAAACAAAAGTCCAGGACGAGATAGGTTCACAGGTGAATTCTATCAAACAATTAGAGAAGAGCTAACACCCATCCTCATCAAACTTTTCCAAAACATTGCAGAGGAAGAAACACTCCCAAACTCATTCTATGAGGCCACCATCACCCTGATACTAAAACCAGACAAAGCTACTACAAAAAAAGAAAATTACAGACCAATATCACTGATGAATATAGATGCAAAAATCCTCAACAAAATACTAGCAAACAGAATCCAACAACACACTAAAAGGATCATACACCGTGATCAAGTGGAATTTATCCCAGGGATGCAAGGATTGTTCAATATATGCAAATCATCAATGTGTTACACCACATTAACAAATTGAAGAAGAAAAACCATATGATCAACTCAACAGATGCAGAAAAAGCTTTTGACAAAATTCAACACCAATTTATGACAAAAACTCTCCAGAAAGTGGGCATAGAGGGAACCTACATCAACATAATAAAGGCCATATATAACAAACCCACAGCAAACATCATTCTCAATGGTGAAAAACTGAAAGCATTTCCTCTAAGATCAGGAACAACACAAGAATGTCCACTCTCGCCACTATTATTCAACATGGTTTTGGAAGTCCTAGCCACAGCAATCAGAAAAGAAAAAGAAATAAAAAGAATACACATTGGAAAAGAAGAAGTAAAACTGTCACTGTTTGCAGATGACATGATACTATACACAGAGTATCCTAAAAGTGCCACCAGAAAACTACTAGAGCTAATTAATGAATGTGGTAAAGTTGCAGGATACAAAATTAATGCACAGAAATCTCTTGCATTCCTATGCACTAATAATGAAAAATCTGAAAAAGAAATTAAGGAAACACGCCCATTTACCACTGCAACATAAAGAATGAAATACCTAGGAATAAACCTACCTAGGGAGACAAAAGACCTGTATGCAGAAAACTATAAAACACTGATGAAAGAAATTAAAGATGATACAAACAGATGGAGAGATATACCATGTTCCTGGATTGGAAGAATCAATATTGTGAAAATGACTATACTACCCAAAGCAATCTACAGATTCAATGCAATCCCTATCAAATTACCAGTGGCGTTTTTACAGAACTAGAACAAAAAATCTTAAAATTTGTATGGAGACACAAAAGACCCCGAATAGCCAAAGCAGTCTTAAGGGAAAGAAACGGAGCTGGAGGAATCAGACTCCCTGACTTAAGACTATATTACAAAGCTACAGTAATCAAGACAATATGGTACTGGCAAAAAAACAGAAATATAGATCAATGGAACAGATTAGAAAGTCCAGAGGTAAACCCATGCACCTATGGTCAAGTAATCTATGACAAAGGAGGCAAGGATATACAATGGAGAAAAGACAGTCTCTTCAATAAGTGGTGCTGGGAAAACTGGACCGCTACGTGTAAAAGAATGAAATTAGAACACTCCCTAACACCATACACAAAAATAAACTCAAAATGGATGAGACCTAAATGTAAGACAGGACACTATAAAACTCTTACAGGAAAACATAAGAAGAACACTCTTTGACATAAATCACAGCAAGATCTTTTTTGATCCACCTCCAAGAGTAATGGAAATAAAACCAAAAATAAACAAATGGGACCTGATGAAACTTCAAAGCTTTTGCACAGCAAAGGAAACTATAAACAAGATGAAAAGACATCCCTCAGAATGGGAGAAAATATTTGAAAACGAATCAACAGACAAAGGATTAATCTCCAAAATTTATAAACAGCTCATGCAGCTCAATATTAAAAAAACAAACAACCCAATCCAAAAAGGGGCAGAAGACCTAAATAGATATTTCTCCAAAGAAGACATACAGATGGCCAAGAAGCACATGAAAAGCTGCTCAACATCACTAATTATTAGAGGAATGCAAATCAAAACTACAATGAGGTATCACCTCACACCAGTTAGAATAGGCATCATCAGAAAATCTACAAACAACAAATGCTGGAGAGGGTGTGGAGAAAAAGGAACCCTCTTGCACTGCTGGTGGGAATGTAAACTGATACAGCCACTATGGAGAACAGTATGTAGGTTCCTTAAAAAACTACAAATAGAATTACCATATGACCCAGCAATCCCACTACTGGGCATATACCCAGAGAAAACCAAAATTCAAAAAGACACAGGCACCCCAATGTTCATTGCAGCACTATTTACAATAGCCTGGTCATGGAAGCAACCTAAATGCCCATCGACAGACGAATGGATAAGGAAGATGTGGTACAGATATACAACGGAATATTACTCAGCCATAAAAAGAACGAAATTGAATCATTTGTAGAGATGTGGATGAATCTAGAGATGGTCATACAGAGTGAAGTCAGAAAGTGAAAAACAAACATCGTGTATTAACGCATATATGTGGAACCTAGAAAAATGGTACAGGTGAACCAGTTTCCAGGGCAGAAATTGAGACACAGATGTAGAGAGCAAATGTATGGACACCAAGTGGGGAAAGTGGCAGCGGGGGGGTGGTGGTGTGATGAATTGGGACATTGGGATTGACATATATACACTAATATGTATACAATGGATAACTAATAAGAACCTGCTGTATAAAAAAATAAAATTCAAAAAAAAATCATTGTGGATTTTCAATAGCATTCAAGATTTAGATCTCATAATTATTATCAGAATAATTATATAATTATAATTAGAATACTGATTATGAATCAACACTATAAAGTTTAATAACCTATCAAACAATAAAGTAGAAATTACTTGTTATCATTCTATAGCTTTTGCCACATATTGGCTTCAGATCTGACATAGCTGAATGGAGCATCAATTATGTCTCATCCATATGATTAACTCATCCAAATGTTCGAAAATTAAAGCCACAATCTCATCTGAGTCTAAAACAAGCAATTAAACTGTCTTCATGTTACTAATGAAATACAGCCCAAATAGAATCTAAATAGCTTCACAAACATACTGAATAAATAAATAGGTTCGATTGCAGCCAATTCTTAAAAAAATGTGTTAGTAAAAGACAATATCCTTTAAAGGTCTGTTGTCCAAGATAGAAGCTACTAGACACAAGTGTCTATTCGGCACTTGAAATGTGGCTAGTCCCAATTCAGGTGTGCTGTGGTGTGAAGTGCAAACCAGATTTCAAAGACTTTGTATGAAAAAAAAAATGTAATATATCTCATTAATAATTTAATGCTGATTTACATTGAAATTATATCTTGGCACTATTAAGTTAAAATATACTACCATAATACATTTTATCTTTTAAAATATTTTAATATGGCTACATAAAAATTTTAAATTATGAATGTGGCTCACATCCTACTTCTATTAAATAGCACTGCTCTAGTAGTCAACCCAATTTACCAACATCCTGGTGCATATACATGCTTGAAGTAGTGTGGTGTGAGGGAGAAGCTTTCTATTCAGATGAGCAGAAGAAACTCATTCCTGCTCAGCTATCTACTAGTTCAGAAATTTTGGGAAAATTGCTCATCTACAGCTGCAGCTGTAAAACAAATCTGTGAAATAGAGCTTTTGAAATGGGGTGTATTGAGGATTAAAATTACATGTACTTGTCATGTCACGTAATAGGCACTCAATAAATATCAATGGTTCCATCTTCCCTCTTTATCTTAGATTTTTAAAAATCTGTATTTTTGCTTTATAAGATAGAAACAGTATGTATGCCAAAATTATTTATAATGTTACTACCTGGGGACAGCTATTGTTATTGTTTATTTGGGTGGATAACCTCTCAGTCTTTTTTTTCTGTGGCTAAATGGATGTAACACTTTCAGAGGGAAAGGGAAAAAAAAAGAGAACCCATGTTATGCAAGCTATTTTGTGGCCTGATTTTTAATTGCACAGCAAATTATTGCAACTACCTGTGTCATTAAAATTCTTTAATATAATTCTTAATGACTGTGGTATTCCATTGTGTGGATATATCATAATTGATAAAGCTATTTGTTGGCTATTTCATCATTTTGAAGATTTTGCTATCACTTAAGAAAGAAAAACAATATTGAACACCCTGAAGCCAACTATTTATTTCACTTCTATGATTATTTCCTTTAAGATTATTTCTGAAGAGACAAAGAGAATTTACACTTATAAAGATATTTGATGACCTATTGCCAGATTGTCTTCCGAAAGTGTTTATTCACGAGTCCTGTATAAAAATGCCCATTTCTTCCATATTTTTAAACTTGCATAAATTTCTTTTGTTTTGGGCTTCCCTGGTGGCACAGTGGTTAAGAATCTGCCTGCCAATGCAAGGGACATGGGTTCGAGCCCTGGCCTGGGAAAATCCCACATGCTGCGGAGCAACTAAGCCTGTGTGCCGCAACTACTGAGCCTGCATTCTAGAGCCCAAAAGCCACAACTACTGAGCCCGCATTCTAGAGTCCACAAGCCACAACTACTGAGCCCATGTGCCACAACTACTGAAGCCTGCGCGCCTAGAGCCCATGCTCCACAACAAGAGAAGCCATGACAATGAGAAGCCCACGCACCCCCGCTCACCACAAGTAGAGAAAGCCCACGCACAGCAATGAAGACCCAACACAGCCAAAAATAAATAAATAAATAAATAAGAAAGATTCTTAAAAATTTCTTTTGTGTTTTACCATTTTATAGGTAAAAATCTGAGTATTTTTAAATTTTTCATTGCTTTGATGAGTAGAGAGGTTTTCAAAAATTTCTCTGTCATTTGTATTTAGAATTACCATCCAGAGTTCCATGGACTGCCATGAGGATATCAATTCACCTCCCAGCATCTGACCATAGAATCTTGCATCCCCACCCGTTACTGTAGTAGATGAAACATTCATGCTTATTCCTCCACTTGTGCACTAAATCTTGTTACTGGATTATTCTCATCGGCATCAAACATACTAATATTTGTCCCATTTTAAATAAAACAAAAGACAAAACCACAACATAAAAGTTTGACCTCACTTTCTAGCTCTCCTTTGCAAGATAACTTCGCAAAAGAGTTATCTATGCTCATTGCCTTCAATTGTTTCCTCTCATTCACTTGAACCCAACCCAGTTGTGCATCTGTTCCCACTTCTTCAGTGAAAATGGTCACCAAAGACCTCCATGTGGAGCCAGCAGTCAACCATCAGTCCTATTTTATTTGACCTAGCAACATTTACTCAGTGGATCGCCCCTCCTCCTCACGGTGCTGCCCACTCCCTCTTCCCTTACCTTCTGGGACAGCACACTCTTGCATTTCTTTGTATCTCACAGACCTTCCCTCAGTGTCCTTTGTTGGTTACCCTTCTTGCTGACAATGTAATGCCAGCAGACCCAAGTGAAACAGGAGGAAAGGGGGCAGGGCACAACCTTTAAAAGAATGACATTGCCTTTAAGGATATGACATAAACTGGTTAGAACCACCTAGGTCCAAGATGTTGGAAGATTTGACTCCCGGTAGACCTTGAGCCTCATTATACACACATTGTAATGCATTAGCATATGCTAAATGACACACCCACAGGCACGATGACAGTTCTGAGGCTGACCATAAAAGGCCAAAAAGTGGGTGGTGGCCCAATTCCTGGAAATCCCTGCCCCTTCCCCAAAATAGTTGGAATAATCCTCCCACTTATTAGCCTATGAAATTACCCAGCCTGTAAAAACTAACCATCCCATATTCTGGGGCTGCTCTCACCTTCTGGGACTGACAGCATTCTGTCTATGGAATGTGTAGCTCTCTAAATAAATTCACTTCTTACCTATCACTTTGCTTCTCCCTGAATTCCTCCTGCACTGAGACATAAAGACCCTGAGCTTCATTAAGTCCTGAGACCAGGTGTGCAATCTCAATTGAAAGACCGTGGGTTTGAGTCCCAGCCCATGGATTCATGTCCCAATCCGAGTTTTGGCTGAGTGAAAGTCTCAGGCCGAGTGTTCAAGTCCCAGTCAGAGTTCTGGCTGTGTGCAAATCCTATCTGAGTTGTGCAGCTTCACAAGGAACTAGTCTTTGATCCTCTCCTTTGTCCCTTCACACTCTTTTGGTGTTCACATCCAATTTCATGCTGGTGACTCACAAACATGTATCTCCAGCTCACATTTCTCTCCTGAACTCCAAACTCATATAACTGACTGCCTTCATAAAGTCTGTATTCGGACATCTGATAGCATCAAATTCAACATGTCCAAACCTGAATGCCTGATTTCCCCCTCTGCTTTGCTTACAATCTTCCCCAACTCAGTTGATGGTAACTTCATCCTTCCAGTTGCTCAACCACAAAATTTTGGACTATTCTGTTGTTTTCTTTTTCTCACATACCTTATTTTAAGTCTGTCAGCAGATGCTGTTGGCTTTACCTTTAAAATGTGTCCAGAAGCTGACTATTTCACACCATCTCCACTTCCTGATGCAGGCCACCCTTATATCCCACCTGGGTTTAATTAACTTTCTAAGGGTTCAGTCTTTTCTTGGCCCTCCTTTCCTCCATCTTAAACACAATAACCGCCAAAGTGATTCAGCTAAAACGTAAGTTAGGTCTAGTTAGCACAGTTCTTCACACTTCTGCTTCCAGTAGCTTCCCATATCACTCAGAGTAAAATCAGAAGTTTTATAAATGGCTACCAGGCTCTAAATGTCCCACCCTCACCCTTACTTCTTTGACCATAACTTCTACTCCTCTCCCCATCTATCACTCTATTCCCGCCACACAAGCCTCTTGCCAGAAACGTGCCCACCTCAGTAAACACTGGCTAGAACACTCATACCGCATATTTCTGCATGGCTAGCCCTCTCATCCCCTTCATGACTTTCCTTCACTGTCGCTTCCTCAACCAGGACTATCCCCAAACTTCTATTCAAATTTGCAACCTGTTGGGACTTCCCTGGCGGTCCAGTGGTTAAGACTTCACCTTCCAATGCGGGGGGTTGCGGGTTCCATCCCTGGTCGGTGTGCTAAGGTCTCACAGGCCTGGTGGCCAAATAACCAAAACATAAAACAGAAGCGGTATTGTAACAAATTCAATAAGGACTTTAAAAATGTTCCACATGCAAAAAGAATCAAAAAAACACTGCAGTCTGTCCCCTCCCCCACAATCCCAGCAACTTCTCTTTTCCTCTAATCGCTATTGTTCCATAGCACTTATCACCTTCTAATATACTACCGTGGATAATTTACTTACCTAGGGTGTTTATAGTTCGTTGTGTGTCTCCAACCTGCCTCATGAGTACAGGGGTTTTTGTTTATTTTATGCCAGTAATTGCTCAACAAATATTTGTGGAAAATATGAATGATAAGTCACTTCTTCCTCTCTTTTGTCCCTTTTCTCTTCTGGCTGTTCAACAATTAATTTTGCAAAGTGTTTTTATATGTTAGAGATTTTAATTTTTTGTGCCTGATATTTGCCAACGTTTCCTATTTGTCATTTGTTTTTTACCCTTATTTTTTTCCTAAAATTCCTTGTTTTTAGAATAGACAGTATATTCACAGGCTTCAAAATTCAAAAGGTATAATAAAAGGGGGGAGTTACAATAAAAATTCTCCCTCACATTCCCCCCCACCCAGGCATCTAGCTTCCATTCCCAAAGGCAACAAATGTTATCAATTTCTGCATATTTTTTCAGACATATAAAAGCAAATATGTATATGTATGTGTTTTACTTTTTCCTGTTTTATACAATGTGTACTGTACATTGTATATAAGGCTTGCTTATTAACCTTATATCACACCTTAATCCTGACCCTTGGAAAGTGTTCCATATCAGTGAATGTTAAGTATTTACTTTTTTTTTTTTTTGGCCACACTGTGTGGCTTGCACAATCTTAGTTTCCCGACCAGGGATTGAACCCAGGCCCCCGGCACTGAAAGTGTGGAGCCCTAACCACTGTACCACCAGGGAATTCCCTACATCATTTTTTGTTTTTAATCTGGAAAATAATACACTGTATGGTTGTACAATAATCTACAAAACTAGTTCCTATTGACATTAAGATTGTTTCCTCAGTCTTCAGCTACTACAATGAATAAATCACTGTATATTCAAGTATACAGTTGACCTTTTGACAACATGGAAGAAGGGTAGGGAGGGGAGGGTTAGGGGCACTGACCCTCAGCACAGTCGAAAATCTGGGGACTATGAACTCTACAAATCCTTCTCAGTTTTCCCTCCCTTTGGTGGGACAGGATGGCTGGAGTTGGGTATTTCCGTCCCCAACATGGAAGGCTAGCGCTGCTGGACTTGTGTATTTTCCCGCCCCCAGGTAGGTTAGGTTCTGATAAAACTGTAGCAATTTAGGCTCCAATAAAATAGTTTCTCCTGAGGGCAGCCTTTGTTAAGAACAGAATGCTCTGGAGTATTTCCAAACGGTTCATTTTCCCCTCCCTCGTCAGAGGCATGAGGGGATTTTTCTCAGATATTCACTGTGGGTACCTGGTAGAACTTCTTGAGGCAAAACTCACAAAAGTGTGCTGACATCCCCCTTAACTAAGGCCCCCTAGAGTTTTTAACTCTCAAAGTTGTCCACAACTCAGCTTCAAGCAATTCCTCAATTATAGTCCAGGTGTTCCTACCCCAACATTGGTTCCCCTGAAGGTTTCTGCTAAACCAGTTTCCGCTCAGGTAATTTGTGATTCTCTGTATCACCTGTGTCTCCAGCTCTGGGGGCAGTGGTTTGCCCTGTGACCTAACTTCTCTGAGGTAGTTAAGAAGAGTTGTTGATTTTCCAGTTTGTTCAGCTTTCTACTCCTCATTAGAGCAGAGTGGCAAATTCTAAGCTCCTTACTTGCTGGACAGAAAACTGGAAGTCCCTTTGATTCTTTAAAGATTTAATACTTGCCTGAGAAAACATCCCGTTATATTTTATTAAATGTTTATGTCATTGCATTTATTTAATTTTTTTCTTTATGATTTTCACTGCAGGTAATGTGTTTTTAAAAGGCCTTCTCCACTCCAAGATTATTTAATACTTGTTTTTATTTTTATCTAATTCTTTTATGATTATTTTCTTCTTCACATTTTATGCACCTGGAGTTTACTGAGTCATAAGGAATAAGAGATCTAACCTAATTTTCTAATTCCCTGTTATTTAGTGCTGTCATATAAATAATCCCTCACAGTATAAAAATTTTACCTTTATAATAAATTAAATTATTATAGATATTTTCTGTTTTCTGTATTTCTATTTTGTTCCATTGATCTGCTACAGACATATGAACTTCCTAATTTACTTTGATATTAAAATATATATTTATATTTGGCTGTGCAAGTTTTACCACTCCCCCACCCTAGTTATTCTTCATTTTGAAGAAGTTATTCTTCACTTTGGGTGATTTTACAAGCTTAATCTTCCTAATAAATTTTGGAATAATGTTGAACAATTCTTCAATTGCAATTGTACTAAATTGACAGATTAATTTCATGAGTCATGGATATTTTGAAACCAAATCAACTATTATATAAAATTAGGAATTTTATACTCAAACTGGTTTAAGACATTAATATGGACTAATTGCCCTTGAAAATTCAGCAGTGAGGTTGGCTTCCCATGCAGTTCAAACATGGTACCAGACCAGCTTCCCCATGACTGTCTGGGCCCTCTCCTCTCCTTGCGTGCTGTTGTCCTTCATTCACAAGATGGCTGCCAGCAGCAACCACAGCCATGTACTTTCCTGGTAGATCCACAGGTAAGAAAATGCACTACCCCTCACAAGTATCTAACAAAAGTTCTGAGCTTTGCCTAGATTTGGACCACCCTGAGCTAATTGTTGTGACCGGGGGGAATGAAGTTATGGACTGGTGCACACTCCCAATCAGGGTCTACCTTTGGATCTGGGGTTGGAGTCATTCCAACCCAAACTGGCAAGCTGCTACAAAATAGGAGGAATTAAAATAAATATTGGGGATTAACCATGATGTCCACTGCCTTTAGCCCAACGAAAATTTCTCACAATTTAAAAATGTCCCCTAGATCTTTCAGCCTTCTTATGTTGTAGCAGTAGGCACCTGTTTAAAATATGCACACACTCACTTGTGCAGGTGTACACATATATGTATACAATCTATGTGAATTCTCACAAGGCCTAATAACTAGAACCAAAAGGGGAAATGGCCTTATCAAAATAATGGCAGATACTGGCAAATGAGAGTCCAGTAAATATTACAATTGAATATATAATTCACTGCGCTAGTTAGAACAGTACATTTACATGCCTTACTCCCCACCAGCCACAGATTTCTGATGCCCACCACCTCTATTTATTCAAAACAGCCCATTTAGGGACTTCCCTGGTGGCGCAGTGGTTAAGAATCTGCCTGCCAATGCAGGGGACATAGGTTCAATCCCTGGTCCGGGAAGATCCCACATATCATGGAGCAACTAAACCTGTGCACCACAACTACTGAGCCTGTGCTCTACAGCCCGTGAGCCACAACTACTGAGCCTGCACTCTAGAGCCCATGAGTCACAACTACTGAGCCTGCGCTCTAGAGTCTGCAAGCCACAACTACTGAGCCCACATGCCGCAACTACTGAAGCCCATGCACTGAGAGCCGCAACGAGAAGCCACCACAATGAGAAGCCCACACACTGCAACGAAGAGTAGCCACCATTCGCCACAACTAGAGAAAGCCCGCATGCAGCAACGAAGACCCAATGCAGCCAAAAACTAAAATAAATTAATTTAAAAAATATATATATAAGAAATACTAATACTTGTCATATTCATCTTCTTTCATTTCAGAGGAAGAGCCTTTTACTTCTGTTGCTAATTTACTATACATGTGTCCCTTTAATAGTTTTCCTTTCTTTTCAGGTATATATTCTTTGGGGAAATTTTTGAGGTCAATATAATAAAAAGCATATTTTGCTACAAAACGTTTCCCAGAAACTTCATATACAGAAAACTACATGAAGTAGACTATTGCTCTGACCCAGGGTGGCATTTCTGGGTTTGTTCATTAAATGAATTTTAATATAAAATTTACACTAGAGAAGATGGCCCTGCTGACACTGAATTTTAAGTCAGTTAAAATTATAGTTGTCATTCAGAAGAGGATTGTCATTCTCAGGATACAATCGAAAGTGCATTTTCTTATTGCTATTTGCAGCAACAAGGATGGGACCTAGAGAATACCATACTAAGTCAATTAAATCAGACAAAGAAAGACGAATATTATATACTATCACTTATATGTGGAATCTAAAAAATAATGCAAATGAATCTATATACAAACAAGAAACAGACTCACAGACATAGAACACAAACTTATGGTTACCAAAGGGGAAAGGGAGGGACAGGGAGGGAAAAATTAGGAGTTTGGGATTAACTCATATAAACTACTATACATAAAATAGATAAGCAACAGGATTTACAGTATAGCACAGAGAACTATATTCAATATCTTGTAACAACCTATTATGGAAGATAATCTGAAAAAATATGTATATATATAACTGAGTTACTTTGCTGTATATATGAAAATAACACAATATTGTAAATGCACTTTTTTAAACTTCAATTTCTAAAAAAAAATTTATAAAACATACTTTGTGTTCACTATAGGGCAAAATCACAGTAGATTACAAGTAATTCCATAGGTATATTTTCCATTGTAATCAATTTTAGTACTGATTTGTAAATTTCCATTGAAGAAGAGCTTCACATCTTGAAATAAAAATTCATAGTTATCAAAAGTTCATGTTTGAAAACTATTTCTTACCTGTGTAGTAAAGAGATAAATAAGAGGGATATTTTCATCAAGTTTCAACCTTATAAAAATCTTTAAAACCATTATTTCAAGGAAATTACTTTGGAGAAAAAAAACCCCTCTCTATTCAACAAACAGTAAATCTAAACATTTATTGATAGTCGTATTCCAGTCACAAAGTATCTATGAAAACAGTAAACAGGAAGTATAGTGATCCCTAAAAAAGTAAAAATTTGGTGGCAAAAATCTAGATAATTCAAGTAGTTTTATTACCTGTATATATCTTCTAACTGCATATCAAAATCTTGAAGTTTCTTTTGATATTTCTCTGTAAAGTTACAGAATTCATTAAGGATTGAAAACTTCAAGTCAGGGTATGGACATTCCAAAGTTTCTAATTCCACGGGCATTTCACTAAGCAGGTTACTTCTTTCTTCTGAAGAATGATCAAGTGTCTGAAAAAAAATTGTATGATTATTTTATTTAATGTAAATGACAAACTGATAAATTACTACCTATATCGCACTTACTTTCAAACTCCAGTCTGAAAGGTAATTTTCTATTTTCTGTTGCTCTAGCCTAAGTCTTTCATAGACGGCTTTCAATTGTTTCTTCACGAAGTCAACCTATAGGACATTTAGAACAAGTGGTATGCAAATTATTGATTTATCCAATATTTATATTTAAAGTCACAGGAATTTTTCTCAAAAGCCATTAAATGATGACAAATTAGATAAGGGAAAGTCCCTTTGAGGACCCATGGAAGAGGGTTCAAGAGATGCCATAACCAAGCAGTGCCCATCAGACAAAGGAGCCTTAAAGGAGCTTCTAGACACATAACCCAAAATGGGCTCAGTCACAGCCACTCTGCACTCACACTTGGATTTTGTTTGTGATGAAGCAGAAAGCTTTCCAGATTGCCTCTGCTTTAATCACCCACTCCTTTCCTTGCATCCTTGCCTCCAATCCCCAGTTGGACATGGATTTTTAATGTTTATTTTTAATTATTATTTATGAAAGCAATATGACAATACTACAGAATAACTGAAAAATAAAGTAAGAAAAATCACCTAAAAGCCTACATCTAGGGCAGCTATGATAATGGAACTTATGCTCTAGTCAGGGAAGATAGTCTTAAACTCATAAAAAGTAAGTAAGAAAATATCAGGAAGAGGTAAGTGAGGTAAAAACTGGCTGAGGTAATAGGGAGTGACTGGGTCTTCTCTCATGCAGGTGGTCAGGACAGGCCTCTCGGAGGAGAGGACATTTAAGCTAAGACCTAAAAGACAAAAAGGGCCATGAGTAGGACAGAAGAAACAGTGCAAAGGCCTCAAGACAGGAAGGAGTCTGGCTTATGTGAGGAATAGGAAGAAGGCCAGCGTCGGTGGGACAAGGTCTAGTAGGAAAAAGAGGGTGTCACGTAGGGGGTGAGACTAAAGGAGGCGGATAGGGAAATGTACAGGGAGTGTTACCGTGTGCTCGACGTACAGCGAGGCCAAATACCAAAATGTCAGAGTTTGGCGCAAAGAAAGGTTTATCGCAGGGCCATGCCACGCGACATGTGGCTCGTGCCTTAAAAAAACCCAAACTCCCCGAAAGCTTTCAGCAAAGCCCCGTTACAGGAAAGGTGAGAGAGGGGTGTGGTTAGTTGTTGCAAACTTCTTGGTGTCAGATTCTTTGTTTTCTTTTTTTTTTTTAGATCCTTTGTTCTTGAGGTCAGGTCATAGTCAGGTCATGATGTTCCTGTAAACCTCCACCAAAACAAAATGTTATTCTCTGTTCTACAGGAAAGGGCAAGGTCCCAAGGCTCAACTTTCGCCCTCCGAGGTCCAGGCGCAGGCTAAGAGGAGAGGGTCCCTGCGCGGCCAGTTACCAGACCCAGGAACGTTGGTCCAGCACCCAGTCTGGGTCCTCCAGCCAGTGCCCAGGCCCGGCTGAGGAGACAGATCTCAGCGGGCAGTGCCCTCAGGGCCGGGTCCCCAGACCCTGCCCAACCGACATCACTGAGCGAGCAAGACGCCCAGGGCCCAGCCTGCCCTCAGGTCGCCCAAACAGGGCCGGGACCCACGGACTGCGACGACGGAGACCGCTGCCGCCATTACGTCTCAGAGGTGGGAATGGAGGAGGTTTGCGGCTGCTTCAAGGCCTGGGCCCGGCCAGTGAGCGGCCGTGGCAGGGGCTCTGGAGCTCCGCAGACGACAGCTGTCCCGGGGCGCCCCCCAGCTCACCGCTGGCCCATGGCCAATGGGCCTGGAGGGTCCGGGGGAGAAGGCTGCGACCCGCCTCTCACCACATTCTCTGCCGCGAGGACCACCATAAAGCTGACTGGTGTCGGAGCGGGACCTCCAGCCGCAGCGCTAAGGCTCACTCGCTCGTGGTCGCGCGCTAACGGTTTCGCGCTAACGATCTCTCGATAACCGTTAACGGCTGCGCACCCGCCCCGCCCCTATCGCAGGAGGAATTGTGGGCCGGCAGGAGCCCTGAAGGGATTTACCAGGCGGAAAACTTGATCCCCTCCCCTATGATAGGATTTCAGAATACCCTGGAAGGAGGGGCAAGAATGAAAGCGGGTAGGCCAGTTACGAGGTCATTGAAACATTCTCGGGGAGAAATTAGCATGTTTGGACAGATTCAGGGATATGTTTAAGATACCGAGTAGATAGAATTTGCTATACCTACTATTTATATACATAAGGTGTACATGTTTCTTATCTCCAACTCTTCTAATTGGGATAAAAATAAAATATTACATTATTAAAAGTAAAGGAGGGCTTCCCTGGTGGCGCAGTGGTTGAGAGTCCGCCTGCCGATGCAGGGGACACAGGTTCGTGCCCCGGTCCGGGAAGATCCCACATGCCGCAAAGCGGCTGGGCCCGTGAGCCATGGCCGCTGAGCCTGCGCGTCCGGAGCCTGTGCTCCGCAACGGGAGAGGCCACAACAGTGAGAGGCCCGTGAACCGCAAAAAAAAAAAAAAAAAAAAAAAAGTAAAGGAAATATACTGACCTCTTCCAGTACTTTCACAGAGTTGGATTCACTGTGCGAGTGTGAATGCTGTGAAATGTGATGCTGTCTGTATTTTAGATCTGCTCTCAATTGCTGAAGAGGATTTATTACATTTTTAAGATATGTGCACCATTGTTCTGATAACTCTTGTTCTATGGTGAAACAAAATTAAATCAAAGCAACACATTATTATTTTAAGTTTCTTCAAGAACAGGTCATTAGATGCAGATTATTTTTGGATTCCTTTAGAAAAAAGCAAACAGCAATATTAAAAGAACATGAAGTGTGTGGCCCACTTTCATTTTCAAAACAAAGCTCCCCTTTAAATGTGGAACCAAAAAAGAAAAAAAAAACCTACCGAAATTCATAAGGTCAGAAAGACATTCATTTCCAATGTTCTCTTCATCGAGTAAGGATTTTATTTCAGATTCCAGTTTACATCTGAAATAGACATTATCTCAATCAATTCTTTTACAATCATAAACATATATATAGGTTTAAAAAATAACTAACAGTAGAAACACTCAATCTAATGTGGTTTTACTCACCTGTTCACTAATTCAGACCACATACTAAATTCCTAACATGGATTAGGTACTTGCCAGGACACTGAGATAAGTGAATACTCCAGGAGAAGTAACAGCATGAGCAAGGCAAGGACGGGGTACATCCTGGCACTATTTCGGGTGGAGAGAGCTCCGGGCACTGGGAAGCTGCTGAGGGATATTAAACTGACCATGCCAGCTCAGATCTGTGTTTTGGAAAGATTTCCAAGGCAGCAAGATGGAGGATGGGCTAGAAGGAGGGTGAAGAATAAAAGTGGAAGATGAAGAGGAGGGGATCAGGCAAACCTGGATCAACAAGGAGGTTATTTAAAAAGTTCAGAGATGAGGAGGTCCTGACCTAGGGAAATGGGAGTAAAAATATATATTTTTATACACCAAAAACATAATAAATCTCAATAATCTTTTACTATATTATTTAAATATAGTCATTTTAGAGTAAAACTATAACCAGCTCTAAATGGACATCTAAAAATATTGCAGTCTATCCCTTATTTATGGCAGGTTTAATAAAATCATAAAAAGAGTTTTGATTTATTATGACTGTTAAGATACAATATTTTAAATGGTATAAAATAAGAAAATAGCAACAATTACCACACTAATACGATGATTATTTTTATTTTTGCCTATAAGTTTCTAACCCTTGTCTACATGCATGGATATTTTAACTAGTTGTAATTATGGCATATTTACCATTTTATATTCGGGTTTTTCTTTTTTAACTTACTTTAAGATATTTCTAAATAATTTTCATAATTGCCATTTATTTTAGTGGCTGCAGAGTATTTTATATTACATATGTGCCATCATCTTCTAAGCCAATTCACAAATGTGGGACAGTGTTTTGTTTGTATATATAAAGGAGGGGTCCTATTGTAGATGACACTTACTGTCTATTTTTCTAGCATGTGTCTTAGTCAAAGGTTTTTTTTTTTAATTTTATATATTTTATTTTTGGCTGTGTTGGGTCTTCATTGCTGCACACGGGCTTTCTCTAGTTGTGGCGAGTGGGGGCTACTCTTTATTGTGGTGCGCGGGCTTCTCATTGTGGTGGCTTCTCTTGTTGCAGAGCACGGGCTCTAGGCACACGGGCTTCAGTAGTTGTGGCATGCAGGTTCAGTAGTTGTGGCTCTCAGGCTGTAGAGCGCAGGCTCAGTAGTTGCGGCACACGGGCTTAGTTGCTCCGTGGCATGTAGGATCTTCCTGGAGCAGGGCTCAAACCCGTGTCCCCTGCACTGGCTGGCGGATTCTCAACCACTGCACCACAAGGGAAGTCCCAGTCAAAGGTATTTTTAAGATTACATTTGAAAGTGTTATATGGAGAATAAGTGCATAATAGTGGAGTAAACCCACAAGTTATTTCATAATGGATTTTTAAAAACAAAAATATAGCACTTTAAACCATTTAGGTCAGCCCTCTTATATTTTCAGCATCTAGAAGGCCATAGCAGAACACAAAAACCAACAGGAGAAGTGGCTTTGTTCATACAGGAGATCAACCTGCTACTGTGCATATAATAATTCTAGTAAGCTCCATCCTGGCTTTGTAGATTAACAACCCTGAACCATCAGACAAGACCAGCCTATTTCTCTAATTGTCCTAATTGCCTAACAAAATCCAGGAGCAAGTACTACATGACTCTGAGACTAGCTTGTGAATGCAGGCTAACATTCCCAAATTGTGTCCTGTAAAACAGAAACATCAATAAGATGCTAGGAAAAACTGGGAAATGGTGAACTAAACAAATCAGACAAGTTTCCATAGTGCAGGATTTCTCAGAAACTTGATTATGCTAAAGTACATTGAGGTTCTCCAAAAAGGGGATGAAATATGAAGTATTTTCCTAATTTTTAGGATGATGAAATTCATTATTCTCCATGGAGTATCTTTTTTTTTTAAATTTTTTAAAAAAATTTTTTTCCATGGAGTATCTTGAAGAATATTTCTGTTTTGTAGAATATGATTTAGGAAATATAGATAAAAACTGCGATGCACTCAAGAGCATTAAAATGGTAACTCTGGGGAGGAAAACCCTGCCTGTTCACCACTGACATGTAGACTCAGTCCCAGGTGTTCACCAAGTCAGAACTCTGCAGCACAGACAACTGTCTCCACATCTGAATAGGGGACAAATGTAAGGCAACATTCCATATCCAGATCTACCAACTTAAGTACCTCCTACTGTTACTTGGCCTGTCCTCTGGTACCACTGAATCTGATGATACTACAAAAATTCTCCTGAGATTTTGTGTGACTGTTTGCCTAGAGGATATATTAATCCACTTCCTAGATATGCCCAGTTGCAATGCAACCACCTGCCTGGTGAGGACATTTTTGAACTCTCAGGACTCTACTTTCATACAGGTCCTCGTCCTCCCAGGATGCTGCCAAAGTTCTAGGTGTAGTACAGTCAGTCTTCTCAGAACCTCAAAAATTACCCAGAGCTTCCTAGGATTTCTAGGGTACACTTAGTTACTAATTTCGGCAGAACAAGGAAAACATGGGGCACTGGAGACTGGTAGAATCAAAAGCCATTTATGCAAACAATAAGCAAAGGGGCATGGATTGTGAAAGGCAGAGTAAGAGAGGATGTTAAAGTTCCTTAGTGGAACTAACAGCCAGGAGATCAGCAGAAACTTAGGGCACCAGAGCAGGCTGAAGGCCAGAGCCATATCCCTCCAATAAGGAAGGAACTCAGCAGTTCAGACAGCTTGGTACCTCAGACTAGCTATTTGATCTGCTTCTCTCTCTTTTAAGAGTCTGTCCCAAGCTGTGTACCACAGAGGGCAGAGAGGGAAATCTCACAACTGTTGGCTAAGGAATGACTCAGAGCGAATTCTCAGATGGCCTGAGTCACACAGTTGTGAATACTGACCTCAATTTCATCTTTAAAGACACTTTTCCAGACAATATTTAATTGTTGTTGGTAAAGCTCCATGATATATTCTGTATAAAGGTAATACTTTAAAAATAAAATTGTAAGAGACCACATATATTTCTAACAGAAACTACAATAAAAGTAGTAAGGCTTACAAATAAATCCCTCAAACTTTATTAGTCAGAAGTTCTTATTAAAATAATAATTGCAATTCTTTACCACATGGCCAATATAAATAACTTCCTCTTTAATTTCAAAATCAGTCACTCTGAAACAAGGAAGAAAGCACTCCTGGCAAAGTGTATCAAGGTCTTCAAGGGGTATAGTTTGGAAAGCATAGTAAATATAATTTTATAAATTTAAATATTAAATTCTATAAATTTAAAATGTAATTTTATATTTTGAAATTTTAATTGTCTAGTTTCCTTACAACAGATTTTAAAGAATTAAGGTTTGACAAATCCTTTTTTTTTTTCTAGTAAGCCTAGACCATTTAGATCTCAGGTGATGTGAATGGAACCCTATGGAAAAAAGAAAAAGCTGCACAGCTCCAAGGTCAGCGAGCACAGGAGTTAAAGGCAAATGATTCAATACCACCTCCACAAAAACTAGCTGTTTTTTCCTTATGCAAATAATTTTAATCCTCTGAACCTCAAGGTTCTCATCTGTAAAATGGGATAACAATGATACCTACTCCGTAGGGTCACTGTAAATGAAACAAACCATGTAAAGTACTTAACATACGACGGCATACACTAAGTTACCCAGCAAAAGTCAGATGTCATTGGAGGCCCTTACCTGCTGGGGACCTGAAATTCGCAGATGGAAGTCTCTTATGGTGATGAGTAAGAATATTTTACTTTCCATCTTTTATTAAAAGGGAATGTAGATTTTAAAGATTGGGAGACACTGATAGAATTTAAACTCCTGATTTTATAGTGGTCCCTAAATTCTCGAACTTTCTAGCCATTTCTCGAACTTTCCTCCTATCACTAATAGTTTTTAATTTCACTGAATACACATTGTAATTAGCCTACATTCTAGAATAACACAGAAAGTTATCTTGGAATTCTTTTTTTTGTCCAATTTTCAACCTTACAAGTTTCAAGACATAACGTTATTACTTGAATATTCCTCATTTCCATCACCTTTGTGTCATTCCAGGTCAGCCAAAAGAATTACTTTCCATAGTGAAATCTATGTGCCTCCTTTATCTCGCTCAAGAACAAGGTATATACACGGTAAGAAGGGTGTGGAACAGCCAAGATAAAAAACTTTCTCCAGCATCCTTACATTTGAGCCTGCATCAGTGAGCACAATAATTAAAACTTCCTAATGGCTTTTGTTTTTATCATATTTCAATTATGCAAATCTAAAAAAAAATTTCCAATGGGCTCAAAAGTTCTCTCCATAAAAGGTGACATTTTGATAAAATGGGTCTGATTTGTTTCTATAGTGGAAGTATGAATGACAAAGTCTATATAATTTTGTTTTTCTCTGTTTTAAGTTATGTAATGATGTAAAACTATTTCCAATCATGAGTCTTTTATGTCACATTTAGGAATTACTTGCCAGAATAGGAAACTCCTATCAATATGAAAAGTACCCATGTCAAAAGTGAAGTTAATGGTATTTGGAAATTTAGCTTAGAATGAGACCACAAAATTATCTATTTTTATATAAAATATATGCTTACAAGCATATATTTTAAAAAGCATACTTTATAAATACCACCATCATTAAAACTAATATATATGCCTTAAAAAGAGGGGAAACACATCTGCCTTCACTTTCTGGTTGACCTTTGAAAAAAAATTTATTTCTCAAAGATTACATTTAAGATCAAGTATAAAATCATTATTTTGTTTTAACTCATCTTGAAGTGACTGTTGAAAATAATAGTAAAAGTCAAAAATCCAAACTGAACAAGTTAGTCATGATGCCGTTACATTTAGAAATCACTCAACTTGAATCCCTTAGTTCATTTACTGAAAGCATTTAATCTGTCTCTTTCTATGTATCCTACGTAAAGATGAATATAAAGGGATGCTTGTCCTTGAGAAGTTTATCACTTCATAAGAAGACAAATATGTAAGCAAAACATTATAGTCCAAAATACTAAGTATAATATAAATAAATACATGTATGAATGGGAGTGCAGAAGAGTAAGTGATTAGCAGACATAAAAGATTATCTTTCTTTTTTTCCTAAGGAAAGGAAAAGCCATATTAATATATTCACTGGATTCCAAATTAAACTGAAGAAATGAAAGGATTTTAATTTAACTCACATTCAACTGTAACTTTAAATTTTGATTATAATAGTTCAATAAATATGGAAATTTACAGAACATCTACCTAGGTAAGTGCATCTCAGTAATTCCTGCATGTTCTTAATTGAGATTTCTCTCAGTTCTTACCTGACTTCATTTAGCCTTTGGTGTTCTTGCCACCACACTTGCTTGTGTTGCTTTATTAGTGTTTGCTCTTTAGATATCTTTGAAGTCTGCACTGCTTTTCTGATCTAGATTTAAAGGAACAAAAGAGGAGCAATTTCCATGTCTTTTAAGTGTTTTCCACAATAAAAATGTTTAATCTGTAATTTCTAAGTTAAATACTTATTCTTTTTCAATCCTATTCGTGCATTTTCTAACATTAGCACCTTTCTAAAGGTGAAGTAATTCTATTTTCCATACATACAATAAATAACACCTTAATTCATCTAGCCCCAGAAAATCTGCAAGAGTATTCCATATATTTTCTTGCCTGTTTACACATCTTCCCTGCCAGGCATCATAGGCATCGTTATTCCTATGTTACAGATGAGGACAGTGAAGTTCAGAGAGGTTAAAAGACTTGGTCAAGACCATCAAACTCATAAACAGCAGAATCACATAGAACCTCAGTGTTCAGATTGGCTCTTTTTTTTTTTTTTTTTTGCGGTATGCAGGCCTCTCACTGTTGTGGCCTCTCCCGTTGCAGAGCACAGGCTCCGGACGCGCAGGCTCAGCGGCCATGGATCACGGGCCTAGACGTTCCGCGCCATGTGGGATCTTCCCGGACCGGGGCACGAACCCGTGTCCCCTGCATCGGCAGGTGGACTCTCAACCACTGTGCCACCAGGGAAGCCCCAGATTGGTTTTATGTGATCCTTCAGCACTGGATGGGAAAAGGTCATTGGATAAGTTATTAGGAGGCCTGGCTTTAGTCTCAGCTTCAGTATCTACTAGAAATGTGACCTTGAACTGTATATACAATTTTAATCTTTCAACTCCATGACTTTGTAAATAAAATTTTAAATTAAAACTTAAATTTTAAATTTCAGGCAAATCTTTATTTGAAGGTACTAAACAAGGAAACAGTGAAAAATCAGGTAGCATTGAAACCCAAATTTTCAACTAAATTTAATTTTTTCCCGAATTTTATGACTTTTAAAAAATGCTTTTGGGTTTGTGTTGATAAGATATGTCAGGCCGGGGTCTGTTTACCTCAAGATCCATTCTTGGCCGTTTTCCTCGTCTGCTCCACATCAGAGAGCAGCCTGCGTTTCTCAGACACCCCTAGCAACTGCCTTCCAGCTGGGTTCAGCCAAAGGGAGACATTGGTAGTGGGAGATTGGAGGGAGGGAGGGAGGGAGGGAGGAAGGGAGAAGCCAAAGGATTACTCACTTCTCCTGCCTTCTCTCTCCCAGAGGGGTCTCCACAAGCATCTGCATCTTCTCCATTGCACCAACATTTCTTGACATTTCTATTATGGTTCTAACTATCTCTGGGTAACCTCAGCCTATGGGATGTACTACAACCTTGCTTTTTCTAAATGTCCCTCCAACCCAGGCAAGGCAATGACTCACTTCTGTTCTAATCCCTGTGTTGGTTCACAGTCCTCTGGCTTCTCAGCTCTATCACCTGTGTAACCATTTCCTGCATTAAAGACCCCTCTATTCTAAATCCTTAAGTGGTTAGACTCTGACTGACATGTCCATGCTGAACTTGTGTATTTCATATTAATACTTTTAAACATCTATAAAAGTGTTAATCTGAAATCAGAAACTTGATGAAATATGCATATTTTATATTTTCCCTGTTACTAGAATACTTAGTACCCTGAAAGGCTTAACAGATCAATACTGAAGACATAAAAACTTAAGAAGAAAAGTTCTAAAACGACTATAATGCATGCTATTTCTAGCTGTCATTCACTGATTACCATAACCTTGAGTTTATCTTTCCACTGTTCTGGTTACTGATTCAAAATTAGGGGTATAAGAAAACAAAATAACCCAAACATTACTTAAAAAACACAAAGTTGGGGCTTCCCTGGTGGCGCAGTGGTTGAGAGTCCGCCTGCCGATGCAGGGGACACGGGTTCGTGCCCCGGTCCGGGAAGATCTCACATGCCATGGAGTGGCTGGGCCCGTGAGCCATGGCTGCTGAGCCTGCGCGTCCGGATCCTGTGCTCCGCGACGGGAGAGGCCACAGCAGTGAGAGGCCCACGTACCGCAAAAAAAACAAAACAAAAACACAAAGGCAAAGGCAAATCTTTTCTTAAGAGTGCTACAATTATGAAATTTAGGAGAAAAGTACATTTAAATCAGAACAGGAGGGACATCCCTGGTGGTGCAGTGGTTAAGAATCCGCCTGCCATTGCAGGGGACATGGGTTCGATCCCTGGTCCGGGAAGATCCCACATGCCGTGGAGCAACTAAGTCCCTGCACCACAGCTCCTGTGGCTTGTGCTCTAGAGCCTGCAAGCCACAACTACTGAGCCCATGTGACACAACTACTGAAGCCCGCGTGCCTAGAGTCCGTGCTCTGCAACAAGAGAAGCCACCACAGTGAGAAGCACACGCACTGCAACGAAGAGTAGCCCAGGCTCGCCACAACTAGAGAAAGCCCACACACAGCAATGAAGACCCAATGAAGCCACAAGTAAATAAATAAAACAAATAAGTTTATTAAATAAATAAATAAGTCAGAACAGGACATTGCAGGAAAACATACAGCCATCTCTCTATTTCGCAGAAAAAATAAAAGTATATATGTAGTGTTTCTAAAATCAGACACTTGTGTTTGCTTGAAGAATGCCTAAAACTCATTCCAACTATTTACCATCTATAGTCTCTGAAGTTTGTTGCAGCAGGCACAACTTTTAAAATTAGATTTCTTTGACATATTTGGTCCATACTGTACAAAAAAATTAAAACACACACACACAAAAAATTAAAACACATTGGTGAAAGGTGTAGACACATTTCTATAATTAAAAAAAAAATCAATGCTACTGCCTTTGGTCCCAGGGAAAGGCCAATTAAGTAGACTATAAAAGTGAAAATAAAGCTACAGTTTTTCACTAGACACTTTGAATATTTTGCAGAACATCCTGAGTTTTTTGTAAATTCACTCATTGACTCTACTTCTATCTTTGGCCAAATTTTTTTTTAAAAATAAAGTTTTTAAACAAGAAGATTTAAAATTGTATCTTTTTCAATAATTTCTAGGGGATTCCAATTCATTTTGCTGAGCAATAAGCCATTTGAAAGCAATATTTTAGGTGGATGATGATTTATGCAAAATGCTGATGAATTAAAATTTATAAAAGTAATACATTCGAAAGTAGTTTATTGTGATGAGCCAAGATAATAAAACCCTAAATAGGTACCCTGAAATACCGTGAAAGCCCTTTGGGCCAGATGATCCATCTTTAGATATAAACAACAGTAATTAGTGGACAATTTAAGTGTTGGTTACATGTACCTATGTCAAAATTCATTGATATGTACACTTTAGATTTGTGTACTTCACTATATGTGAGTTATAACTCAATACAGAACTGAAGAAATAAAAATTTTTTAAAAACTATACTAAGATGCAATTCCTCATCTATCAGGTTGGCGAAAACTCAAATATTTAACAAAACACTGTGTGAGGCTATGGGAAAACATGTTCTCTCTCTTATGTTGCTAGTGGGAATACAAAATGATGCAACCCCCCCGTAGAAGGGAATTTGGAGTTTCATATGGATTTATCCTTTGACCAAGCAATCTTACCTATAGAAATCTACCTGAAAACTGTATTGGCCGAAGTATAAAAAGATAGGTGAACAAAGCTATTCACTGCAGCACAATTTATAATAGAAAAAGACAAGCGCAGAGATTCTGTCAATAAGTGTTCTTACCAAAATAAATTGAACTTGAATCTGATCAAGTCTCCAGATATAACTACCAATTACTGGAAATACAAGAGATAGGAAAATATGTTTAATGACACCACCAGGATGTAATCAGCAAAATCCAGACTGTAAGAAACTATAAAGGATAAACACTACAATTTCTTCAAAAATTAAATTATAAGAATACAAGAGGATGGGGCTTCCCTGGTGGCACAGTGGTTAAGAATCCACCTGCCAATACCGGGGACATGGGTTCGAGCCCTGGTCCGGGGAGATCCCACATGGTGCGGAGCAACTAAGTCCCTGCACCACAACTACTGAAGCCCAGGCACCTAGAGCCCGTGCTTTGCAACAAGAGAAGCCACTGAAATGAGAAGCCCGTGCACTGCAACAAAGAGTAGCCCCTGCTCACAACTAGAGAAAGTCCGTGCACAACAACGAAGACCCAATGCAGTCAAAAATACATAAATAAAATAAAATAAATTTATATTTAAAAAAAAGGACACAAGAGGATGGAGGAGGAAACCTAAAAAATTAAAATCAATTGTAATATATGGATATTATTTAGATACTAATTTGAATAAACTTTAAGAAAAAAATTTGGAGACAATCAGGGAAATTTAACACTGATTATTTGAAATTATTAAGAAATCATGAACATTTTAATAGTAATGGTATTGTAGGGTTTGGGGTTTTATAGCCCTAATCTTTTAGAGATACTGCTGAAATATTTATGGTGAATAATATGATGTCTGAAATTTCAAAATAATCTGGTACAGAGGGAAGTCGTAGGTGGGAGTACAGAAGAAATAACGGCCAAGAGTTGTTCATAGTTGAAGCTGGATAATGTTACGTGGAGATTAATGATACCATTCACTCCAATTTTGCATATTTTTGCAATTTTCCATAATATAGTGTTTTAAAAAAAGAATTAGTAGATGGATTACTTGAGTTGGACAAGAAATATTCATTCTTGCTAAGCAAAGAAATTCAAATAAAAATAATTGTAAAGATCTCTTTTGTACTTAAACTGGGAATGAACAGTTAACATATAATGTACCAAAAATTGGTCTCAATTTTCAGCCCACATCTACTATTTGGCTTCAGGTTCAGTCTCAGCCTTTGAAAGACTAGATTACTCAATGTGCACATCAGTGTCTCATCTGGCATCCTGGAATTTGTGCATGATCAATAACACAGCAATTATACAGGTCACTATCACATCTAATCAGTATAACAATACCGGCCAAACGAATCAGGCAAGACTTCCTAATTTATTTTTAATTAAAAATACTGTTAATTTCTTTTCAAATATAGCTAAGCATTCTAGATGTAACTTGAAGCAAAAATCTTATGTGCTTTTTAAATAATTAATTAATTAATTAATTTTTGGCCGCGTTGTGTCTTCGTTGCTGCACACAGGCTTTCTCGAGTTGCAGCAAATGGAGGCTACTCTTTGTTGCAGTGCCCGGGCATCTCATTGCGGTGACTTCTCTAGTTGTGAAGCACGGGCTGTAGGCGCATGGGCTTCAGTAGTTGTGGCACGCGGGCTCAGTAGCTGTGGCGCACGGGCTTATTTGCTCCGTGGCATGTGGGATCTTCCCAGACCAGGGATCGAACCCGTCTCCCCTGCATTGGCAGGCAGGTTCTTAACCACTGCGCAACCAGGGAAGTCCTTCTTATGTGCTTTATATGTTAACATTCTATCATTCAGCTTGAGTATGTTTACATTTAATATTGTCACAGTAAAGTGCCGTAGTAATAATGATTGTTAAAGCTGTTAATTTCATGTGCAAAAAAATGGGCATATTTAATTAGTAAAAAAAAATTGGGAGTTGACTGATAATTAATACAAATATTAAGAGAGAATGTGTTAACTATGTAACATTAAGAATAAAATATTCTTCAGTCAACACATATTTCATAAAATGTTAAACAATAATATAAGAAAGGATAACAGAGACAATATTATCATAATTCCAGTTGATGTAGGCTGTTTGATATATTAGCATTCATAACATTAAACAAAATAAATTTTAAGAATTGTATTTAATTTTCAGTTATCTAATTCCATTTAAGCCATGTATCTTTCAAGAAAAAGCCCTACTTGGGAATTGTTCACATCTTACAAGAAAAAATTAAAAGCAAAATGTCAAGTTGATATCTCTAAATTAAATGAGAAGGGAAGAGTCCAAAAATCATGAAAATGACATTCCCAATAAATCTTCCTTAAACTAGATATAATAAAAAATGAAGATTGTATAAAGGAAAGAAGACTGTTTGAAAATGATGAGGTATCCAGGACACATTTTGTTCTCACTGACCAAATTCAAAACAATGGATATTACAAAAATGCTTTCAAAGGAAAATTATTTATTATTATGAATCGATGGAGACTAAAAATGGAAGCAAAAAGCTTGTCAAAATGATTGCTACAGAATGTGAACCATTTTCAGTAGTTGATGGCAAGAGATTTTTTGAGATTTGCCAAGCTATGAATCCCAGGTACCAAGTTATTTCTAGAAAATATATAACTAAAAAGCTTCTTCATGAATGATATTCTGTGAACAAAAAGGTTATTGATGTTATTTAAAATGTCAGTTGAGAGTGATCATCCATTCAACCTCATAAATGTATAACACAGTGACCAGAGAAGCACTATAGTTAGCTGACAGTGCTAAGAAATTATTGTCCCTGAACTTAATGTCAAACTCAAAAAACCACATTAATAATTTAAAATTTTAAATGTTTACTCTTTGATAGAAATCCTATCATCAAAGAGAAATTCACTTTGACCAAATATTGATTTTAACATTCAACGATTCCCCATTCATCCAAAATGTGCATCTGGATAGAGGAATAGATAGATGGACAGATGGACAGACAGATGGATGAACAGATATATAGATAATATTTGGAATATATATATGAACATATATGTACAGTCAACCTTGAACAACACAGGTTTGAACTGCATGGGTCCACTTATATGTGCATTTTTTTCACTAAATACTACAGTATCACACAATCTGCAGCTGGTTAAATCTGAGGATGTACAGCCATAGATATACAGCAACCTTGGATTCAGAGGGCTGACTAGGAGAGCTAACTATAAATTATACACAGATTTTCTTCCAATAGATGGTCAGCACCCCTAACCCTCGCATTGCTCAAGAGTCAACTGTACACATTCCAATACTGAAAAGGGTGCAGACAAAATGTTTGTAGTGGCAACTTTACTACAACAGTACTTTGGGAGAGAACTAAAAAACATTCATACTTTTTGGCCCAGACATCCCAATCACGGGAATTTATCCACATAAAGTGTCTATGCATGAAGATATTTACGGAAACATGATTTCCAATATCACAAACTTGGATACAACCTAAATATCCAAAAATTGGAATGTGATAAGGTATTCATCTTTTTCTATTTGGAGTACTCATCACTCCTGTTTTTGTTTGGCTAATTCTTATTGTCCTTGAGATTCCAATTACAATGTCACTTCCTTGGAAAAGCCTTCCCACCCATTTAAGATCAAGTCCTATTATTATACACAAGACAGCCTTTTTTATTGGAGTTTATATTTAATATAATTTTATTTCAGGGCTTATTTGATAAACACTGGCTTCTCTCCTCCCTCTCTCCTGAAAATAGTACACCCCATGAGGGTAGGTGTTATATATTGTTCACCATTATATATTCAAGGCACATAATAAGTATTTATTATATGTATCAATACATATGTGTATAGATGGTATATATACAACAGATCAGTACAGAAGTCAGAAATATGAAAATAGTTTTATTAGGATGATAGTTATGTAAGTGATTTTGCCATAAAATTTCTTTGAATAACATTAAATTATTTTAAAGCTATATCTGAAACAAACAAATAATGCCCTACTTTTTAAGTGGTCTCCTTAGTTTGAGGAGACATAGCTCATGAATATATGGTAATTTCCCCAAAATAGGGTATCAAATGTGCCTTGAAATCATGAGAGTTGCCTTTTTAGAAAGACATTAACAATAAAAAGCTATGTAAAACTAATATAACACAAAAATATTAAATATACATGAAAGCTTGTAAATTGCTTAATATGTTGCTTTGCTAAACCAGATTTTTTAATTTAACCAAGCAATGAAAATGCTGTTTATAATGTACTCTATTATTTGCATAAGAGGGAAACATACTGCCTGAATAATCCTAAACCCATCCATGGTCCTAAAATACTGTGCACAATCACTTGCACATAAACCTCTTTCAAATCTAGTCGAGGCTCACCTCTTCTTAGATCAGGGCAAAAAGGGAATTCGAGAAAAGAGAGGCACCTGGGGGCATACTTTGTATGGTGTTGCAGAAGGAGCTTTAAATTAGATGATAATCCATGGCTAGCACTTACTAGCAATTTTAATTTTTTTTAGATTATGTTAGAAATTGTTGAAAATTAATGAGATAGCTATCTTTCTAAAAATAAAGTTGAATTCAGGCCTCATGGGGTTGTTAAGAACATTAAATGAGTAATGCATGTAGACTACATAGCACAGTGTCTGAGAGCATTCAATAAATGTTGCTATTCACAGGGCTTCCCTGGTGGCGCAGTAGTTAAGAATCTGCCTGCCAGTGCAGGGGGACACGGGATTGTGCCCTGGTCCAGGAAGATCCCACATGCCGTGGAGCAACTAAGCCCGTGCGCCACAACTACTGAGCCTGCGCTCTAGAGCCCAGAAGTCACAACTACTGAGCCCTCAAGCCACAACTACTGAGCCTGTGTGCTGCAACTACTGAAGCCCGTGCGCCTAGAGCCTGTGTTCCACAACAAGAGAAGCCACCGCAATGAGAAGCCCGTGCACCGCAACATAGAGTAGCCCCCGCTCGCCACAAATAAAGTGCACATGCAGCAACGAAGACCCAACACAGCCAAAAAATAAAGAAATAGGGAAAAAAAAATGTTGCTATTCACTATTACCAATAGTTGGAAGATTCTAAAAACTACTTAGAATGTTATTTATTTTCACATTTCATTGTAACTACCATTTTACTTTCTAGCAATTCAATTTTCCAAAACTAGAAACACACACACACACACACACACACACACACACACACACACACACACACACAACTTCTAACCTTTAGCTCCGTAGAGGCAGAAGCTAATTTTTTTGCTTCGGTTAATGCATGCAATTGTTGATAGTCTACTGGTTTATACTTGGTGCTTCTCATTTCATTTTTCATACGAAATACCAGATTATCTGTTTTTCATCAAAAACAGAAAATGACAAAGAAATAGTATTATGTTATTGGAAGTCAAAATAGAATTATGGCAACATGTTGACTGCAGGTCTTATTTTTAAAGATTTTTAAGCAAATATGAGAAGTAATATATTGCAATATTTGTAGTATATTTGAACCTCAATTTCTGGAAATTTAAAAAATATTACCACTATATTCCTTGCATAAAATTACTTCTAAAAGGGCATAAAAGGAATACTTCCATTTAAGTTAGTACACTGAGAATTTTAGAAAATTATATTGTCAAGTTACAAAGTGTGACCATTCTTTTTATTTAAAATGTGTTAGTCATCAACTGTGAATATTTAAGTATCACATTCTTATGAATCAAATTAAGTAAATAGAATTTTTAAAGTCATAGCTGCACTTTTAACTTAGAAAAATTGATTTCAATTAAATACGAAAAAAGGTTGAAACTGAAACCTAAAAAATTTAATAGGCCAGATAAGATTAAAATGATACAAAATGTTTGGGCAGCCATTCTCCATCCAAGCATATAAAATGTCCTAGTTTAGTTTGATACTAACTATTTTGATAAAGTAAAACATAGGTAGAGGATACTCTAAGGCCAAGTAGCATGAAGTAAAAAATTTGGGTAATTCAAGCATCATTGCCTCAATGATGTGAAAGATTCAGCTGTGCGTTGTAAGGCAATTAAGATTTATTAAGTATATCATGGATCACATGACTGCAAGAAGCTCCCAAACGATTTAAGGACAAGCACAGGAAAAAATGGTTGGCCTGACTATTGTAAGGGAACTGGAGAAATCTTCCATGTGATCAAAAAATGAACCTTCCATTATTAAACTTTTGAAAATCAACATTCCAATTTTATATCACCAATAATCCACCATAAATCATAAAACAGGCTTAGAAGTAGAAAAAATACCTGAGGTATCATTTTTCTGAACTGTCATGAATGGTCGGTCTCTTTTATCCATGTTTTCCATATCTGTCAAGGAAACAAAAGAGAGCTAATAACATTTTACAATGTAATTTTAAAAACTGTTTTAAAGATATGTTCATTGTAGTGATTTTTGAAATAAGGTCCAGGACCGGATGCCATAACTCCATGTATTTTATTAAAATTTGTTTCTCTTTGCTCCTAGAAGCCTCCTTCCATTAGTTTTTTCTCTTTGTGCTTTTCCTGATCTTGGTTTCTCCAACCAATCTCTTATCTCTTAGTTACCCTCTCTTGGATTGTCCCAGTGACTGGTAAATATTTTGTGATTAAAAAATTGTGTATGTTTTATCTTGAGTTCTCGAGAGGAAAGAAACACCTAAATTAAAGAATAAAGCAGCTAGGCAAATTACTTATTACTTCTCTTCAGCAATGCAGTACTTGTGGTGGATATGGGGATGTGCAATCCACTTCTAGAAAGCACTTGATGCTTACCTGTCACCAGCTTCAGGGTTGGACTCAGCTGCAGAGAACAGCCTTGCCCAAAGGCACACCATTCCTGGGGTAGCCTATACCCAATGACAGAGTGAGGCAAGGATGCAAAGACCCAGCAGTTTGGGCTTAATGCAGGTCACTTTGATGGGCAATATTTGCTCCAGAGCTCCCTTCGGGGTTGACCCACACTTTGTTGGACCTGCATTGAAATTGAGTTTTTTATTTGCCCAATCTTGCTTCTCCCTTCTTCCTTTCACAGGTATGGGTCCCTGATAAATATCTAGCACTCCAAACTCTGCCTCAGCGTCTCCTTCCTAAGAACCCAACCTGAGGAGCACCAAACTGAACTGACATCTTTTTATGGCACCCCCAGGGCAAGATACTAGTCAAGTGGTTCTTTAAATAACAGAACACATTTTTCATACATTTTCGTTCCATATCTACTAGGTTGAACTGATCGCGTCTAGTGGCCTTTGCAGTAACCTAAATCTTCTTAAATGGAAGAAGAAGTCACACAAGTCCATGATTTTCAGAAACTCTGCCAAGTTACCAAGAATCACGGAGATTGCTCACCAGCTTTAGGAATATAGGGATAAACCTCAGTGTGTAATTTCTATAGGATCTCTTGTTTTAAGCCTTTGATAATATTGACAATCCTCATACCATCTGCCTTCTACTCATACCCATATCCTATCCATTAAGATTCTTTTTCACTCTGGAAGATTTTGCACATCTAATCTGTCCACCTGCATTGCCTCAAGCTCCCATCACCTCCTGCCTGGATGACAGAGGCATTCTACTTTGTACCTTTACAGTGCATTCTCCAAACAGCAGCCCAAGTAACCTCTTAAAAGCTCTAAGCTGACCTTGTTGAATCCCTTCAATTGTACCCATACCCTTTAAGATAGTATCCAAACTTCTTTAAATGGCCTATAAGGCCCTGGATGATCTTGCCTTTGATCATCTCTCTACCCTCATCTCATTCACACATTCCAACCACACTGGTCTTTCTATTTCTCAAACATACCAAGTTCATTCTGCTTCAAGGCCTTCCCACTTGCAGTTCCCTCTGGTATTTAAGGTGAGGGCTTTGGTCATTTTGGAGACTTACTCAGTTTTCCTGGGACTCGCCCACGTATACAAGCTATTAAACTTTAGTGTGATTTTCCCCTGTTAATCTGTCTCATGTCAATTTAATTATTAGAACAACCGGAAGAACCTAGAACGGTAGAGGAAAATTCTTCTTCCCCAACACTATATGGTTCAAACTTAACTATGATCTTGATGAAATAAAATTTATATCTGAGGGCAAGACAAAAAAAATTTAAACAAAATTTTCACCTGCCTGCTTGGCCCTCTTCCCTCCCCTGCAGAGTGTACTGTGCATCTGCATAAACCAGACCTCCTCAGGAGATCACCTTTCTCCTTAATCTTTTAATCGGTTATGATGACCCACTATTAGCTTTGTAAGCACAGATCTGGATTGTGTAATCTGTCATTTGACTTATAACCCTTTGTCTCAGAAATTTATATAACTGTGCTTTGACATATAACTGGTGGAACAGCCCTCAGAGCTTTCTGAAAGACTGTCTCCAGGTAATAATCTCCAGGATGGCTCAAATAAAATTGTCCATTTATTTCTAAATTGATGAATTTTTTAAAACATATTTATTGGGGTATAATTGCTTTACAATGGTACATTAGTTTCTGCTTTATAACAAAGTGAATCAGCTATACATATACATATATCCCCATATCTCCTCCCTCTTGCGTCTCCTTCCCACCTTCCCTATCCCACCCCTCTAGGTGGTCACAAAGCACCGAGTTGATCTCTTGTGCTATGCGGCTGCTTCCCACTAGCTATCGATTTTACATTTCATAGTGTATATATGTCCATACCACTCTCTCACTTCATCCCAGCTTACCCTTCCGCCTCCCCGTGTCCTCAAGTCCATTCTCAACGTCTGCGGCTTTATTCCTGTTCTGCCCCTAGATTCCTCAAAACCATTTTTTTTTTACATTCCATATATATGTGTTAGTATACGGTATTTGATTTTCTCTGACTTACTTCACTCTGTATGACAGACTCTAGGTCCATCCGCCTCACTACAAATAACTCAATTTCGTTTCCTTTTATGGCTGAGTAATATTTCACAGTATATATGTGCCACATCTTCTTTATCCATTCATCTGTCAATGGACACTTAGGTTGCTTACATGTCCTGGATATTGTAAATAGAGCTGCAATGAACATTGTGGTACATGACTCTTTTTGAAGTATAGTTTTCTCAGGGTATATGCCCAGTAGTGAGATTGCTGGGTCATATGGTAGTTCTATTTTTATTTTTCTAAGGAACCTCCATACTGTTCTCCATAGTGGCTGTATCAATTTATACTCCCACCAACAGTGCAAGAGTGTTCCCTTTTCTCCACAACCTCTACAGCATTTATTGTTTGTAGATTTTCTGATCATGGCCATTCTCAATGGTGTGAGATGATACCTCATTATACTTTTGATTTGCATTTCTCTAATGATTAGTGATGTTGAGCATCCTTTCATGAGTTTGTTGGAAATCTGTATATCTTCTTTGGAGAAATGTCGATTTAGATCTTCTGCTCATTTTTGGATTGGATTTTTTGTTTGTTTGATATTGAGCTGCATGACCTGCTTGTATATTTTAGAGATTAATCCTTGGTCAGTTGCTTCATTTGCAAATATATTCTACCATTTGGAGGTTGTCGTTTCCTCTTCTTTATGGTTTCCTTCACTGTGCAAAACCTTTTAAGTTTCATTAGGTCACATTTGTTATTTTTGCTTTTATTTCCATTTCTCTAGGAGGTGGGTCAAAAGGATCTCGCTGTGATTTATGTCATAGAGTGTTCTGGCTATGTTTTCCTCTAAGAGTTTGATAGTGTCTGGCCTTACATTTAGGTCTTTAATCCATTTTGAGTTTATTTCTGTCTATGGTGTAAGGGAGTGTTATAATTTCATTCTTTTACATGTAGCTGTCCAGTTTTCACAGCACCACTTACTGAAGAGGCTGTCTTTTCTCCATTGTATATTCTTGCCTCCTTTATCAAAATTAAGGTGACCATATGTGCATAGGTTTATCTCTGGGCTTTCTATCCTATTCCACAGATCTATATTTCTGTTTTTGTGCCAGTACCATACTGTCTTGATTACTGTAGCTTTGTAGTATAATCTCAAGTCCAGGAGCCTGATTCCTCCAACTCCATTTTTCTTTCTCAACATTGCTTTGGCTATTCAGGGTCTTTTGTGTTTCCATACAAATTGTGAATTTTTTTGTTCTGGTTCTGTGAAAAATGCCATTGGTAGTTTGATAGGGATTGCACTGAATCTGTAGATTGCTTTGGGTACTATAGCCATTTTCACACTGTTCATTCTTCCAAACCAAGAGCATGGTATATCTCTCCATCTGTTTGAATCATCTTTAATTTCTTTCATCAGTGTCTTATAGTTTTCTGCATACAGGTCTTTTGTCTCCTTAGCTACGTTTATTCCTAGGTATTTTATTCTTTTTGTTGCAGTGGTAAATGGGAGTGTTTCCTTAATTTCTCTTTCAGATTTTTCATCATTAGTGTATAGGAATGCAAGAGATTTCTGTGCATTAATTTTGTATCCTGCTACTTTACCAAATTCATTGATTAGCTCTAGTAATTTTCTGGTAGCATCTTTAGGATTCTCTATATATAGTGTCATGTCATCTGCAAACAATGACAGCTTTACTTCTTCTTTTCCAATTTGGATTCCTTTTATTTCTTTTTCTTCTCTGATTGCTGGGGCTAAAACTTCCAAAACTATGTTGAATAATAGTGGTGAGAGTGGACAACTTTGTCTTGTTCCTGATCTTAGTGGAAATGGTTTCAGTTTTTCACCATTGAGAACAATGTTGGCTGTGGGTTTGTCATATATGGCCTTGTCATATATGGCCTTTATTATGCTGAGGAAAGTTCCCTCTATGCCTACTTTCTGAAGGGTTTTTATCATAAATGGGTGTTGAATTTTGTCAAAAGCTTTTTCAGCATCTATTGAGATTATCATATGGTTTTTATCCTTCAATTTGTTAATATGGTGTATCACATAGACTGACTTGCATATATTGAAGAATCCTTGCATTCCTGGGATACACACCACTTGATCATGGTGTATGATCCTTTTAATGTGCTATTGGATTCTGTTTGCTAGTATTATGTTGAGGACTTTTGCATCTATGTTCATCAGTGATATTGGCCTGTAGTTTTCTTTCTTTGTGGCATCTTTGTCTGGTTTTGGTATCAGGATGATGGTGGCCTCTAGAATGACTTTGGGAGTGTTCCTCCCTCTGCTATAGTTTGGAAGAATTTGAGAATGATAAGTGTTAGCTCATCTCTAAATGTTTGATAGAATTCGCCTGTGAAGCCATCTGTTCCTGGGCTTTGTTCGTTGGAAGATTTTTAATCACAGTCTCAATTTCAGTGCTTGTGATTGGTTTGTTTATATTTTCTATTTCTTCCTGGTTCAGTCTCTGAAGGTTGTGCTTTTCTAAGAATTTGTCCATTTCTTCCAGGTTGTCCAATTTATTGGCATAGAGATGCTTGTAGTAATCTCTCATGATCCTTTGTATTTCTGCAGTGTCAGTTGTTACTCCTCCTTTTTCATTTCTAATTCTGTTGATTTGAGTCTTCTCCCTTTTTTTCTTGGTGAGTCTGGCTAATGGTTTATCAATTTTCTTTATCTTCTCAAATAAGCTGGTAGGTTTATTTGAGCTATAGCTCGATAAGCTTTTAGTTTTACTGATCTTTGCTGTTGTGTCCTTCATTTCTTTTTCATTTATTTCTGATCTGATCATTATGATTTCTTTCCTTCTGCTGACTCTAGGGTTTTTGTTTTTTGTTTTTTGTTTTGTTCTTCTTTCCCTAATTGCTTTAGGTGTAAGGTTAGGTTCTTTATTTGAGATGTTTCTTGTTTCTTGAGGTAGGATTGTATTGCTACAAACTTCTCTCTTAGAACTGCTTTTGCTGCATCCCATAGGTTTTGGGTCGTCATGTATTCATTGTCATTTGTTTCTAGGTATTTTTTTGTTTCTTCAGTGATCTCTTGGTTATTAAGTAGTGTATTGTTTAGCCTCCATGTGTTTGTATTTTTCACAGATTTTTTACCCTAATTGACATCTAGTCTCATAGCATTGTGGTTGGAAGCTACTTGATACGATTCCAATTTTCTTAAATTTACCAAGGCTTGATTTGTGACCCAAGATATGATCTATCCTGGAGAATGTTCCATGAGCCCTTGAGAAGAAAGTGTATTCTGTTGTTTTTGGATGGAATGTCCTATAAATATTAATTAAGTCCATCTTGTTTAATGTATCATTTAAAGCTTGTGTTTCCTTATTTATTTTCATTTTGGATGATCTGTCCATTGGTGAAAGTGGGGTGTTAAAGTCCCCTACTATGATTGTGTTACTGTTGATTTCCCCTTTAATGGCTGTTAGCATTTGTCTTATATATCGAGGTGCTCCTATTTTGGGTGCAAAAATATTTAAAATTGTTATATCTTCTTCTTGGATTGATCTCTTGATCATTATGTAGTGTCCCTCTTTGTCTCTTGTAATAGTCTTTATTTTGTCTGATATAAGAAGTGCTACTCCAGCTTTCTTTTGATTTCCATTTACATGGAATATCTTTTTCCATCCCCTCACTTTCAGTCTGTATGTGTCCCTAGGTCTGAAGTGGGTATCTTGTAGACGGCATATATACGCATCTTGTTTTTGTATCCATTCAGCCAGTCTACGTCTTTTGGTTGGAGCATTTAATCCATTTACATTTAAGGTAATTATCAATATGTATGTTCCTATTACCATTTTCTTAATTGTTTTGGGTTTGTTATTGTAGGTCTTTTCCTTCTCTTGTATTTCCTGCCTAGAGAAGTTCCTTTAGCATGTGTTGTAAAGCTGGGTTTTTGGTGCTGAATTCTTAGCTTTTGCTTGTCTGTAACGGTTTTAATTTCTCTGTCTAATCTGAAAGAGATCTTTGCTGGGTAGAGTAATCTTGGTTGTAGGCTTTTCCTTTTCATCACTTTAAATATGTCCTGCCACTCCCTTCTGGCTTGCAGAGTTTCTGCTGAAAGACCAGCTGTTAATCTTATGGGAATTACCTTGTATGTTATTTGTCGTTTCTCCCTTGTTGCTTTTAATAATTTTCCTTTGTATTTAATTGTGGATAGTTTGATTAATATGTGTCTTGTTGTGTTTCTCCTTGGATTTATCATGTATGGGACTCTCTGTGCTTCCTGGATTTGATGGACTATTTCCTTTCCCGTATTAGGGAAGTTTTCAACTATAATCTCTTCAAATATTTTCTCAGTCCCTTTCTTTTTCTCTTCTTCTGGGACCCCTATAATTCGAATGTTGGTGCATTTAATGTTGTCCCAGATGTCTCCAAGACTATCCTCAATTGTTTTCATTCTTTTTTCTTTATTCTGCTCTGCAGTAGTTATTTCCACTATTTTATTTCCAGGTCACTTATCCGTTCTTCTGCCTCAGTTATTCTGCTACTGATTCCTTCTAGAGAATTTTTAATTTCATTTATTTTTTGTTCATCATTTTTTGTTTGCTCTTTCGTTCCTCTAGGTCCTTGTTACAAACATTTCTTATATTTTCTCCATTCTATTTCCAAGATTTTGGATTATTTTACTATCATTACTCTGAATTCTTTTCAGGTATACTGCTTATTTCCTCTTCATTTGTTTGGTCTGGTGGGTTTTTACCTTGCTCTTTCATCTACTGTGTGTTTCTCTGTCTTCTCATTTTGCTTAACTTACTGTGTTTGGGGTCTACTTTTCGCAGGATACAGGTTCGTAGTTCCCGTTGTTTTTGCTGTCTGCCCCCAGTGGCTAAGTTTGGTACAGTGGGTTGTGTGGGCTTCCTGATGGAGGGGACTAGTGCCTGTGTTCTGGTGGATGAGGCTGGATCTTGTCTTTCTGGTGGGCAGCACCGTGTCTGGTGGTGTGTTTTGGGGTGTCTGTGACCTTATTATGATTTTGGGTGGCCTCTCTGCTAATGGGGTGGGTTGTGTTCCTGTCTTGCTAGTTTGGCATGGGGTGTCCAGCACTGGAGCTTGCTGATCATTGAGGGGAGCTGGGTCTTAGTGTTGAGATGGAGATCTTGGGAGAGCTTTCACCATTTGATATTACGTGGAGCCAGGAGGTCTCTGGTGGACCAATGTCCTGAACTTGGCTCTTCCACCTCAGAGGCACAGGCCTGACACCCAGCCAGAGCACCAAGATACTGTCAGCCACATGGCTCAGAAGAAAAGGGAGAATAAATGAAAGAAAAAAGAAAGAAAAAGTTATTAAAATAAAAAATAAGAAAATTATTAAAAATAAAATAAATTAAAAATAAAAAAAAAAGAAAGAAGAGAGCAGCCAAACCAAAAAACAAATGCACCAAAGATAACAAGCACTAAAAACTATACTAGAAAAGAAACAACAACAAATAAAACCGGACAGACAGAACACTAGGACAAATGGCAAAAGCAAAGCTATATGGACAAAATCACCCTAGGAAGCATACAAATACACACTCACAAAAAGAGAAAAAGGAAAAAAAATATACATCTATATATTAAAAAAAAAAAAGGGAAGAGAGCAACTAAATCAATAAAAAAATCTACCAATGATAATAAACTCTAAATAGTAAACTAAGATAAACATAAAAGCAGAAAGCAGTCAGTTGCATACAGCAAACCCCAAGTCTACAGTTGCTCCCAAAGTCCACTGTCTCAATTTTGGGATGCTTGGTTGTCTGTTCAGGTATTCCACAGATGCAGGGTACATCAAGTTGATTGTAGAGATTTAATCCGCTGCTCCTGAGGCTGCTGGGAGAGATTTCCCTTTCTCTTCTTTGTTCACACAGCTCCTTGGGTTCAGCTTTGGATTGGCCCTGCCTCTGCATGTAGGTCACCTGAGGGTATCTATTCCTGCCCAGACAGGATGGTGTTAAAGTCACAGCTGATTAGTGGGCTCTGGCTCACTCAGACAGGTCACTCCAGACACCTCCCTCCCGGGGGGAGGGAGGGGTACGGAATGCGGGGCGAGCCTGTGATGATAGAGGCTGGCATGACATTGCACCAGGCTGAGGTGTGCCATGTGTTCTCCCGGGGAAGGTCCCTGGATCACAGGACCCTGGCAGTGGCAGGCTGCACAGGCTCCCTGGAGGGGAGGGTGGATAGTGACCTGGGCGTGCACACAGGCTTCTTGGTGGCTGCAGCAGCAGCCTTTGCATCTCATCCCCATCTCTGGTGTCCTCGCTGATAGCTGTGGCTCGCACCCATCTCTGGAGCTTATTTAGGTGGCACTCTGAATCCCCTGTCCTTGCGTACCACAAAACAAAGCGGCAAGAAAAAGTCTCTTGCCTTTTAGGCAGTTCCAGACTTTTTCCCGGACTCCTTCCTGGCTAGCTGTGGCGCACTAGCCCCCTTCAGGCTGTGTTCATGCAGCCAACCCCAGTCCTCTCCCTGGGATCTGACCTCCGAAGCCTGAGCCTTAGCTCCCAGCCCCTGCCCACCCCAGCGGGTGAGCAGACAAGCCTCTCGGGCTGGTGAGTGCTGGTTGGCACCGGTCGTCTGTGTGGGAATCTCTCCACTTTGCCCTCTGCACCCCTGTTGCTGTGCTCTCCTCCATGGCTCCAAAGCCTCCCCTCACCGCCACCCCCCATCTCTGCCAGTGAAGGGGCTTCCTAGTGTGTGGAAACTTTTCTTCCTTCACAGCTCCCTCCCAGAGGTGCGGGTACCATCCCTATTTTGTCTCTGTTTTTGTCTCTGTTTTTCCTTTCTTCTTTTGCCCTACCCAGGTACGTGGGGAGTTTCTTGTCTTTTGGGAGGTCTGAGGTCTTCTGCCAGCATTCAGTAAGTGTTCTGTAGGAGTTGTTCCACATGTAGATGTATTTCTGGTGTATCTGTGGGGAGGAAGGTGATATCTGCGTCTTACTCTTCCGCCATCTTGAAGGTCTCCTGACAACTTGTTACGGAGTCCACGCTCATTCTGCTCGCTGCACGACAGGCCAATAAATCGGGAGACAAGGTGTTGAGGCAAGGAATACCACTTTATACCTAGATTGACTATCAATTAATTTTTTCATTGACATATGCATGGTGTAGGGTATCAGAAAAAAATTCCAGAGGACACTTGGAGTCTACGCCGAATGAAGACTTGATACCAGCATGGATCCACTGAGCCCCACCAGCTTCTCAGTACTCCTCAGGTGTTCCAGTGAGTACCCCTGATATCCAGATCTCATTGCTTTTAAATGATGATTATAAAAATTGTATTAGAGCTGTTTTTACGAAGGACTTGGAGTCTTAGGGGGTACTGTTGAATTTCCTAGGCAGAGACCTAGGGTGATCTGAGTAGGAGGCCCAGGAAAGCATGGGTGGCTGGTTTTGTTAACTTTGGCTTAAATTGAAAAAAAAAAAAAGTTGACATTTGATCTGAACAAAATATTGTTAGTGAAATGAGAGACTGAATTATTCATCTCCAAAAAACAAGGCACATTTGCTCATTCCAGCCACAAGGTGTTCTCAGGTGATTGAGAACCTAGCAGAAGTGTCTGAAGATTAATCCTCATGATGTACAGTGGTCTTACAGGGTAGCCCCACTATAACTATTAAGTAAATACTGCTCTTCCAGGGACACACGAGATAAAGAATGGTCTTCAGTGCTCTGAGCACCTGCAGCAGTTTTAGACTGCTGGAGGTAGAAACAGAGATACATAAAATGAATAGATGCAAGGGCAACTCCTTGGGGAGCTAGATTCAGAAGCAGCACACATTCAATCCACCACACTGTCCTCAGAACGTTGTTCAGATGATAGCTCATATCTAAATTAGGCTCCCCATATTACTCAGCCATAAAAAGAAATGAAATTGAGTTATTTGTACTGAGGTGGATGGATCTAGAGTCTGTCATACAGAGTGAAGTAAGTCAGAAAGAGAAAACCACATACTGTATGCTAACACATATATATGGAATCTAAAAAGAAAATGTTTCTGAAGAACCTAGGGGCAGGACAGGAATAAAGATGCAGATGTAGAGAATGGACTTGTGGACACGGGTAGGGGGAAAGGTAACCTGTGACAAAGTGAGAGAGTGGCATGGACATATATACACTACCAAATGTAAAATAGATAGCTAGTGGATAGCAGCCTCATAGCACAGGGAGATCAGCTTGGTGCTTTGTGACCACCTAGAGGGGTGGGATAGGGAGAGGGGGAGGGAGACGCAAGAAGGAGGGGACATGGAGATATATGTATATGTATAGCTGATTCACTGTGTTATACAGCAGAAACTAACACACCATTGTAAAGCAATTATACTCCAATAAAGATGTTACAAAAAAAAAAAACTGTAACAGAACTTTGGCTCCTACATATCCAGAAATTCTGTCTTGGAAAAAAATAAAAATGAATGTACTCAGGATGCTTTGCTTATTAAAAAAATAAAAAATTAAATAAAATAAATAAATTAGGCTCTCAAATTGATCATGGGAAATTGTTCCTCAAAGGTGAAATAGCTCCCTTGAGGACGGCTACCTATGGGGATTCCAGCTGGGTTTATGCATGCTTGCAAGTACTTATTAATACTTAGTTGGGAATTAAAGTGAAATGGAGCAAGACCCTATGGGGCCTTCCCATGACAAAATAACCCCCTACCCCATGTCCTCTGCCTGCCTCTTGTCTGCAGAAAAACTTTAGCCAAAGAATAAATTTAATAAATTTAATCAGACAAATGAGAAAATGCAGAAGCAAAGGAAAGCAATAAAACAGGACATAATAGCTTAGTCATTAAACAAAGTCAAGGACATTTAGTTCCTCTTCAAGGGCTATAGATAATATTCTGAGCCATATCCTTTGAGCTGTTTTGTAGATACTGAAACCTCCACCAGGTGGAAGAATTTAACTACATGACGACCAGACAGAAGCCATGACATAAGCTGCCTCAATTGTGAGAACTGGCCTCAAGGAAATGGGAACAAATTGATCCTGTGACTGAAGATTAGCTGTAATTAAAACAATCAAGATGATACTGATCAGACCACTGCATGACTAATTTCAAGATGACTGTCAGAACTGACTGTGTGCTGTTCTGCATGTAGCCCCTTCCCTCTGCCTATACACCCCTGAAACTCCCCTTTAAAAGGTCTTGCCCACTGATCAACAGTGGGGAGTTGGTCTTTGGACATGAGTCTGCCTTCTCTCTCAGTTGTTGGCCTCCTGAATGAAGCAAACTTTCCTTTTTACCAATACTTGCCTCTCAAGTATTGGCTTCAAGGGGTGAGCAGCCAGACCTGAGTTCAGTAACAAAAAGAAATTCCTCCCTGAAATGGCCAAGATGGGGTTCTTTTGGCACTCCAAAACTGATTTTTGGATACAGAGTTAGAGAAAGCCAGCAGAAGGTAAGTTCTTACCATGGCAGTCTCCTGGATCTCTGCCTGCAGGGTCTACTATAAACAAGAGAGGTAAGAGTTTTCTTCATTTCTAAAATTAGATTATCAGGAGAAAATATTTGTAGGGCTAGATGCTTGGATCTTCTGAATTGGAAAAACTTTTAAATTGTTAAAATTTTAGAAAGCTATTGAAACTGTGCAACTCAGATTGGGACTCAAACTCAGCCAAAACCCAGACTGGGACTTGAACCCATTTTATGGTCTTTTAATTGAGATCACACACCTGGTCTCAGGACTTAATGAAGCTCAGGTTCTTGATGTCTCATCACAGAAGGAATTCAGAGAGAGACAAAGTGATAGGTAAGAAGTGGCTTTATTTAGAGAGAAAAACACTCCACAGAGTGTGGGCCATCTCAGAAGGTGAAAGGCCCTGAAGTATGGCTTGGTTAGTTTTTATGGGCTGGGTAATGTCATAGGCTAAAGAGCAGGAGGATTATTTCAACTATTTTGGAGAGGGGGTGGAGATTTCCAGGAATTGGGCCACTGCCCACGTTTTGATCTTTGATGGTCACCTGGGAACTGTCATGGCACTGGTGGGTCTGTCACTTAGCTTATGCTAATGTATTATAATGAGCATATAATGAGGCTCAAGGTCCACTGGAAGTCAAATCTTCTGCCATATTGGACCTAGTTGGTTCTAACCAGTTTTTGTCATGTCCTATGGCTATGTCATTCTTTTAAAAGTTGTGCCGTGCCTCCTTCCCTCCTGTTTCACTATAATCTTAAAATATTGTACCCATTTAAATTGATATACAGAAGTCCCAAAAGGCTTCAAAATGTGAAAATAGCCTCATTGAAGGATTTGTTGTAGCAGGCTAATGAAAGATTAAAGATATAAAATGTACCTAAAAGCAAACAAAAATTATGACAGATGTAACTACTGCTCCCCTCTATTCTCCTTTATTTGAGTGCTCATTCTAGTAATCCTCTGAATTGCCATTCCTCTCTGAAGAGACTATTAAATGGTTACCTTTAAAAACAGGATCACCAGAGGCTATAGGTGAGCCTCTTCAGACCATACTGAGACCATACTGAGGGCCATAAAGAATTTCTTAAACCCAGGGCGGATCCTCAAAATTTTTGCAAATAGATTATTGAGATGGGAGGCCACTGGTCTGACTAAACTGACCATAGCTGATATTCAGATCTTGTTAGAATTTTTTGTTTTGGCCTTCTCCTCTATGCTAAATAAAGGAAAGAAAAACATTCCAACCTAAGTGAATGTGTCTATCAGTCCTTTGATATCATTGAGGTGGCCACCCAATTCTTTGAGGAATTAAAACTAAGTGTCCTGGTTTTACAAATCTAAAGAGCTGTGGATCCAGAGACAATTCAAAGTGCACCAATCTTTTTACCACTCCCCAAACCTTCCCTATTTATCTTAAGATAATTTTTAAGTAAAAAATTCTGGCCTTAAGAGAACAGTCTTCCTAGGAGGAACTTGCATTAATCCTCCTATGCCTTTGAGATGTAAATGTTCTACCTGGTCTTCTCCAGGAACTCTTATCTAGGCCATCTTTTAAAAATGCAAATTTCAGGAAGGTAACTCTTATTAAAAACAAAAGGGCAATAGGTAATTCAGAACTTGAATTGTTAAGGACAAACACAAATCTTAAGTGTCTTCTCTATAAATATTAGTAAAAAGGGTTTAGCCATTTAAACAGGTTACCTTGATTTGTTCCATCTGCCAGAAACTCAATTTGAATCCAACTTCTTTTGTAACTGATGGTTTTTGTATTATTGTACCTGATTCATGGCTGAAATTTTGGAATGGAAACTATGGGGTCACTGTGTCTATTTGTGTGTTTGTATGTATCTATATATGTGTGTTAGAGATGTGTGGTACTGCCAAAATTAATTTGTAACAGAGCTCTATTTAATTGGCTTAAAAGGAATTAAGCACTTATATAAATACTTAGAAATAAAAAAGAAACTAACCCAAATGAATTTCAGGATCACATGATCTAGGATTACATTTTAATAAATGAAAACAACTTTAAGTTTGTTGGCTTAATTAATACAGCCATGTTTTTAGAGTCATCAACATTAAATATAATACTTTTATTGTGCCTAGGTTTACTAGAAATCAAATAAGATCTTATTTCTGTGACAAAGTTTGTCAACAAGAAAAATAACTAGATATGATGAAACTTTTAAGTAAATTAAATGTAAATGAGATAAGAGTTTTTAGGTGGGCTTCCCTGGTGGCGCAGTGGTTGAGAGTCCACCTGCCAATGCAGGGGACACGGGTTCGTGCCCCGGTCCGGGAAGATCCCACATGCCACAGAGCCAAGGCCAAGAGCCATGCCCAAGAGCTATGGCCACTGAGCCTGCGCGTCCGGAGCCTGTGCTCCACAACAGGAGAGGCTACAACAGTGAGAGGCCTGTGTACCGCAAGAAAAAGAAAAAAAAAAAGTTTTTAGGTGAATTCTTTAGGAATAATTATGCTTTGGACTGTCTACTTAAAATAAGTTATTCCAGATTTTCAATAACTTGAAACTGCTAAATTAAGTTACATGATGTGATCATTGGATATCCAGGTCATTTCCAAATAAGATACTGGAACATTAATTACTAAAGAAATGTAATTTTACCTATGTTTGTTTTATTAGAGAAAAACTAAAAATGTTTGGGCTCATTGGACACGTCTTGTACCCCACTGTGGAAAGAAATTAGGTTATAGAATATGTTCATAAGTTTGCCAATCAGGAAATGGTGGTATGACAAACAGTTCATAATTACTTGCTTCTTAGTTTTCACTAGAAACTAAGGTTTTAAGGTTAAGAATTCTTATTAAAATGTATAATTAAAACTATTAAAAATTAATAAGGAAAACATTTTTGTATGCAAAGAAAAAGAAAGTATAAGGAATGGAAATGTGTTTTGTTAAGGGAAAAGAAAGTAATTTTGTCCTAAAGCTGGTTATTTCTAAATGTGAAAGAAAACAAGGGACAAATTTATATGGATATAGAAAGTTGTAGAAGATTTGTGAGGGAAAAAAATGAATCTTAGAAAAGGAATTCTATGTGTGGTCAGTATTGACTGAGATTGGAACAAATTTAACTGAGTAAATGAATCTTAATATTAAGGGTAAAGTGGTACAAAACCTGAATTTGGTTTTCTCTCTGTTAAGAGGACAAAGTTTTCTTAGAATATTAATCCGCTTTTGATAACCAATTGTAGTTTCTTTACCTTTTAAGTAATCTGTTATAACTTTCTGTATTTGCTTTTGAAGTCTTTTATTGTCACTTTGGCTAAGTGAATATGTACTGTTCCACAGTGACATATGATCCTATTTGACCAAGTGTTTTAAAATCTTTTTGATATTTTTGACAAACTTCCCAAAGATCAAATTCTAATTGAATTTTGGTTGACTGCTAGCTAACTTTGAGGTTTTCTAAAGGGCCCCTGAAGCATCGTGGAGAGAGAAATATTAAACTAATCGGCCTTCTTTGGTAAGTTAAATTATACGGAAGCATTGTCAAATGAGTGGTAATAAACCTTCTTAGGTTATATTGTATGGGTAAATGTCATTAATATAAACGTTCTAGAAATTATATGAAATTCTAAAAGTTGAATATGTCCTAGCAAATCAGTCACAATTCTAGTAATTATCTTAAAATGCATGCTACAGCAGTAACCAAGTTTCTTTGTCAGCTGTATTGTAATCAGATCTTTAACCATGCCTTTTTAAGTCTTTTGTCATTTATAGACAGTTATTTTACTCCAATGCTTTTGCAAAAAATGCTTCATCTTCAAAAAGATTCATAGAAAGGACTTTTTTCATATCATACAACTGAACTTGGTAAGAAATTAAAGAATTCTAATGGAAAACCTGATGACTTCATAAAACTGTTAACAGAAGATTAAGATCAAGGATTAGTCACATAAGACTCAGCAAACTGACAAATATGGTTATAATTTTTTTGGTTTTTTGTCTGAAATATTACTGGTTTTTAATCTGTGTTTTCCAGTCATAAGGAAACCCTTCCCCTCAAGCTAATTATGACTTACAGTAATTTGGTAAATTATACCTTTTTAAGTAGAATTGAAACATTTATCTTTTCTCTCTACCTGATTCCTCCAGAAATTGGAAACCTTAGGTTCCCAGAAGCCTTATCAGGTGAATAAGGAAGGCTGCCTCCTGGCAGGTGCAAGAATCTTGAGATATTTTGGGGACCTCGATAAGAGAGGAATTCACTCAAATTTATAGATATCGCAGGCAGAATCTGATGGCATGCCCTAGATGTGGCTTTCCTGGCCTTGAACAGCCTTTTAAAACTTCAATTTGATTGTTTAAAAGTAGCATGACTTTATTTATTATACTTCATCTTTTTCCAAAATGTGTTGTCTTTGTTATGTTTAGATTTCTGTAACTAATGAAAAAGTAAAGTAGATAATCTGATTAAAAGTGAGTATTTTCAAAGATTATAAAAGAAAAAGTTCAATTTGAGGTTCTTTATAAAAAGTTCCAGCACAGCCAATTTAAAAGAGACTCTATGATCAGTTACAGTTATGTAAATAATCAGGCCAAGTTTATTGAAACCAGACTTATTTCACAAATAAATTCGGCTATATGTGGTAGAAATGAGAGTAATTTTAGAGAGAAAAAATTAAGTTTCAGTGGACATTAAGTTCCAGTGTTGTTGTCTTTGAGGTTTTTGGGGGGTTTTTTTTGTATTTACTGCCCAAGACTCACTTTTCATATGGCTCCTTGTCGCTGCGTTACACTACTGTAAAGTTTGTTTCTGAAGCTTGTCACAGTAATCTATCTTTGGATGAAGATCAGATGCCCCATGACCTGCAACCAGAAGATCATGCATACTGGAAAAGACATCAAATTAAAGACTCTTTACCACCACATTGGAAGGGATCATATCAGGCTTCCTCTCCTGAAAGAACGGCAACTTCTGTTTCTGACAAATGACTTTGACTAAGACCAGCACTACCAGGCCAGGGCAAGAAGAAGACAACATCTGAAGTAGACAGCTGATACAAGATGCCAGACCAGGCCTATATACTAATTGCTTTGAGAATGCTCACACTTTCCCTTATGTATTTATTCCTTGGGCTCAATCATTTGCAAGTTTCAAAAACCAATCCAGTTGCTGGGTTTGTAGCCAGTCTCCTACATCCAGTACTCTTAGGTTACCTTGGTGGATTTTTCCTCTCAAAGGCTCTAATTGGATGGCCCTTAGAAATTTTATTTTAGAAAAAAGAAACTCTAGTACTGGGCAAGCCAATATCACTAAGTGGGACCCTCTTACCTGGCCAGTTAATGACACCTGTTCTGAACCTGGCCCTAAATACTCCTTTTCACTAGATGTTAAATACCTCTTATGGAACTCAGTGGATTTATGGAACAAGTTTATGGCCTTTGACTCTCCCCAGGTTGGTTAGGAAGATGTACACTTGGTTTCCCTTGGACTCGAGGTCACCTACAAGTAGCCCTGGAAACAGCCCCTTCCAATCTGCCTTTAATGTGAGCACACTCAGTGCTCACATTAAAGTTTCTTAATGGTGTGACCAGTTGGCTGCTATATTCGTTCTTTCACTTGGAATAGAAGATATTATTAATCATATAGAGGCTTTAACAAAATTTATGTAGCTGCTTCGAATAATAGTAATCAAGCCAATAGCTTGCTTAATTCGGAAGTCTCCACGATGAGAAAAGTGGTCCTACAGAATTCAATGCATAGCCCTCAAGAGTCTAACTGCTTCCCAGGGGAAAACTTGCACTCTAATACGTACTGAATGTTGGGTTTTTATACAAGAAGTGTCTTCTGATATAACTCATCTTATGACACATATGAAGAATCAGATTTCTGCTCTGAATGATCCTCTTCCCAGTTTAAGGGAAATACTAGGAAAATGGTTTGGTTTAGGAGGATCTTGGCTTAAACCTTTACTAATGACATTGTTACTCCTATTGGCAATTTTGATTACAGTTTGTGTAACTAAGCCATTTCCATTTTATGCTTACTTGTGAGAAATTCAAAGTGGCAACTTCAGCCCATAGTTAAAATGCTTTTGGTTGACTAATGGCTACTTGAACAGCATTTTCCATGTTAAATAATTTAAGAACATTTAATTTTAGAAATTATTTCCATGTTCACATTATGTGACATTTTTGAAATTGCTTATGAGTGTTATAAAAATGTTAAGCCTCTTAGATCTACCCATTTACTGAAAATATTGAAAAATAATATATTTTTATGAGAAATTTCCCATTATGTAGGAAGAACATTTTAATATATAATATAATGATAGCTTTGCAGTAGCAAGAGAGCCGAAAAATATTTTAATATAAAGTTAATTTTAACAGATATGATAGAGAATCTAAACTTAAAAAAATTCACAACCTCAACTAGTTGAGTCCTCATCAGGACTTCTCTAGAGATGAGAAAAAAAATAGAGATCATTTATGTAACAAGGCAATCTTTTTACATTGTTAAAATTTGTATTCTTCTCTTTCCTAAGAAAATCTCTCTTAATACACCAAGGAAGAAAATGTCAGTTGTACTTAGGCTTAAAATTGTGCAACATATGGATAGTTTGTTAATTCTAAACTGCTTAATTGTGTAGATTAGCCAATTATCCCATAAGGGTAAGTTTTCAAAGATGGCGGGGATTCTGCCAGGCCAAACAGCATGAGAACAATACCAGTCTGAAGAAATATCTTGTATGTAGCATCAAATTATAACCTTCTTCAAATGAAAGATCTCATGACATTTTAAGCATTAGTTAAAATACTACTGCCAATGTCTAGCTTAAGCAGTATTTTTCCAATCTGCCATATTCTCTTTTAAATTCTAAGCAGAATGGCACATATTACTTCCATTATGAAACATTATGCATTGTATCAATAGTTAGTATAAAGTAAAATTATTGTCCTGGAAAAACAAATGGAACCAAAAGACAAACTATGAGAGCTAATTAAAAACTGGCTACATAAAGCACTCAGTTACATAATAAATATCTCATAATCAATTCAAACATAATGGGAAAAGATCTCATTCAAAAGAGCAACCAAAACAAAACAAAGTATCTAGGCATAAACTGTACAAGAAGTTTGTAGGACTCATACTCAAAAAAACCACAACAATGTAGTACAGGAGATAAAGCTTGATCAGAGAGAAACAATTCTAATTCTGTATACCAAATATTTAATAGTGGCAATTTTGGGGTAGTAGGATTTGATTTTGGTTTCTTCTTTTTGCTTCAGCACAGTTTCTAAATTTTTCTCTTTTTAACAGGAGAAGAAAACCACATTTTAAAAAATAATAAGCAGGGGCAACTAGTTCTTTCACTATATATGGGGGGCAATGCTACTGCAGTTTTCATATTTTACCAGTAAAAAAAGAAACAATTTCATAACAACAAGAATCCTTTAAAATGTGAGCTTGTATACAGGAGTATAATTTTCCACTCTAATACTGAATTGAATTATTTCTTACCAATCTTTTTTTTTATTAAACGACAGGATATATTAAGTACATTTGTAGAATTTTATAGAACTTGAAAAAGTTAGTAAAATATTTACAAGGTCATTTTTTAATTCTCTATTGGGAATAAATAAATATATTAAACTATTTTTTCAATTATAAAAGTACTGGTTAAATAATGTCAAACTGTCTAGAAAACTATAAGGTAAAAATTAAAATTGCTAGCACTTGTATTTAGCCCTGGTAGTCATTTTTAATGTTTTCTTTTATATTCTTTGAAGGATTTTTTTATGCATATAAAAGTGCATATCCAATTTTTATACAAATGCAATCACGATATATGCACAGTTCTGCAAGTTGCTTTTCTTTCTTTTTTTTTCCATTTTTCTTTTTGGCCATGCTGCATGGCTTGTGGGATCTTAGTTCCCCGACCAGGGATTGAACCTGGACCCTTGGCAGTGAAAGTGCAGAGTCCTAACAACTGGACCACCAGGGAATTCCTACAAGTTGCTTTTAATTTAATAACCTGATTATCTTTCTATATCATGTTATTTGTGTGTCCATGTTTATATATACTTATCTTTAATGGCTGCTATATGACATATATATATGACATATATGTTATCATCAACACTATTAATATATATATTATTTAACCGTACAAGAATCCAAGAAAGAAAATTCCAAAAAAATTCTGCCCTTTCACTGCAAAACAAAATCCATAATCAGACAAAGAAAATCTATAAAATCCCTGCCCTTTTCATAATTCTTATAAAGTTGCTTATGAAGCAAATTCTACATATAGTCAACCTTTATGAATTTTGCTATTTTTATGTCTGTAATAGCTCAAAAAGGAGAGCTTACATCAACCTCATTATGAAAAGGATTCAAATACAAATCTACTTACCCCGTATGCTTTTCCAGGAAAAGTATGGGAAGCAGAGTCAAGCAGAAAGAAAAGAATTAACCAAGGCAAGGAACCTAGAAGTTTCTGAGGGACTTCAGAATTCCACAGAGAGTATAGGTAACTTCAGTGGAGTCGCTTATGCCCTCACTCCTGCTACATCCTTAAAGTATTTCGATCATTTTAAAAGCCAGGAGAAAATGCATACGTACCTAGTTTAAAGCAGTACATAGTTTAAAAAAAGGGGGGAGGGATTTCCAGACATTGAGGTGGGGGATTAGATGAATTCACACAGCTCACATTGCTAGTCTCAGAAATCTGACCAGAAGCCATGACTGGAAGTTTCAAGTTTTGGCAAAACAACTGGGGAAATTAAATAATTATTTATGAAGAAATACTATTTTGTCCGTAATTTTCTCCCCATAAAAGATAAAATTGATCATCTGTTATGAAGACTCACCACCTTTCCTGCTTACTTGACTTGCCATTTTGGACCTGCTTAAACTGAAGACTTTGTTACCTTTCTTACGACACAATTTGGGAATCCACTTTCTTATCCTGCATACCTAGACTCGAAGTAAGAGGCTTGTCTGCTTCCTCCTGGCCCTTTTACTCCTAACCTCTTTATCAGTAGAGGGGTGTCATATAATTCACTCCCTGAAAATCATTTGTATAGATTTTTGCAATATCCTTTTACCTGTGCTCCTAGCCCCAGCTACCATCACAGAAGTGTCTGAATGAGTGATGCCTCAAAAACCCAAGGATTTCTGATCTACCAAATGGTTTCCCATTACTTTCCAGAAAAAAGGTTCCACCTCTGCATAGTTGACAAGGACCTTTTAAATCCAGCTCTTGCCTGTTTAGCCCCTTTCTTAGCCATTACCCCATATGCACTCTATACTCCAGCATTCCCAAACCATTTGCAGGTCCCTGAACAAACAATACTTGTGGTAGGTAGAACAACAGCTCCCCAAAAATTGTCACATCCTAATCCACAAAACCTGTGAATACGTTATGTTATTTGGCAAAGGAGAATTAAGGTTGCAGCTAATCAGCTGATTTTATCTATGGAGAGTACCTGGAGTTACCCAGGAGGGCCCAATGTAAATCACAAGGCTTCCTTATAAGAGGAAGGCAGGAGAGTCATAGAGAAGATGTGATGACAGAAGCAGAGGTCAGAGAGAAGATTTGAAGATGCTACTCTGCTGGCTTTGAAGTAGGAGGAATGGGGCTGTGACCCAAGGAATGCAGGCATCTCTAGAAGCTGGAAAAGGCGAGGAATTATATTCCTCCATAGAGCCACCAGAAGGCACACAGCCCTGTTGAAACCTTGATTTCAACCCAATGAGACCTATTACGGGCATCTGGCCTGTGGAATTGTAAGACAATAAATATTTGTTGTTTAAGCCATTAATTTGTTATTTGTAATTTGTCATTTAGCAGTGGTAAACTGACAATGCTCTTTCACCCCTCCCTGCCTATGCTTGGAATGCCTTTCCCAAACCTTGCTTCTTTGGCCAATGCCTACTCATTTTTCAGTCGCATTTTAAGCATCCCTCTGGAGCTTCTCCTAATCCAGATGATGATGATTTTCCTCTCTTGTGCTACTATTGTACTTTGTGTACCTCCCTACTGATGCATTTATTCATTTCTTCAATGTGTACTGAACATCTATCGTATACTAGACTAAGGGATATAGATTTATTCAGGCTCTGCAGAGAGACCTGCCCTGGCCATCTCATCTGAAGTAGCCCCCTCTACCCTCAATCACTGTTTATCCCCTCAATCTAATTCTCTTCCCTCATAGCACTTCTGACTATACGGCATTATACTATGTATTTATTAGTTTGTTTATCTACCTATTGCACACTTCTGCAACTAGGATGTATGCTCCATGAAAGCAAGGCCTTTGGCTGATCATCTCAGTTTCTCCAAAGTGCCTAACATAGTGCCTGATATATTAGACACTCAATACACATTTGCTGAAAAAGCATCAAGGGATTGATTGTATTACAGATCACAGTTCAGTCTCTAAAGCTTGGTAGTATTAGAGACAGACACATAGTTTTCACCTCCTCTTCTCCTATTTTTAAAATCTAAGCTCACCTGTATGAGATGAAAATTATTATAAAAGACAAACTCCAAACGAAAATGGGCAGAGGAGGGAGGTGTATGTCAAGAAGGAAGGAAGGAGAAACACTCCCATGTTACCCTGGTGAGTTTCAGCACTGACTGTAAATTCACAGGTGCCCCTTGACCAGCTATTCAGCTGCCAATCACAGCATACAACCTCCCCACCACATGCAGAAACCTGGGCAATGTCTCTATTTATTAGTAACTGAAGGATGTCTATGTCATTTTACTTTTCCAAGACCTTGAGGCTAAGAAGGACATTCTTTGTTCTTCACAGATTACCTGGTATTTCTTACCTCCAACATATATTGAGTGAAAAAAGCAAGTTGCACTAGGATACATACCATATGATATCATTACATAAACATGTACAGACCCAAAAGAATGTTATGCATCTTTCTCTGTCTCTCTCTCTCTCTCTCCTTCTCTCTTTCCAAAGGAAAAAAGTCTACAGGTTATACAAACAGACCAAACTAAAGAGGATACTTCAACTGGAGGTTAGTTTCAAAAGGGACTTTAGCTTCATCTGTAATGAAATCTTGGCTTTTTTACAAAGAGAACATATATATGTATATTTGTATAATTAAGAGTAATAAATATTACCCAAAAAGGTCTTATCCCTAAATAATTATATTACCTATTGTAGAATTAATGCAATTATATTCGAGTTTATAAATGATTATTCAGTGGGTTCTGCTAGTGAGAGCCCCATAGCCTGATTACCAATCATACACATCTTTGAGCCTGCCAAACTTGGACTACTTCTGGAGCACCTTGAACCTACCAAGTTGCAACAACCCTATGAAGCCCAGTCTGAAACACCCAGTTAACTTTACCTTTAATTTTGAATATAATTAAATAATTTTTGTACAAATTTGTTGTGCCTTGTACAAGAAATTTCTTCTGACATCTTCCTTAACAAAATGAAACACAGTACTTTTTCTCTTGATTAATGGCCACAAATGCATCGCTCTTTGTTCTGATTACAAGTTTGCTCATTAAAAGAAAAGTGCCAACATCAAGGCCACAAGCAAGGTTACAGGGTTCAACAGTTAAATGGAATTTTGATGTGCTTTTCACTATTACTGCTGAGGAAATGTTACCATCTGATGTTTAAAACTGTGGCAGACACAGCTGGTTGCCAGTAGCCATTCTCCCTGTTTTCCTTCCTAATAGAACCCAGTTTTGTTCAAACATTGGCATTCCTTGATACCCCTGAGGATGCAAGTGACCATGTGACACAGTTAGTCAATGAGATATAAGCCGAGGTCTGCTGGGAATTTGGGGACAAGATTTGCCTTTTTATATGGGCACTGCCCCTTCTCCCCTGTCCTTCCTCCTTTATTCCTGCTTGAAATGTGGATGTGAAACTAGGTATGTAGGACATTTCTGATTACCTAGTAAGTATTAGGATGAAAGATATACACTAACTATTGGGACTTCGCTGGTGGCACAGTGGTTAGGAATCCACCTGCCAATGCAGGGGACACAGGTCTGAGCCTTGGTCCAGGATAATCCCACAGGCTGTGGAGCAGCTGGGCCCGTCTGCCATAGCTGCTGAGCCTACGCTCTAGAGCCCGCAGGCCACAACTGCTGAGCCTACACTCTAGAGCCCGCAGGCCACAACTGTTGAGCCTGTGTGCCACAACTACTGAAGCTAATGAGACTAGAGCCCGTGGTCCACAACAGGGGAAGCCACTACAGTGAGAAGCCCGCACATCGCAACAAGGAGCGGCCCCCGCTCATTGCAACTAGAGGGAGCCTGCACACAGCAACGAAGACCCAACACAGCCAAAAATAAATTAATTAATTAATAAAAATTTTTAAAATTACATGAAAAAAATAAATAGATAGTTAAAAAAAAAGATATATACTAACTATTGCAGAGAATAAAGCCAAAGGGAGCCTGGGACCCTGATAACATCAAGTATCTGCTGTACCAGCTGAGGACTACTTCTCTCTGGACTTGTTGCTGTGAGAAGAATAAATCTGGAGTTCCCTAGTGGCACCGTTAAGAATCTGCTTGCCAGTGCAAGGGACACGGGTTCAAGCTCCGGTCTGGGAAGATCCCACATGCCATGGAGTAACTAAGCTCGCATGCCACAACTACTGAGCCTGTGCTCTAGAGTCCTCAAGCCACAACTACTGAGCCCATGTGCCACACTACTGAAGCCCCCATGCCTAGAGTCCATGCTCCGCAGTAAGAGAAGCTGCTGCAATGAGAAGCCCACGCACCACAATGAAGAGTAGCCCCCGCTCACTGCCACTAGAGAAAGCCAGCTCACGGCAACAAAGACCCAATGCAGCCAAAAATAAATAAATAAATAAATTTATATATATAAAATAAAGAATAAATCCCCAAGCTTCTGCCATCAGGTTCTATAACTTTCAGCCAAACAAAATTCCCAGATGATGCAGGCAGGGATGATACGAAGCACCCAGTTGACTTTGATGCCTCTCCATATAAAGCAGTATAAAAATTCTTCTAGAAAAGTACCCATCAATACAGGCACAGGATAAAATAGTAAAAAATATTGCTGTCATTGCTCTTCAATAGTAGCATGAAAAAACTACAGCTAACAAAATTTACTATTTTAAAACTCCAGTAGAGTTTCATTTGTAGTTTCAACATAGTTGAATGAGACTATAGGTAAAAAGATGTGTAGGAGGTTCTGGAAGGGGAAAGATAAAAATCCTCAGAAACTTAATTCCACTATCAAAAAGTAAAACAGAGAAACGTATCTGTGGGTTTTCAATACTCCAGAAAAAATCATTTTTGCACAAAGAATCAATTATGCGAGGAATTTTCCTTTTAAATCCTACACAAAAGTATTGGGGCTTTTTTAGTTTTTAAAGAAAAATAGCAATCTACCACTCTTTAAAAACAAAGACTCTAAAATTCTTTTAAATGACAGTGCCTGGAACATGGTCACACTAATACATTTTGAATGAGTGAAATAATAATAGGTAAGAAATATTAAATCCTTTTCTGTTATTGCTAAAGAAAAGACCTCTAGGCTAAGATGTGAAGACACAAAGAGAAAGATTAAAGGAGTTAAGATAAAGTTTAGAGGGAGTGAGGAAGAAGAAAATCTGAGGGAAGAAAATTGTGTTTACTTCCTATTTCCTCTCTCTAGTTCTCTCAAATTTGGGTCAAAAAAACAAAACAAAACAAAAAACATCCTCACTCCCTAGAAAGTATAGATCAGCTGCACTGAAATGGTTACAAGTTTTACCACAGGGGAGGTAGAGCAGGTAATTTTGAACCATCAAAGTTGGGCCCTAAGGTAGGTCTGGGTTGGATTTCCAATGATGGGAGGCACCTAACTCAGGCTGAGGAGCCTACTGTGAAGAAGAGGGAGGGAACTTCTGATGTGGGAAGAGGGGCTGAATGGGGAGGATGTAGTGAAAGATGTCAAACAGCCTTTTCCTGTTTCAATTTTTGTTTCAACCTAGTCCTTCACACAGAAAAGGAAAGGGAAATTCTCTATCCTTTGTTTTGTGATCTCTCTCCATAGGGATCCATATTCTCTGAACAATAATTTGAAACTCCTTATATGAAAAAATCTCAAAAATATCCTATGAAAGCTGGGGAGGTAAAAAAATAAACAAATTAATTAATTAATTAAAATTAAAAATGTTTCTTTCTCTCAGAGAAAGAGGGAAGGAAGAGTTAGTTCTCTTTACTGCCTGTGGGGTAAGAGGTGGGAGATGGTGAGAGGAGCAAATGATTGTGTGACACAAGGACAAACAGTAAGAATATGTCTGTATGGGATTTTCCCCTTGACTCTAAAAGTACTATCAAAATATGTTAGTTCAAAATATAATGATCGGTAATATATGAAATAGTCATAACATATGATTATTATCTATCAGTGGCAATCAAAGACATGTAGACACACAAGATATCCGTGCAATAGGTTTTAAAGAGCCCTAAACAAAACACTATATTAGACCTCCAAAATAGTTTTGTTTAAAATATAATTGAAATCAAACTGAACATCTTCAAAACTAAGGTATACCTTAACTCCAGAGTAGTGTTGGGCTTTGAAGTAAGTCTACGGAAGACTAAATTCCAACTCCACCACTTCCACACTGTGGGACTCTCAGCAAATTATTTAAACAATGAAAAATACATAATATTGTAAAGATGTCAACTCCTCCAAATTAATTTATAAAATCCCAATTGAAATCCTAGATTTTTTGTGTGCATATGAAACTGGTAAGCTGATTTAATAACGTGTACAGAAATGCACAAAACAAAGAATAGCCAAGGGAATCTTGAAGAAGAGAACAAAGCTGAACAAAGCTGGAGGATTTAGAGCACCATATAATAAGATCCGTTATGAAGTTATAGTAATTAAGACAGTGTTATTGGAACAAGGATGGATAAATAGGGCAATGAACAGTATAGAGAGACAAGAAACAGATCCATACGTATATGGTCACCTGACTTATGGCAGAGGTGAGTCACACTGCTGTGCAGTGTGCAAAAAAGAGTAATAAATGGTCCTGGGTCAATTGGTTGTCCATATGGAAAAAATGAATCTTGACCCTCTACCTCCAAACATTCACAAAAATCAATTCCAGATGTGTTAAAGATCTAAATGCAAAAGATAAAAAATGAGGCTTTTAGAAGAACACATAGCAGAACATACTTATGACCCAGGAGTTGGCAAAGATTTCTTAAACAGTTCACCAAAAAATGCTAATCATAAAAGGAAAATGTATTAAGTTGGGAAATGCTAAACTCAAGAACTTCTGTTCGAGACAGCAGAATCAAGGAGAACTACAATCCTATAGCCTGTGGAATGAAAGCCACATTCACAGAAAGACAGACAAAATGAAAAGGCAGAGGACTATGTACCAGATGAAGGAACAAGATAAAACACCAGAAAAACAATTAAATGAAGTGGAGATAAGCAACCTTCCAGAAAAAGAATTCAAAATAATGATAGTGAAGATTATACAGAAAAAGAATGGAGGCAAAGATTGAGAAGATGCAAGAAATGTTTAACAAAGACCTAGAAGAATGAAAGAATGAACACCTAGAAGAATGAAAGAATGAACAAACAGAGATGAGCAACACAATAACTGAAATGAAAAATAAACTAGCAGGAATCAATAGCAGAATAACTGAGGCAGAAGAACAGATAAGTGATCTGGAAGACAGAATGATGGAATTCACTGCTGCGGAACAGAATAAAGAAAAAAGAATGAAAAGAAATGAAGACAGCCTAAGAGATCTCTGAGACAATATTAAACACACCAACATTTGCATTATAGAGGTCCCAGACAGAGAAAAGGGAGAGAAAGGACCTGAGAAAATATTGGAAGAGATTACAGTTGAAATAGCCACCAAGTCCAGGAAGTGCAGAGAGTCCCAAGCAGGATAAACGTAAGGAGAAACACGTTGAGATACATAGTAATCAAATTGACAAAAAGTAAAGACAAAGAAAAATTATTGAAAGCAACAAGGGAAAAATGACAAATAACATACAAGGGAACTCCCATAAGGATAACAGCAGAAACTCTACAAGCCAGAAAGGAGTGGCATGATATATTTAAAATGATGAAAGGGAAGAACCTACAATAAAGATTACTCTGCCTGGCAGGGATCTCATTCAGGTTCGATGGAAATCAAAAGCTTTACAGACAAGCAAAAGCTAAGAGAATTCGGCACCACCAAACCAGCTCTACAACAAATGCTAAAGGAACTTCTCTAAGTGGGAAACACAAGAGAAGAAAAGGCCCTACAAAAACAAACCCAAAACAATTAAGAAAATGGTCATAGGAACATACATATCGATAATTACCTTAAATGTGAATGGATTAAGTGCTCCAACCAAAAAACGCAGGCTCGCTGAATGGATACAAAAACAAGACGCATATATATGTTGTCTACAAGAGACCCATTTCAGATCTAGGGACACATATAGACTGAAAATGCAGGGATGGAAAAAGATATTCCATGCAAATGGAAATCAAGAGAAAGCTGGAGTAGCAATATTCATATCAGATAAAATAGACTTTAAAATAAAGAATGTCATAAGAGAAAAGGAAGGACACTACATAATGATCAAGGGATCAATCCAAGAAGAAGATATAACAATTATAAATATATATGCACCCAACATAGGAGCACCTCAATACATATGGCAAATGCTAACAACTATAAGAGGAAATCGATGGTAACACAATAATAGTGGGGGACTTTACACCTCATGTACACCAATGGACAGATCATCTACACAGAAAATTAATAAGGAAACACAAGCTTAAATAACACAATACACCAGATAGATTTAATTGATATTTATAGGACGTTCCATTGGAAAACAGCAGAGTACACTTTTTTCTCACGGGCACATGGAACATTCTCCAGCATAGATCACATCTTGGGTCACAAATCAAGCCTTGGTAAACTTAAGAAAATTGAAATCATATCAAGCATCTTTTCTGACCACTATGCTATGAGATTAGAAATAAATGACAGGGAAAAAAATACGTAAAAAACACAAACACCTGGAGGCTAAACGATAAGTTACTAAATAACCAAGAGATCACTGAGGAAATCAGCAAATACCTAGAGACAAATGACAATATAAACACGATGATCCAAAACCTATGGGGTGCAGCAAAAGCAGTTCTAAGAGGAAAGTTTACAGCAATACAATCTTACCTCAAGATACAAGAAAAATCGAAAATAAACAATCTAACCTTACACCTAAAGGAACTACAGAAAGAAGAACAAACAAAATGCAAAGTTAGTAGAAGGAAAGAAATCATAAAGATCAGAGGAGAAATAAATGAAATAGAAACAAAGAAAACAATAGCAAAGATCAATAAAACTAAAAGCCTTTAGCCAGACTCATCAAGAAAAAGAGGGAGAGGACTCAAATCAACAAAATTAGACATGAAAAATGAGAAGTTACAACAGACACCGCAGAAATACAAAGCATCATAAGAGACTACTACAATCAACTCTATGCTAATAAAATGGACAACCTGGAAGAAATGGACAAATTCTTAGAAAGGTGTAAACTTCCAAGGCTGAACCAGGAAGAAACAGAAAATATGAACAGATGAATCACAAGTAATAAAATTGAAATTGCGACAAAAAATCTTCCAACAAAGAAAAGTCCAGGACCAGATGGCTTCATAGGTGAATTCTATCAAACATTTAGAGAAGGGCTAACACCCATCCTTCTCAAACTCTTCCAAAAAATTGCAGAGGGAGGAACCCTCCCAATCTCATTCTATGATGCCATCACCACCCTGACACAAAAACCAGATAAAGATGCTACAAAAAAGGAAAATTACAGACCAACATCACTGATGAACATAGATGCAAAATTCCTCAACAAAATTCTAGCAAACGGAACCCAACAACATATTAAAAGGATCATACACCATGATCAAGTGGGATTTATCGCAAGGATGCAAGGATTCTTCAATATACGCAAATCAATCAATGTGATACACCATATTAACAAATTGAAGAATAAAAAGCCTATGATCATCTCAATACATGCAGAAAAAGCTTTTGACAACATTCAATACCCATTTATGATAAATAATCTCCAGAAAGTGGGCACAGAGGGAAACCACCTCAACATAATAAAGGCCATATATGACAAACCCACACCAAACATCATTCTCAATGTTGAAAACCTGAAAGCATGTCCTCTAAGATCAGGAAGAAGACAAGAATGTCCACTCTTACCACTATTATTCAACATAGTTTTGGAAGTCCTAGCCACAGCAATCAGAGAAGAAAAAGAAATAAAAGGAATACAACTTGGAAAAGAAGAAGTAAAACAGTCACTGTTTGCAGATGACATGATACTCTACATAGATAATCCTCAAGATGCCACCAGAAAACTACTAGAGCTAATCAATGAATTTGGTAAAGTTGCAGGAAACAAAATTAATGCACAGAAATCTCTTGCATTCCTATACACTAACAATGAAAGATCAGACAGAGAAATTAAGGAAACACTCCCAATCACCATTGCAACAAAAAGAATAAAATCCCTAGGAATAAACCTACCTAAGGAGGTAAAAGACCTGTACACAGAAAAATATAAGACACTGATGAAGGAAATCAAAGACGACACAAACAGATGGAGAGATATACCATGTTCTTGGATTGGAAGAATCAATTTTGTGAAAATGACTATACTACCCAAAGCAATCTACAGTTTCAATGAAATCCCTATCAAATTACCAATGGCATTTTTTACAGAACTAGAACAAAAAATCTTAAAATTTGTATGGAGACACAAAAGACCCAAATAGACAAAGCAATCTTGAGGGAAAAAAACGGAGTTGGAGGAATCAGACTCCGTGTCTTCAGAGTATACTACAAAGCTACAGGAATCAAGACAATATGGTACTGGCAAAAAAACAGAAATATAGATCAATGGAACAGCATAGAAAGCCCAGAGATAAACCCATGCACTTATGGTCAACTAATTGATGACAAAGGAGGCAAGGATATACAATGGAGAAAAGACAGTCTCTTCAATAAGTGGTGCTGGGAAAACTGGACAGGTACATGTAAAAGAATGAAATTAGAACACTCCCTAACACCATACACAAAAATAAACTCAAAATGGATTAAAGAACTAAGTGTAAGACCAGACAGTATAAAACTCATAGTGGAAAACATAGGAAGAACACTCTTTCACATAAATCACAGCAAAATCTTTTTGACCCACCTCCTAGAGTAATGGAAACAAAAATAAACAAATGGAGCCTAATGAAACTTAAAAGCTTTTGCATAGCAAAGGAAACCATAAACAAGATGAAAAGACAACCCTCAGAATGGGACAAGATATTTGCAAACGAATCAACGGACAAAGGATTAATCTCCAAAATATATAAACAGATCGTGCAGCTCAATATTAAAAAAACAAACAACCCAATCCAAAAATGGGCAGAAGACCTAAATTGACATTTCTCCAAAGAAGACATGCAGATGGCCAAGAGGCACATGAAAAGCTGCTCAACATCACTAATTATTAGAGAAATGCCAATCAAAACTACAATGAGGTATCACCTCACAGTGGTCAGAATGTCCATCATCAGAAAATCTACAAACAACAAACGTTGGAGAGGGTGTGGAGAAAAAGGAACCCTGTTGCACTGCTGGTGGGAATGTGAATTGGTACAGCCACTATAGAGAACAGTACGGAGGTTCCTTAAAAAACTAAAAATAGAACTACCATATGACCCAGCAATCCCACTACTGGGCATATACCCTGATAAAACCATAATTCAAAAAGACACATGCACCCCAATGTTCATTTCAGCAGTATTTACAATAGCCAGGTCATGGAAGCAACCTAAATGCCCAACGACAGACGAATGGATAAAGAAGCTGTGGTACATATATACAATGGGATATTACTCAGCCATAAAAAGGAATGAAACTGGGTCATTTGTAGAGATGTGGATGTACCTAGGGACTGTCATACAGAGTGAAGTCAGAACGAGAAAAACAAATATCGTATATTAACGCATACGTGGAATCTAGAAAAATGGTACAGATGAACTGGTTTTCAGGGCAGAAATTGAGACAGAGATGTAGAGAACAAACGTATGGACACCAAGGTGCGAAAGTAGTGGGGGGTAGTGGTGGTGTGATGAATTGGGAGATTGGGATTGACATATATACACTAATATGTATAAAAGAGAACTAATAAAAACCTGCTATATTAAAAAAAAAACAAACAAACTTCTGTTCATCCAAATATACCACTCAGGGAGTTAAAAGGCAACCCAAAGAGTAGGAAAATATATTTGCAATACATATATTCAACTTCCAACAAAAAAATAAAAAAATAACCAAAAGGCCAATAAATATTTTTAAAGGGTTCAACTTTATTCATTAGGAAAATCCAATTTAAAACCAAATTGCAGTACCTTTATAAACACACTAGGTGGCTAAAATGAAAAAGACAGAAAATACCAAATGTTGGTAAGAAGATGGAGCAACCAGAGCATTCATACACTGCTGGTAGGAGTGTAAATTGGTTCAGCTGCTTTAGAAATCCGTTTGGTTATATGACACAGCCAATCTACTCCTACATATACCCAACAGAAATGTGCACATATTTTCACGGGAAGGTACGTTTAAGAATGTTCATAGCAGCACTATTCTTCATAGCCCCAAATTAGAAACTATCTAAATGTCTATTAGTGGTTGAATAAATAAATTGTAGCCCTTCTGTCTGGAACAGTCTTTCCTTGGTTTTCACAATCTTCACACTTTAGAAGATTACAGGCCAGTTATTTTGTCAAATGTCCCTCAGTTTGGGTTTGTCTGATTATCTTCATGATTAGAAGGTTATGCATGTTTAGCAGGAATATTACAGAAGTGATTTGTGTTCTTCTCCTTGCATTCTATCACCTGATGTCCATGTGTCCATTACTGATGATGTTCACTTTGAACACTTAATTAAGGTAGCATCTGCCATGTTTGTCCCCTATGGAGTTACTTTTTTCCCCCACTTGCAATTAATAAGTACTCTGTGGAGAGTTACTTTGAAATGCTGTAAATACCTCACTCCTCATTAAACATTTAATTTATGTATCTATTAATTTGTCTATACTATCTATATAGATTCATTTTATTCAGTGGGCTGCCATCTGTTACTCTATTTATTTTGATACTCAAATTTTCCCCACTTTAGCCAGTGGAAACCTCTTCAAGCTGGCTTCTATGTCCTACTTAAAAAAAAAATTTTATTAGCTCAAAGTTCTGTAGGTCAGAAGTCTGTATGTTATGGCTGGGTTCTTTGCTCAGGGTATGACAAGGCTGAAATCAACACATCAACCAGGCTAAATTTTTCTAAAGAGGCTTTGGAGAAAATCCGCTTGCAAGGTCATTCTTATTGTTGGCTGAATTCATATATGCGCAGCTATAGGATTGGTCCCCATTTCTTTACTTGTTGTCAGCCAGGGGCCACTCTCAGAAACTAAATGTTGCTTGCTTTCCTTGCCATGGGACGCCCTCTATTTTCAAGATGACTGGGGATAATCACTCTCATGTTAAATCCCTCTCATGCTTTGAACCTCTTTGACTTCCTCTGTCTCTGGCCTGTAAACTCAGATTTAAAGGGCCCCTATCGTAAGGTCAACTAATCTGGGGCCTTAATTACCTCTGCAAAATCCCTCTTGCCTCATAAAATAACATAATCACAGGAGTACTATCTCCTGATATTCACACTCCCAGGTACTACACAAGGTACTTACACTAGGGGGCTGGGAGTCTTATGGGCCATCTTAGAATTCTTCCTACACATATGTAAAGTGCTAGAACAGTGCCTGGTACCTTATAAATACTATACTGTACATGTATTAGCTATTATTATTATTGATTATCTGACAAATTCACAGAAATTTTAAAAATAGCAAGACCCAGTAATAATGAGAGTGTAGTGAAATGACACTTAAATGCACCGTCAAAAAAATAAAAATTTCTAAAAGCTTCTGGAGATCAATTTGGCAATGTGTATTGAAAGCCTAGTATTTCAACTTCTAGGAATTCATCCTAAGGACATAATCAGAGGTATACACAGAGATATATGAAAGAAGATATTAATTATAGTATGTTTATAAGAATAAATACTTAAACAGAAACCAAAATCTCCTTTTAGGGGTTTGGTTAAATAATAAGGCATAGCTATTCAATGGAATACTCTGTATCCCTAAAAACAAAAACAATAAACAAACAAAAATACATGGTATAAAGAACATTAATGAGAAGAGGACATACTCATGTTACAAGTGAAAGGATTAAAAGTTACAAAATTGCCCATGTAGCCATATCCAGTTTTCATACAAACACCAAATAGATTCCTGCTTTTCTTTCTCTCTCTTGAGCTCTGTTATAGTTAAGTTTCTACGGCATGGCAAGATAGAGCTTAGCCTCCTTACCTTGCTGTAGGTCAAAAAAGGTTTCTGGCAACTCTTTAGGGAACCCCAGCCTCCTTCCTAGAGTGTGAGGTGGCCTTTTGGCAAGAGAGGGTCACATAAAAAGGGAGAAAACATTCCCTGACACCACCTGTCTAGCTGTGCCATTCACCAAAACAAGGGCATCCTGAAAAGGGAGACTTTGCATCATCTCTCTGTGGCCTTTCATTCCTAACACATAGCCCCCTCCTTTATACTAAATTGGTTAAATTACACTCCATCTAAGATTTTAGACTAAGATTTTTGTTTGGCTTTATCTATAATGAAAGGCATCCCAAGGTAAAAAATATGTATTAATTGAGGAGGGAGGTGACAGAAGTTAACAATTATTGAGAGAGCATCTATAGTGCACTTTATAACACTATAAAATAGCTACTATTAGTTCCATTTTACAGGTGAGAAAACTGATGTTCAGAGGGGTTAAATAACGTGTTCAAGGATGCACATTTAGGAAGTGGTAAAAATAGGTTTTGAAGCAACTGGCTTTACCCTTTTCACCACACGCAGTGATTCCTGGTGATTTCTGAGATCTTACATATTTTTTAAATGCCACAAGAAATCTTAATGATTAGCCTAACTTATGACCTACTGCAGTGCACCTGACTGCTTCCCTATAAGTGAAGGCAAATTAACTATAAGCTATGTGATTACAGAGCAGATTAATCTTTTTCTCCTAAGCTTTTTTCAGTTCCAGTCCCTCAGACTTTAACTTTCAAATTAAAGATGTGCTTTTAACAGGGGGATCCAGATATCACCACAAGTTCAGGTTGAAACAGTTTTTCCCATTGCTCTCTCAACCCAAAGAGAGACACTCCAAACTCTGTAGTCTTTGGAACTAGCATCTTTCCATAGATCCAAAAACCCAGGATAGTTTCTTGTATCTCTTGCTATTCTGACACAATTCTTGATAAAAGTCAATGTCTAGGCCCCAAAAGTCACCAATTGTTCATTTTTTCTTCAAGGACTTTCCCCCCTATCCTCCCCAGGCTCCTTCCCATATATTCTACTTTCCCTCTAGTTCTCAGGACTCTTCAACCTACATTCACCTTCCTCACCTTTAAGAAATAGATGCAAATCCATCTCAAGCTCTAACAACCTGGCCACTCCCATTCTAGTTTTGGCCAGTCTATCTCTGGCCAGTCAACTCAAGTCCATTATCACATCAGGATACAACATGTGTCCTTGCAGAGAACAAAAATTATATAAAAATACACGTATGGGGCTTCCCTGGTGGCGCAGTGGTTAAGAGTCCGCCTGCCAGGGCAGGGGACACGGCTTCGTGCTCCGGTATGGAAGGATCCCACAGGCCGCGGAGCGGCTAGGCCTGTAAGCCACAACTACTGAGCCTGCGCATCTGGAGCCTGTGCTCCGCAACGGGAGAGGCCACGACAGTGAGAGGCCCGCGCACCACGATGAAGAGTGACCCCGGCTCGCCACAACTGGAGAAAGCCCTCGCACAGAAACGAAGACCCAACACAGCCAGAAATAAATAATTTATATATATAAAAAAAAAATACACATATGGTTGAGAGTTCTGTGTCCTTTTGAAATCATTTTTGAGTACTTCCTTCTCTTCTGGAATAACATATTTTGCCAGTCTCATCTTGTGCTTTGCTTGTCACAGTCCTAGAATCAGCTATTTTCCCAAGGAGCTCTGATCCCTTGGAGGATGGTATTTAGAAGTCATGATCTGAACACTAGATACGCTCGTGGCTATTGAGATGTCACTGCTTTTTGACCCTCTCTATGCGCAAAGCTAGGAGATACACACACACACACACACACACACACACACACACACACACCCCTATGTTTAGTTCTAGCTCTATTTCTCTTTTAAAAATAGATAAAGAGAAAGCACCATACACACTGATGCCTCCAACTGCAGTACAACAGTATAACGTTCATTCTCATTTTTTCCCTTTCTCTATTTGTAACTCCTTATTCAAACAGTGAGAAACCCAGCTCCCATTACCCTTTATACCTTTTACTTGATCAACTCCCTGTATATAACCAATCCCCCACCTTTAATGCCACCCCTCCTCTACCCAAATGCCTTCTTCAGCCCACTTGTGTTCCCACAACCCACAGAAGGTGCTCCCCTACCACCATATAAGTTCCAGCGTTCCACGGCAGACTGTACACTTCCAAACTGTACACGGCAGACTGTACACTCTGACTCCCCATGCTGCCTGCCCTCTGTCCCAGGGCATGGATATGCCTCCCCCTCCAGTTGGGTTTCTACATCTCATGTCAGGCTGTCCCTCCCCATACATTCACACTCTCCTCACCCTGCTTGGGCTCTGGCACACTATACTGGGTCACCCCCAGTCATAGGTGCTCCCCCAACCACTTCCTTTGAGTGCTGACACCCACATCAGGCTGCCCCTCAACATGAACACAGTTGTTATCCTGGTTGGTCTCTGACATAAGTGCAGGTCAGGTCTCCCAAATGGATCCCCTCTTTTCTTTCTTGGACTCCAGTACCATGCTCTGGACCACCACATTTCCCTCTCCCTCCCTGTGGAGAAGGCAGCCTTGTTCTGCCCCCATCTAATGACTTTAGGACTGATTATTCAGGAAGGGAAGAGAAAGAAGAGAAAATTGGGTAGAGGATACATTGTCTTCTTCCTAAATAGATAACGTACCTCAACAGAAATTCTCCACTTTGTTGCTGTTATGATTGAACAGTTTTCCATTGACGACTTTCAAAATATTTGATATATAAATTAATTTCTTCTATAAGTAATCATACTCTTAAAATGGGGACCAGCCAACATCTCCTGAAGTCTTTGCGTTCTAAGAAACTGAAATCTATGTCCATTAAATTAATGAAAGTAATTACTTTTTAATGACCATAAATATGGGTAACCAATGATAAAAAAAAGGGAACAGTACCCATTACCTCTATCAGGGAAGAAAAATATCAAACCACACAAGAGTGTGAGCTCTGGAGCCAGAATATTAGGTTTAAAACCCAGTTCTGGGGTCTTTGGTAAGTTAGAGTCTCTGTGTCTCAATTTTCTTATCTGTAAAATGAGGATAATAGTGGTACTTCTTAGAGTCATGGGAATTATGGCAGATAATGTGCAAAAATTTCTTAGATGAGCATCTAACATCAAAAATATTAGTTATTGAACTTCCCTGGTGGTGCAGTGGTTAAGAATCCACCTGCCAATGCAGGGGACAGGGGTTCGAGCCCTCGCCTGGGAAGATCCTACATGCCGCAGAGCAACTAAGCCCGTGCGCCACAACTCCCAAGCCTACGCCCTAGAGCCTGCGAGCCACAACTACTGAGCCTGTGTGCCACAACTACTGAAGCCCGTGTGCTGAGGGTCTGTGCTCCGCAACAAGAGAAGCCACCACAATGAGAAGCCCGCGCACCACAATGAAGAGTAGCCCCCGCTCGATGCAACTAGAAAAAGCCCATGCGCAGCAACAAACACCCAATGCAGCCAAAATTAAATTTAAAATATATATATATATATTAGTTATTAATGTCATTATAAGGTACTCACAGATGCCTGAAACTGTGTCCATAGACTGTGATTCTTAGACTCTGATTTGAGAAACAATATATTAAAATGTAGACTCTGTCACTTAGGTGATCACTTGGCACTAATGTCATCATAAATCCATGAAAACCAAAATAGGCACCAAAATTGTATGAATGAATTTAAGCCTATATGTTTATATTCTTCCTTAAAGATTGTGTTTGAAATAAAAACATAAAATATTTACATTCTCATAGAGAACTTACTAATCTCCTAGCATATGTTGGTGGTCTCCAGTATGAGAATCACCCCTTATAACATAATAATATATTTTCATTCTCTCTACAACTTGAGGTAATATAAACAAAGACTAAATAGTCTTTGTTTTTAGTTGATTTTAGTTTAAATAAGCAGGACTTCTTTCAATTATTCTAAATAAGAATAACCTAGAACAAAAAAGAAAGAAAAGAAAGTTTATGCATGATAGAATTCATGCTCATCAACTGCAGATCACGAGATTATGATAGTTAATTGAGTGGATCCTAGATCAACCCCAGTTTTCAACCAACATTCTCTTAAGGGCTACATCACTATTCTTTCAAAAGCCCTTATGCACCTCTTCATAAACTAATTAAAGTAAAACTTCACTTTTCTTCATTTTTAAATAATTTCACCATAGAGCTAAGTGAAGAAGTGAAGAAGTGCTCTGTAGGGCCACTACTTTAACTGTTTTGATCCATCCTGCTCTCTGACTTAATTAGTAATTATTTTCTCAATGTTTAACATGTATCTCCAGGGTAAGTTTTTCACATTTTCTAAATGCAGCACAAAAGTTTAAGTAGAATAGGGAAGATGAAATGTCCTGCTCTAAAAATGGGCTATTACGTCCTTTGGTCATAGTGAAATAATGTCATTGTCAAATCTGACTCAGGAGAAGGTTCTGCTGTGGCTGGTGGAGAAGGAGCCTTAATTGACTATCCAGAAACAGAAGGAAAGACTGCATTGATTATTCATGCTTCCATATATATATGTACCTTTTTACTAATCAAGGTCATTTCTTAGCACTTGTTTCACAGAAAATTCTAGTTGTCTGACGATTTAAGGTGTCCCACTTTGTTAAAAAAAAAGTTATTTTAAGAACTTCTACCCTATTTACATGCTGCTTGGGACTACAGTAGATATAAAATAACTGCCTTTTGTCCTTAAGTGAAAACCTTCTAAAAGCACCAGAAAGATTTTAATACAGCTATGCTTTATGTCATCTTGAAATTTATGCATTACATGCCTCAATTCCTTTCAGACAGAATTAGCAAGGGGACTCCCTAGGTGAAGAGTCTTCACTCAAGACAAGAGGACAGAAAGACTAAAAGGCATATCAAGCACAGGGAACAGGAAATCTAAGGGCCAAATATGCCTGGAGGAGAGTTAAGAAGGGGGAAAGACTGGGCAGGGAGACCCAATCTCAGAATGAGGGAAACGATGCTGAAGAAAAGCAGATGAGAATAAAACCAGGAGTTTAAGAAAAGTGTGGTGGGATTGCGAATTAATTGCTTAGAGCAAAAAAATGTTCAAACCCTTTTCAATGGACAAACTCTTTCATAAACAAAATTCCTTCTCCAAGATTTTAAACTTAAGGCCAAAGAAAGCTTGAAGTCAGTCTTTATCCAGTGACTAAAGTTCCTAGATATAAGGCTTAATGGCTGTCATAAACCATGTGTCCCACTAAAAGAAACTGGCCTGCAGTGAGCATGCATGAAGCCCACCTGCTGAGAGATGGAGGTGCTGAATTTTTCTGAAGCCAAGGCTGAGTCCTGCCCTTTCCTCAGCTTCATTTGTTCCACCTTTGTTGGTATTCCTGAAACAGTAATTTTTAATTTGACTTAAGCTAGATTGCATTGTAGCTAAGAACCCTGAAAAATCCACTCAAGCAATGTAAAGGTTTGGCAGAAAGTCATTTACTGTTTGCAGAACCTCAGCATCTCCACAAAGCACCATGGTTCCCCAGATCAGAAACTGAAAGCCACTGCCCTAAGTAATAGCTGTTGAGATTTGCCTTTATGAGCAGACAGAGGTATAATATGTGGCTAGGGCCAGAGATGAACTCACATATACTTCATTCATTCACACGACACATATTTATTGGACTCCTATTATGTGCTAGGCACTGTACTAGACACCGGGGCTCTAACAGTGGATGAGAGACGTGTTCCCTGCGTTCGTGGTGCTTACTATCCAGTGGCCAGGTGTGCTCCTGGGCAGTGAAGTACAGAAGGCCATCTCTCCCTGTTATTGATGGTTGCTAGTCTTTCATAATAATGCAATGAAAAATATTAGTGCTTAAAGTGAATACTGTATATTTATCATGAACATTTAATTACACATCAATATCATTTGTGAAATGCCTACATCACTAGTCCTAAGACATATTAGGTCAGCTTATATCTACCATAAAATCTGAGAGAGCATTTAATCAAGATGACATAGATGAATTAAACATTTGCTACCAAAGTAATGAGGCTTTATTTTATATTACTAGTGATTGAAATTGTTTTGCTCCTTTAAAGTACTGGGGAAATATCTTTCTTTACTTCTGAAAACACAAGTTAACTGCTAGTCCATATTGCTTTCCTTAGCACTTAATATTATTATTTATGAATATAAATAACTAAAGGATCCCTCTATTAGGAATCCATAATTTCCAAGGATAACCAATCCTTAAATAGTAAAACAACTGAGTCCTAAAGTTAGATTTGTTGCTGCAGTATGATGACATGAATCTGAAAGACTTTTGCTACTACGTTGAAGGACAAGGCCTGGGCTTGCAGGGTTATGTAAGTAAATTTGTAATCATTTACAAGAAAATACCTGCACCAAGCACACTAGAGGTCAGGAATTCAGGTGAGCATTTCAAGGTTCCACAATTTCCACAGTAACAGAGGCGCAAGTGGAAGGTGTGAAAGGACAAGACCTGGATGAGGATCTGAGCAAGGGGGTGCAGCTTCAGGGTGAAATCATAAGGAGAATAATCCCCAATTCTTCCCTTGAATGGGCAGACTCTCTTTCTCCATCAGACAGGAAGAGATGACCTCACCAGACATATTCACATTGCAAGATCATCATTTCATCACATGTACTTAGACATAAATCCACTTCTAGCATCTGAGTCAAGATGATTCTTTCATCCTGATTCCTCCCCACTAGTTTGAGGTTGTACTGGGTACAAGCTGAAAATCGAAAAAAAAAATGACTTGGGTTTCTCTGCAGAGCATTCCCCTCCTGTACTGGTTCTTCCACTGATTTATCCACTCACTCAGTATTTACTGAGCATATACTATATTCCAGTTACTGTGCTTGGTCCTGGAGATACTGGAGCTACAAAGATGAAGACGACACAGTTTCTATCCTCCAACAGTGTTAAGCATTCAGTGTCATGGCAGTGGTCTCTAAACTTTTGTATAACATACTCCTAATAAATGATTCAGTATGTTCTGTCAATCATGGATATTTACCATTTGTAATTTATTATAATTATTACATATTTCCATTATTGTATTCCTTTCATCTAATATCTCAGGGCAAAACAAACCCTTAGAGGACTTCCCTGGTGGAGCAGTGGTTAAGAATCCACCTGTCAGTGCAAGGGACATGGGTTCAAGCCCTGGTCCAGGAAGATCCCACATGCCGCAGAGCAACTAAGCCCGTGCACCACAACTACTGAGCCTGTGCTCTAGAGCCCGCGAGCCACAGCTACTGAAGCCCGTGCACCTAGAGCCCATGCTCCGCAGCAAGAGAAGCCACTGCAGTGAGAAGCCCACGCACTGCAACAAAGAGTAGCCCCAGCTCGCCACAACTAGAGAAGGCCTGCGCGCAGCAACGAAGACCCAACGCAGCCAATATATTAATTAATTAATTAATTAATTAATTAATTAATTAAAAAACCCTTAAGATAATGTTCCTAGATAGCAATAGTTGATGTAAATCTACATTTTACGTGATCTTAATAATTTTAAATCTTCTGTCAGATGCGATATTTGCTATTGTTTTTACCTACAATGGGTCTGACGGCAGGGCCACCGCATATTATTACACATAAGTACGTGTCATCCTGCTGCTGAGGAAGTGCTCACAGGGGTACAGAGGAGTCAGCTCTGGCTTTTTCTTGTCGTTCGTTGTGTCTACATTACAATTATCATCTAGAATCCAGAGACCCTTGTAGAAATACATTTAAGGCTATTGTCCATTTCATGCAGGTTAGCTTTGGTTAGGAAAAATGTTAACATAAAATCTGTAAATCCTCTCAAAACCAGAAAATAAGTAATTACAAGATTTCATAATATGCTGAATACGAGCAAATACATGAGAGCAAACTCGGTATAATGGGGGACTGAATGAAGGTACCAGGGTAGTCCTGTTCATTAAAGATTAGAAAAGCTTAATTTCCTTAGATGTGAAATAAATATAAGTAGAATATGTAACACAGCCTTCTTGTACCTTCCTGTAGAGGACTGACCTGTACTTCGTTTGGAAGAACAGTGGTCTGCAGAGTGAAACAAAGGTCCTGCCATCTGAGGTACTGGAGCACAAAGGGCAGACAGCCTCATTTCGCTTGAGGTGGAAAGCTAAAGGTGGAGGAAGGCAGCGCAGGTGACGTGCCGGGTGAGTTTTATAGTACGGTGGTTTCATTACGTATAGGCAGAGAGAAGGCCTTAGAAGACACAGCTGTTTAAGTCTGTGGGGCACAAAAGCAGAACGTGTTCGGAGGAGCACAGGCAAGCAATTCAGGGTGTTTACAGGTTAGGGAGCCAAGTGGGCAGGCTTAGCTACAGAGACATAATAGATGAAAAGAGGATTGACAGAAATCTGCTGGTGCTGAGAACGCTGATGGCTTCAATTTAGAAAAGGGCAGCCAAAATTAAAGAGATGAGCTGAGGAAAGAGCAGATCACAGAGGTGGATAGGTTTTTAAAAGAGAAATCATTGAGGAACATGTCATATTAAAAGACACTGCTGAAAAGCAGCTTTCTTGGGAACTAAATAAATGGCTCTTAATGCTAAGAATATCACAGAGAGTGGAGCAGTTACCCATAAAAGCCTTTCCTAGAACCAGATATCTGTGGGTTACACGAATGGAATAATTACGTAACACATTTGATTTTAAAAGATACGATGACCATTTTGCCTTTAATGGCCAAAGACCTTTCTGAAGTCCTAGCCTCTGACATTCCTCTTTGTAGCCTTCTTACTCTTCAGTACCTCTAAGAAACTCTGGAGACTGACCAGTGAGAGAGGTGTAGCTTCAAATAGCTAAGTCCATATGATTGAACCTTATCCCACTTACAACCACTGTCCACTAGTTTTGAGTTTATTTGCGAAAAGTAAAGCCTAGCTATTCTACATTAATACATGCATACATTCAAACATGACTCTGCTTATATGAAATCATCATGCTGTACACCTTAAATATCTTACAATTTTACTTTTAATTATGCCTCAATAAAGCTGGAAAAACCTACTACTCTTCTATTCCTGGAAAAATCCAAACTTTTGCAGAAAGACAATGTACTATGGTTAAGGCAAAGCAACAATTACCATTGATAAATCATTAGGGAATTGAGTTGAGGGTCGCAAGCTGCCTCTGAACCGCAATGAAGGAATAAAATTTTTTCATAACTGGTTTCCAAAATGAAAGAAAAGGGGAAGAGAGTAGAAGTATTCTGGGATTGCCAAGAAGTTGTGAGAAGAAGGATTCATGTTGCACAGAAGCATGAGTAAATTCTACGAGAGTTGGCACACTAAACATTAAGGGGATGTTTTGGGCAAAGTTGTCTAATAAATAACAGTCAGTACTAAGGCTTAGCAGATGTCAGGGAACTCTTAGCATGGAATCTCCCTGAATTCTTCCAACTCTTCTCACTTTCGCTTGCAGAAGGGAAAAAGAAATCTGGGAGAAGCCCACACTCTTGGGGCTTCAGGAGTGGGGACAGGGAGAGAAAGACCAAAGAGGACTTTGAGAGTCACCCCCTCGACTGCTCCTTTCCATGCACCCTATGCCCTTAGTAGGTTCTTTCTCCTTGAGGTAATTGTAGATTTCACCTCACAAAAGCAGTAAAACTTGCCCACCTTGTTCTTACCAGACCCTGACAACTAACAATTTTTTCATTCATTCTGCTCCAATAACAATACTCTGTTATATGTTCCCCTTCTAAAGTGAGTTATCTTATTATAAAAAATTCAAACAATACATAAAAAGTCCATCATAATCCTATCCCTTGGAAACAGCCTTTTTATTCAGCCAATTTCTTCAACTTTGTTTTCTCCTTCACTATTCATTGGGTCTGTTCCTTAATCTGAACCAAAAAATATATATATATTATTTTTTAAAGATTATATTTTTATTTTAGAAGTATAAAAATGTTCAGAATCTATTTAAAGCAAAAAATGCTGCATTCTTGTAGTATAAATGTAATAGGATAAAAAGCACCGAGCAATAATACAGCCTTGTCTATTTGAAGGGATAGCTCCTGGTAAAAAAGTAAAGTAACTCACAAACTTGTGTGTCCACTGTCCTGCTTCTGATGCAGTCAGAAGCCTGCCTATGACCTGAGGGACCAAATGGGGGGCCAGTTTCCACAATCTAGTTATTCTACCTGAATGGTGGCCCATACTTCAGAATGGCCCCTTCTTCCTTGCTGTCCTAGAAAAATTCCCATGATCTCAGCTAGTTATTGGAAGCATGTAATCTGATTCACTTCAGGTTAACATATGAATGAAGAAAAGATTGCTTAAGCAGGGACCTTCCCAGGAGTATGCTTGTTAACACAAAAACAATTCCAAAGGCTAGAATTTCAGGCTGCATGATAAAGTGAAATGGGAGAATTTCCAGTAGTGTGCAGAGATCATTTTGATTCGAAGAAGTATCCCCCAGTGAAAGCGAAAATCACAACACCATGTAAAGTCTGTCCCCAGCTACTTGAGTTCTAGCATAATGCTAATCTTGTTGCAGTTACTACACTGTAAAGGCAGGAGAGCCAGGAGGAAGATCAAGGGTTTTGGAATAATGTACCTGTGGATTCACCCCACTCCTCACTAGAGGAATGCCTTTGGCCAGATGTTGTTGTGTTGCTGTCATTCAACCTCTCAGAGGGCTTTCCTCACCTGTTAAGCAGGGTTGCTATGAAAATTTAAATCAATAAAATAGTACATATAAAGGGCATGACACACAGTAGGTACTCAATAATAGAAGTTATTGCTTATTTCTTTCAGGCTTTATGCCACATTTAATAAACTGGGATTTTCCCAGTCTTCTGTTAAGCAACAGTTGATGGAGTGAAAGGATGGTCTTACTACTAGCCAATGGGGACCAATACGCCTCCTTTCATATTGCGTCATTACTCATTGAAATGGTTAGAATGTTGTACATTTTTCCCGAGAGGTTATAAACCAGGTGAAATTTGGTCCCCAGACATAAATACTTTAATCTTCACAATGTTAAGTTTATTTTTTAAACTTGAATTAGCTGTCAGCATTTAATAATCAGAAATACGACATAAAATCCCTATTTCCATCATCTTTTATGGAATTTGTATTTCAACCTAAGTGACCATTGATAGATAAAGAAGATGTGGTATATATAAACAATGGAATATTACTTAGCCACAAAAAAGAATGAAATAATGCCATTTACAGCAACATGGGTGGATCTAGAAATTATCCTACTAAGTGAAGTAAGTCAGAAAGAGAAAGACAAATATTATATGATATCACGTATATATGGAATCTAAAAACTAGTACAAATGGACTTATTTACAAAACAGAAACAAACTCAGAGTCATAGAAAACAAACTTATGGTTTCCAAAGGTGGGGGGAGGGATAAATTGGGAGTTGGGATTCGCAGATGCACACTACCATATATAAAACAGGTAATCAACAAGGATTTACTGTATAGCACAGGAACTACATTCACTATATTGTAATAAACTATAGTGGAAAAGTATAAAAAAAAGAATATAGATATATATGTGTAACCAAATCATTTTGCTATACACCTGAAATTAACACAATAGTGTAAATCAACTATAATTCAATTAAAAAACAAATTCATGCTTCAAAAGCGTACTCCCTCACAAGAACAACTACTGGAGAAAGTCACAGCTAGCTTTTTTAGCTAGGACACGTGTTCTCCAGGAAGCCACAGTTGTTACCACGCCTTAGAGTTCCCCAACACGGAGGAAGAACATCAGTTACCATTTACCATCCAGCTTGCACTCTTGCCTTGCTAACTCTGGGCTCTCTCTACTACTTTTCACTTCTGGCCTGGCTCCTATGGGCATCTGATTTAGTGACCTCTGTCACAAGCGTGAATTAGTATATTTCACAATGTATAGCAGTATATTCCACAATATATAGCAGTATATTCAGGTTCTGAAATCCGATAACTTGGGTTTCAATACTGATTCTCCAGATTACTAGTTTTATAACCTCAGGCAAGTTACTTTACCTCTCAGAGTCTCAGTTTCTTCAACCCTACAAGAAAAGTAGTAACTGATTCATCTCCCAGGGTTGTTGTGAGGTTTGATGTAATGCATATTAAGAACTTTTCATCATACCTGGTTAGGGGCAATAAACGTTAACTACTACAAAGAAGGAGATGATGATGATGATGATGCTATTATCACTATGACTACTCTAAGTAGTATTACCACAATTACCTACTACTGTAGGTAATTTCGTTTGGAAAGCCCTAAGGAACATGGAGCCTTTCAAAAGTGGGAAAGAGCAGTTTCTATCTGCGGCTGCCCAGGAGCACAATGAGATCAGCTACAGAGTGAAGCGAAAGAGCTTCCAATCTCAAAGGCAGTGAAACCACTACAAGCCAGACTTCCAGTCCAGTCCAGGGAAAGAAGGCAAGACTCTGTCCCAAAATCCCAATAGGAAATATGTTTCAGATAAGCCAACCCAGCCAACAAAACCAGAGTGTGGAGAAGACAGGATCTCTAAAGACTTGAAGCTAGAAAACTTCATAGAGGCAAGAGAGGTACCCTTAAGTTAGTACTCACCCAGGGAAGGCAAGGGAATGAGGTACTGGGCAGAGCAAGGGGGAGAGGGCGGGAATGCAGGCAGGTGTCTGTCAAGAGGAAATGGAGTATAAACTATAGTCAGAGCAGAGAAGCCCCGACCTCTGCTAGAGAACCCAAGACAAGACCAGAAGGCAAGGGAGATCACATGATGGCACACAATCAGAAGTTACGTTTCCTTAGGGCTTCCACAAAGTAGAGGAAAATACTGGGTTGTGCACTGAATATACTTAACAGCCCCAAGGTGGGAAGTTCATCATCAACACAACCAGCATCCATCTTTTACAAAGTACTTTCCTGTTTATCATTTGATCCCAGACTAGCTGTACAAAATGGAATTCTCCTATTTTACAGATGAATAGAGATGAAGAGATTAAACCATTGCTTAAAGGCACAAATCTAGTAAATGGTGAAGCTTGCTAGAGCTTAATTCTTCCGAAACCCATTACTTTGCACTGCTCACTGCACCGTCTTCAGAAACTACCTTTTGTTCACTGTGTGGTTTCCAAGTTTGTTTTTACCTTTAAAATCTTCTTGCTTTAAGGAAGTTTTTTTATTGTTCGTTTCTTATTTTAATGCAGATATCCCTTGGTTGAATACAGAAGACAAAGGTCAAGGAAAAGACATGTCAAAGTCTGGAACGGCATAGCTAAATAAATTAATTTCCGTGGTCAGGCATGGGGTCACCAATAGTTCCAGCTACAGACTAGAATAACCCAATCTCCTCACCACCACCCCAAGCCCCAGACCACTAGAGTCGGGGATTATGATGTGGTAACATTTTCATGGAGGATTTATTGTAATTTTATCCAAAATATCTTCATCATCCCAATGGATAGATTACTCTTGTATTATTCTAGTGGGGATGAAGGATTACTGTCAAGAAGACACTTTTAAAAGTTGTAGGAGAGGGGGAAGATGGCGGAAGAGTAAGACGCGGAGATCACCTTCCTCCCCACAGATACATCAGAAATACATCTACACGTGGAACAACTCCTACAGAACACCTACTGAACGCTGGCAGAAGACCTCAGACCTCCCAAAAGACAAGAAACGCCCCCACGTATCCGGGTAGGGTAAAAGAAAAAAGAATAAACAGAGACAAAAGAATAGGGACGGGACCTCCACCAGTGGGAGGGAGCTGTGAAGGAGGAAAGTTTTCCACTCCGCCCGTTGTGGGCGGAGACTGCAGGTGGCGGAGGGGGAAAGCTTCGGGGCCGCAGAGGAGAGCGCAGCAACAGGGGTGCGGAGGGAAAAGAGGAGCGATTCCCCGCACAGAGGATTGGTGCCGACCTGCACTCACCAGCCTGAGAGGCTTGTCTGCTCACCGCCGGGGCAGGCGGGGCTGGGAGCTGAGGCTCGGGCTTCAGTCAGAGCGCAGGGAGAGAACTGGCGGCGTGAACACAGCCTTAAAGGGGTTAGCAGGAGTCCTGGGAAAAGTCTGGAGCTGCCGAAGAGACAAGAGACTTTTTCTTCCCGCTTTGTTTCCTGGTGCGCGAGGAGAGGGGATTAAGAGCGCTGCTTAAAGGAGCTCCAGAGACGGGCGCGAGCCGCGGCTAAAAGCGCGGACCCCAGAGACGGGCATGAGACGCTAAGGCTGCTGCTGCCGCCACAAAAAAGCCTATGTCCGAGCACAGGTCACCCTCCACACCTCCCTTCCAGGGTGCCTGTGCAGCCCGCCACTGCCAGGGTCCCGGGATCCAGGGACAACTTCCCCGGGAAAACGCACGGCATGCCTCAGGCTGGTGCAACGTCATGCTGGCCTCTGCCCCCGCAGGCTCGCCCCGCACTCTGTGCCCCTCCTTCCCCCGGGCGTGAGTGAGCCAGAGCCACAGAATCAGCGGCTCCTTTAACCCCGTCCTGTCTGAGCGAAGAACAGACGTCCTCCGGCGACCTACACGCAGAGGCAGGGCCAAATCCAGGGCTGAGCCCCGGGAGCTGTGTGAACAAAAAGAGAAAGGGAAATCTCTCCCAGCAGTGTCAGAAGCAACGGATTAAAGCTCCACAATCAACTTGATGTACCCTGCATCTGTGGAATACATGAATAGACAACGAATAATCCTAAATTGAGGAGGTGGACTTTGAGAGCAAGATTTATGATTTTTTCCCCTTTTCCTCTTTTTGTGAGTGTGTATGTGTATGCTTCTGTGTGAGATTTTGTCTGTATAGCTTTGCTTTCACCCTTTGTCCTAGGGTTCTATCTGTCCTTTTCTTTTTTAATTTAAAAAAAAAAACTTTTTTCTTAAAAATTATTTATTTTAATAACTTTATTTTATTTTCTTTTATCTTCTTTCTGTCTGTTTTTCTACTTTTTCTCCCTTTTATTCTGAGCCATGTGGATGAAAGGCTATTGGTGCTGCAGCCAGGAGTCAGTGCTGTGCCTCTGAGGTGGGAGACCCAACTTCAGGACAATGGCCCACAACAGACCTCCCAGCTCCACGTAATATCAAATGGCAAAAATCTCCCAGAGATCTCCATCTCAACACCAACACCCAGCTTCACTCAACGAACAGCAAGCTACAGTGCTGGACACCCTAGGCCAAACAACTAGCAAGACAGGAACACAACCCCACCCATTAGCAGAGAGGCTGCCTAAAATCATAATAAGTCCACAGACACCCCAAAACACACCACCAGACGTGGACCTGCCCACCAGAAAGACAAGATCCAGCCTCATCCACCAGACACAGGCACTAGTCCCCTCCACCAGGAAGCCTACACAACCCACTGAACCAACCTTAGCCACTGGGGACAGACACCAAAAACAACAGGAAGTACGAGACTGCAGCCTGCAAAAAGGAGACCCCAAACACAGTAAATAAGCAAAATGAGAAGACAGAAAAACACACAGCAGATGAAGGAGCAAGATAAAAACCCACCAGACTTAACAAATGAAGAGGAAATAGGCAGTCTACCTGAAAAAGAATTCTGAATAATGATAGTAAAGATGATCCAAAATCTTGGAAATAGAATAGAGAAAATCAAGAAACATTTAACAAGGACCTAGAAGAACTAAAGGTGAAAAAAACAACGATGAACAACACAATAAATGAAATTAAAAATTCTCTAGAAGGGATCAATAGCAGAATAACTGAGGCAGAAGAACGGATAAGTGACCTGGAAAATAAAATAGTGGAAATAACTACTGCAGAGCAGAATAAAGAAAAAAGAATGAAAAGAACTGAGGACAGTCTCAGAGACCTCTGGGACAACATTAAATGCACCAACATTTGAATTATAGGGGTTCCAGAAGAAGAAGAGAAAAAGAAAGGGATTGAGAAAATATTTGAAGAGATTATTATAGTTGAAAACTTCCCTAATATGGGAAAGGAAATAGTTAATCAAGTCCAAGAAGCACAGAGAGTCCCATACAGGATAAATCCAAAGGGAAACACACCAAGACACATATTAATCAAACTGTCAAAATTTAAATACAAAGAAAACATATTAAAAGCAGCAAGGGAAAAACAAATAACACACAAGGGTATCCCTATAAGGTTAACAGCTGATCTTTCAGCGGAAACGCTGCAAGCCAGAAGGGACTGGCAGGACATATTTAAAGTGGTGAAGGAGAAAAAGCTACAACCAAGATTACTCTACCCAGCAGGATCTAATTGAGATTTGATGGAGAAATTAAAACCTTTACAGACAAGCTAAAGCTGCGAGAGTTCAGCACCACCAAACCAGCTTTACAAGAAATGCTGAAGGAACTACTCTAGGCAAGAAACACAAGAGAAGGAAAAGACCTACAATAACAAACCCAAAACAATTAAGAAAATGGGAATAGGAACATACATATTGATAATTACCATAAATGTAAATGGATTAAATCCTCCCACCAAAAGACACAGACTGGCTGAATGGATACAAAAACAAGACCCATATATATGCTGTCTACAAGAGACCCACTTCAGACCTAGAGACACATACAGACTGAAAGTGAGGGGATGGAAAAAGATATTCCATGCAAATTGAAACCAAAAGAAAGCTGGAGTAGCAATTCTCATATCAGACAAAATAGACTTTAAAATAAAGACTATTAGAAGAGACAAAGAAGGACACTACATAATGATCAAGGGATCGATCCAAGAAGAAGATATAACAATTGTAAATATGCACCCAACATAGGAGCACCTCAATACATAAGGCAAATAATAACAGCCATAAAAGGGGAAATTGACAGTAACACATTCATAGTAGGGGACTTTAACACCCCACTTTCACCAATGGACAGATCATCCAAAATGAAAATAAATAAGGAAACACAAGCTTTAAATGATACATTAAACAAGACAGACTTAATTGATATTTATAGGACATTCCATCCAAAAACAACAGAATACACATTTTTCTCCAGTGCTCATGGAACATTCTCCAGGATAGATCATATCTTCGGTCACAAATCAAGCCTTGGTAAATTTAAGAAACTTGAAATTGTATCAAGTATCTTTTCCAACCACAATGCTATGAGACTAGATATCAATTACAGGAAAAGATCTGTAAAAACTACAAACACATGGAGGCTAAACAATACACTACTTAATAATGAAGTGATCATTGAAGAAATCAAAGAGGAAATCAAAAAATACCTAGAAACAAATGACAATGGAGACACGATGACCCAAAACCTATGGGATGCAGCAAAACCAGTTCTAAGAGGGAAGTTTATAGCAATACAATCCTACCTTAAGAAACAGGAAACATCTCGAATAAACAATCTAACCTTGCATGTAAAGCAATTAGAGAAAGAAGAAAAAAAAAAACCCCAAAGTTAGCAGAAGGAAAGAAATCATAAAGATCAGATCAGAAATAATGAAATGAAGGAAACGATAGCAAAGATCAATAAAACTAAAAGCTGGTTCTTTGAGAAGACAAAGAAAATGGATAAACCATTAGCCAGCTTATCAAGAAAAAAAGGGAGAAGACTCAAATCAATAGAATTGAAAATGAAAAAGGAGAAGTAACAACTGACACTGCAGAAATACAAAAGACCATGAGAGATTACTACAAGCAACTCTGTGCCAATAAATTGGACAACTTGGAAGAAATGGACAAATTCTTAGAAATGCACAACCTGCCAAGACTGAATCAGGAAGAAATAAAAAATATGAACAGACCAATCACAAGCACTGAAATTGAAACTGTGATTAAAAATCTTCCAACAAACAAAAGCCCAGGACCAGATGGCTTCACAGGTGAATTCTATCAAACATTTAGAGAAGAGCTAACACCTATTCTTCTCAAACTCTACCAAAATATAGAAGAGGGAGGAACACTTCCAAACTCATTCTACGAGGTCACTATCACCCTGAAACCAAAACCAGACAATGATGTCACAAAGAAAGAAAACTACAGGCCAATATTACTGATGAACATAGATGCAAAAATCCTCAACAAAATACTAGCAAACACAATCCAACAGCACATTAAGAGAATCATACACCATGATGAACTGGGGTTTATTCCAGGAATGGAAGGATTCTTCAATATATGGAAATCAATCAACGTGATATACCATATTAACAAATCGAAGGAGAAAAACCATATGGTCATCTCAATAGATGCAGAGAAAGGTTTTGACAAAATTCAACACCCATTTAAGATAAAAACCCTCCAGAAAGTAGGCATAGAGGGAACTTTCCTCAACATAATAAAGGCCATATATGACAAACCCACAGCCAACATCATCCTCAATGGTGAAAAACTGAAAGCATTTCCACTAAGGTCAGGAACAAGTCAACGTTGCCCACTGTCACCACTCTGATTCAACATAGTTTTGGAAGTTTTAGCCACAGCAATCAGAGAAGAAAAGGAAATAAAAGGAATCCAAATTGGAAAAGAAGAAGTAAAGCTGTCACTGTTGGCAGATGACATGATGCTATACACAGAGAATCCTAAAGATGCTAGCACAAAACTACTAGAGCTAATCAATGAATTTGGTAAAGTAGCAGGATACAAAGTTAATGCACAGAAATCTCTGGCATTCCTATACACTAATGATGAAAAATCTGAAAGTGAAATTAAGAAAACACTCCCATTTGCAACAAAAAGAATAAAATATCTAGGAATAAACCTACCTAAGGAGACAAAAGACCTGTATGCAGAAAATTATAAAACACTGATGAAAGAAATTAAAGATGATACAAATAGATGGAGAGATATACCATGTTCTTGGATTGGAAGAATCAACATTGTGAAAATGACTTTACTTCCCAAAGCAATCTACAGATTCAATGCAATCCCTATCAAACTACCAATGGCATTTTTCACAGAACTAGAACAAAAAATTTCACAATTTGTATGGAAACACAAAAGACCCCAAAATGCCAAAGCAATCTTGAGAACGAAAAATGGAGCTGGAGGAATCAGGCTCCCTGACTTCAGACTATACTACAAAGCTACAGTAATCAAGACAGTATGGTACTGGCACAAAAACAGAAAGATAGATCAATGGAACAGGATAGAAAGCCCAGAGATAAATCCACGCACATATGGTCACCTTATCTTTGATAAAGGAGGCAGGAATGTACAGTGGAGAAAGGACAGCCTCTTCAATAAGTGGTGCTGGGAAAACTGGACAGGTACATGTAAAAGAATGAAATTATAACACTCCCTAACACCACATACAAAAATAAACTCAAAATGGATTAAAGACCTAAATGTAAGGCCAGACACTATAAAACTCTTAGAGGAAAACGTAGGCAGAACACTCTGTGACATAAATCACAGCAAGATCCTTTTCGACCCACCTCCTAGAGAAATGGAAATAAAACCAAAAATAAACAAATGGGACCTAATGAAACTTAAAAGCTTTTGCACAACAAAGGAAACCATAAACAAGACTAGAAGAAAACCCTCAGAATGGGAGAAAATATTTGCAAATGAGGCAACTGACAAAGGATCAATCTCCAAAATTTACAAGCAACTCATGCAGCTCAATAACAAGAAAACAAACAACCCAATCCAAAAATGGGCAGAAGACATAAACAGACATTTCTCCAAAGAAGATATACAGAGTACCAACAAACACATGAAACAAAGCTCAACATCATTAATCTTTAGAGAAATGTAAATCAAAACTACAATGAGATATCATCTCACACCAGTCAGAATGGCCATCATCAAAAAATCTAGAAACAATAAATGCTGGAGAGGGTGTGGAGAAAAGGGAACCCTCTTGCACTGCTGGTGGGAATGTGAATTGGTACAGCCACGATGGAGAACAGTATGGAGGTTCCTTAAAAAACTACAAATAGAACTACCATATGACCCAGCAATCCCACTCCTGGGCATATACCCTGAGAAAACCATAATTCAAAAAAAGTCATGTACCAAAATATTCATTGCAGCTCTATTTACAATAGCCAGCAGATGGAAACAACCTAAGTGTCCATCATCGGATGAATGGATAAAGAAGATGTGGCACATATATACAATGGAATATTACTCAGCCATAAAAAGAAATGAAATTGAGTTATTTGTAGTGAGGTGGATGGACCTAGAGTCTGTCATACAGAGTGAAGTAAGTCAGAAAGAGAAAGACAAATACCATATGCTAACACATATATATGGAATCTAAGAAAATAAATATGTCATGAAGAACCTAGTGGTAAGGCAGGAATAAAGACACAGACCTACTAGAGAATGGACTTGAGGATATGGGGAGGGGGAAGGGTAAGCTGTGACAAAGTGAGAGAGTGGCATGGACATATATACACTTCCAAGCGTAAAATAGATAGCTAGTGGGAAGCAGCTGCATAGCCCAGGGAGATGAACTCGGTGCTTTGTGACCACCTGGAGGGGTGGGTTAGGGAGGGTGGGAGGGAGGGAGATGCAAGAAGGAAGAGATATGGGAACATATGTATATGTATAACTGATTCACTTTGTTATAAAGCAGAAACTAACATACCATTGTAAAGCAATTATACTCCAATAAAGATGTTAAAAAAAAAGTTGTAGAAGAATGTAACTGAAAGTAATATTCTCTGCCAGGATTTGGAACTTGCCTGTTTAGGTAGTATAATTTTGCCAAGAACTCTCCAGTTAATACTATGCTTTCAACACTGATTAGAAAGTAAAATGTACTATCTCAAACTAGAGTAATATCTTTTTTCATGTCATGTGATTCTGCTTTAAGAGATTTTTCCAGAGCCGAGAATAGAACAGGTCTCTAAGGCTCCCAGTCCAATGAACTGAACAATGTGGCTTCTTCATTTTTAAATGGTCTGTTTTGAAATGAACAAATCTTAACATTTCATCAAGCTAAGAAAAGAAACAAAAGGAAAGAAATAGTCTCTTTGGCCAGGAAAAAGCTGAGATAGGTTTGAAGATGCAGAAGCTGAAGTTACCTGTAAGGCTGCCCAAACTAAACTGAATCAATTGAGTCAATTTTTTTAATCAAACAAAACCCACCACAAATCTTTTTTCTTTTCTTTTGACCGAGAGTCTGTGTTTCGAAGTTACACAGACAAAAATACCTGTCAAACCCAATGATATGTAAGAGAGTCACAAGGAATGCTGATATTTTCTGAGAAAGATTTTAAAGAATCTAGTGTGTAAGTTTGTAAGACTGGGCTTTCAAACAAGATGTGCGTTGACAGACACACAGACACACATGAATGCACACACCACACATACGTACACCTTCTCTTCAGAAGGCACAAAGGTACTCATTTGAACCAATGGGGTAAAGCACTTGCAACACATATAAAATATCTATTATATCACCCATTAAAGTATTTTTAGAGCTACTGACCTTTATGTGAACTAAACAATAAGGCTGTTCACAAACCTGAGAGAGAGAGCAGCTTTTCCAAAGTGAAACAGTGAACCACTGTCCCTAATGCATCCATCAAACTAAACAATTAAAATGGCATCTAGCACAAAATTTAAAACGCCATGTAACATAACAACTGTCAAGATTATTGGTCCTGTCTCAATAAAAAAATTCATGGTTCTGCTTTGTCATTTATTTAAAAAAATAAAAAACTAAGTTATTTATTTATCAGATGAATGCACTGAATACATTTCAGGTAATCAAAAGAAACTCAGTGGTCCCCAGCTCCTCAAGTTGCTGTCAAACTAACTTGGGCGCCGGTGGCTACAAACTGGTCCTAATAACACAGTTTCAGTAACAAACAGTCATGTAGATCCAACAGGCCTGAATTCAAGTCTTAGTTCCTCAGTTACTAGCTGTATGACCATGGGTAAATTACTTAACCTCTTAGCTTCTACTGTCTTTTGTAATGTAAGTATTATAACCCTAGTTGCCTAATATAGTTGCCTATATAAATGAAATCATATATGTAAAGAGTTTAGCATAGTGTCTGGTATAGAGCAAATGTCCCCCAAATCTAGCTGTTATTATCAATGAGAAATCTCATAGAGGTACCACATGATTTCTTAACCAATCCAAGATACTTTTGAGGTTGAAAGGGCGCTCTATTAGCAATAGGGTGGCAGGGATGGAAGGACAATCTAATCACTGTCCGTGGAGCACAGTCTAGTAGCATGGAATCCTGGGGATTAGGAGCACGATGTTAGTGATAAGCAACATGAAACACAAACCGTATTAGCAAGTGAGCATGCCAAGCGACCCCTGAATGGAAATATTAGCAGTGAGGAAGAACTCAAGTTAACTGAAAATTTCTAGTTTTGAAATCAATTATTTGATGACAGGATCACACCAGAAACAAGTGTTCATATCAAGACTGTTTCAGCATTCTGAATTTAAACAGGTCACGCTCTTTTGCAACAATACTTTACAGCAGACTTTGAAGTCAAGAGTTTTTAAAATTTGCATTTATCATAAGACATCCTTAACCATTTCTTAGATCTGTATACACTTTTCCATGTGGTGTTTTCAGCATAGCTTTTATGCTAGAAATTAAACTAATTTTAAAGTTATAGAAGAAATAGCACAGCAGTTATCTAAATCATCAAACCATCAAACTCAAGCATTGTGCTTCCAGAAAATTAGCCAATCTATCTTGTGAGACTTGTAAGAGTGCAATCAACGAATGTTTATTTAAAATCGTCTTGTTAATTGTTTTTAACTGGAGTATAGTTGATTTACAATGCTGTGTTAGTTTCAGGTGGACAGCAAAGTGAATCAGTTATACTATATATATAGCCACTCTTTTTTAGATTCTTTTCCCACATAGGCCATTACAGAGTATTGGGTAGAATTCCCTGTGCAATACAGTAGGTCCTTGTTGGTTATCTATTTTTATATATAGTAGTGTGTACTTCTTGTTAATTTTGATAACTTTATAGACACCTTGTGAATGCATCTGTAAACGATTTCATTAATCTTCTTTGCAGTGAAGAGGTAAGTTACCAACCGACAAATGAGTCAGTAGCAAGGCTTAAAAGGGCATTATGGGGAGAATTTAAACATTTTTCATGGTTTTGAAAGACAGGGGAAAACCCAAAAATGCATCTTTGTGTTTTCTCATATTTTCATTAAGAAACATGGAAAAGATTAACGAGAAATTACAAACAACAGTAACATACATGAACATGGTGACTTCTGAAACTATTTCTGTGATTATTTGTAAAAACATGAAAATTATAACTAGTTTATGGGTGTGAGAACAATCTGGCTGAAACATCTGCCTCTATATTGATTGCCAGGGTGGTTCTCTGTGATGTGGCTGGCTGGACAGGCACCTCCTTCCTCCTTGATCTCAATGTACATCTCCCCCAAACCTGCCAGCTCTGTGACCTTGCTGCCCAGATTCACATTTACTTGGATAGTCTGAATCCTAAAAAAAAATTACAGTATTGTAGAAGCATAGTTTTTACACAGATCAGAGGGTTCTCATCCTTTCTACTGCCCAAGGCCTAAGCAGAAATTCAACTCTTTGTAACAGGGTGAACACATACGGTTGGGCAGGGAGTTCGCTGCACAAGCAGGTCTGGCAATGGAGAGAAATGGGGCTGAAATCTCAGCTATGCTCTGCTTACTAAGCCACATGTCCTGGTGTGGGGCTGCATCTGCCTGTTTCTAATTCACACTAGTGTCCTGTGGGCTAGTGTGAGCCCCAAGCCACAATTTGGGTAGACAGGTAAGAGACCGGCCCTCTTGTATCCTCTGATATTCTTCTCCTCACAGTGAGGCATAAAACACTACAATATACATTTCCAGGAAATCATTTTTAAGTACATGCTCTTGACGGTACAGCCAGGTAGGCAGATTACATTTCCAGTGCAATCAACGAGCCCAGTTTTGTCTAGATGAATACAAGTATGGTTTCTTTCCTGAACTTCTCCATCCTTCTGTCTCTGGTTTCCTCTCTGTCTCACTTCTCTCTCTTTCCCACTCAATATTTCTCTCTCTCCCCACTGCCCCGACTTCATCCCTAAAACCTTAAAGAAAACAAGGTTGTTTCTGCCTGAGCTTTCGATACAATGCTCAAATTTGGATTGAAACTGTTCCCTCCGAAGCCATCTGCCACCCAAGCTGTTTGCATCCTTCACTGAATTCCCACTTCTAAAACCAGGGAGGAAACAAGGGCCTGCGCTGCCAGCTTCCTCTGAACTCACCCTTTGACTGCGGTCTGCCCTCTGCTTTTCATTGCTGGCTTCTGGTCCCCTCAACTCCTTCTCTAGGCACCTTCATCCTTCCATCACACTTCTATCAGGAGTCACAGTCTCAAGGCAACTGTCCCTCTATTATTCCACCAACAAACTGTCAACTTCCTTTCCATAAATAGCATCCCCCCGCCCCAGATGTATCAGAATCCATGAGTTTTGCTTTTTCTTTTTTTTAAAAGGACATATTAAGCAAAAGAGGTACAGTGACAATATATGTCCTATTTAACTGAAAAGAGAGATACATACAGTCAGGATACTGACACAGTTATTAAATTTTTGGTTGTATAGCATCTGACAGAAAAAAATATGAAGGGTAAAGACACTACATATAGAGCAAAATTAAAAACAAAGGGGCTCCAACTGAAGAATATTTCTTAAACTGGTCCATGGTTGGAGTCCATTATTATATGTCAGGGTAAGTCGAAACCTTGCAATTATATGCAAAAAGTTTTTGTGTTAACTTTCCTGGGGAGAGATTACACAGATTTCATCAACTTCTCAGGGGGAATCTCTGACCCAAATAAGCTTAAAATACTAAAGGAGAGTCAGTGACTGAAATATCAAAAGAACCTCATTAATTGATAAATTATCTAATATTTAGCTTTTTAAAGTGCAAATATTAAATTCTTTGTATTAAAATGATCTCATCATTGGTGGGAGTATATTATAGGACCAGGTAAGTTTTTCAAGCTTACTCAAATCGTTTCATATATGATCAAGAAAATGTGAAAGTATTTTTTAAAGTAGCATTTCCTAAAACTTCTCTGATGATGTGAATCACTTGGGGTATTTATATTAAAAAAAAAAAAAAAGAATCCTGGGCCCCACCCACAAATACTGAATGGGAACTTAGGGAGGCCTAGGCATTTTTATATTACGTTTTATTTAAGATTTTATTTTTTTAGAGCAGTATTAGGTTCACAGCAAACTTCAGAGAAAAGCACAGAGATTTCCCACGTACCCCCTGTGCCACACATGCACACCTGTTATCAACATCCTCCACCAGAGTGGTACACTCATTACTATTGATGAACCTACATTTGATACATCAGTATCACCCAAAGTCCACAGTTACATTAAGGTTCACTCTTGGTGTTGGACATTCTATGGCTGTGGGCAAATGTATAATGACACGTATCCACCATAGTATCAGACAGAATAGTCTCACTGCCTCTCAAATCCTCTGTGCTATGCCTATTCATCCTTTCCCCCCGGAACTTTTTTTTAAACAAGTGTCACAGGTGACTCCTATCAATAAGAAGCATTTTATGAAAAATTGCCAAAACTGTTATTAATTAATATCCTTGTTCATCACAGAAAAATGAATGGACTAACAGAAGGAAAGCCAGAAACCCATGCCCTGATTTATAAAAAGTATCAATTCTTAAAATTAGATTCCTTTCTTTGTGAAATTTTGAATGTAAATAATTAATAAACTATAATAGTTTAGAACATTTTGATCTTTATAGCAATACAACAAGCATTAAAATTAATTTTGTAATACATCTGTAACCAGATACATACAAAGGTTTTTCTACTCAAACAATTTTTCCAAACCAGGTATTACACATACTGAAAATATTTGGAGAGCTTCACGCATGTGAGTCTTGGAATTTGATGAATGATCATGCCTAAAGTATTAAGAAGTTATTCAAGGAATCTTAGCATAAAAAGCAAAATGTTAAGAGAAGCAGCAGGGGGTCAAGTATTCTCTCTCAAACATATGATTCCATTAAACTAATAATTTTTTTCACAAAAGGAATGTTTTTCTAATGTATTACACATCACACCAGGGAGATTATTTATAATGGTCACTCTAATGGGCTAGCCCAGCTAGTTTACTCTCCAGTGCCAACTTTAATAAAAACATACTAGGAGGAAATTTCTTTTTAATTTTAAGTATTTAACTTTTTAAATTAATGTAATCAATTCAATTCCACAAATATTTGTTTAGTATCTACTATAAGCCTGGCTCTAGGCTAGCTACTGAGGATAAAGTGATGAGTAAAGCACAATTCCTACCCTCAAGAAGTCACCCTGTTTTAGATTAAAAAAAATTTTTTTTTTCCTGATTTTTAAAATTTTGGGTCAACTAAATCAAGGGTTGGCAAACTTTCCTGTAAGAAGTCAGATAGTAGATATTTTATCCTTTGCATACCATACAGTCTCTGTTGTAGCTATTCAATTCCATTATGTAGCATGAAAGCAACCATAGACAATATTTAATCTAAAAAGCATGGTTACAATAAAACTTTATTTATACAAACAGTCTGCTGGCCAGATTTGGTCCTTGGGCTAGTTTGCCAACTACTGGACTAAATAATTTGTGAACGCTCATTTAACTTTTCAAATGCTCATTTAACCTTATATCATATCTGCTTTATTAAAAATGTTTAGACCAGGAATAATGAAAAGTGGGTATGCTAAGGAGATAGGGAGTTAAAGAATTACAGAAAAAATAGGCTGAGAGAAATTAAGGAAGCTATTAAAGGAGGAAAGGCAGCATCACCCAAACAGAAAGTGATTCAAGAGCAGTCAAGCTCTCCTAAGCAAGTTTGAAAACTTTTAAAACATTTGTGCAATAACAGCAGTAATAATATTATACTACAGAATAATACACTTCCATTCAAAATCAACTTTATAGCTCTAACTTGCTTTAAAAAGCAGATGTTTTCTACTATACTTCAATAATAATTTTTTTAAAAAAGCAGATGTGTTAAAGAATTGGGCATAAAATTGAAAATGTAATGCAAAAACATTTTTTTCAATTAAAAAAACAAATAAGCACAAAGAAAAAAAAATTAATATCTCCTCAAATACTACCAACCAAGAGACACTGCTTTTTCACTGAATAATTTTCAAATGTGTTAGAGGAGCTGACTCCTCAAAGCGTCCTCCTGCAGCTTGAAGGATCAGAGATTCATCCAATCATTCATGCCCTACGTTCACATTTTCGATGGCTACAGTGCTCAGCGTGCAAAAGCCTGTCACCACGGGGATATTACGTGCCAGGCACAGTGTGAGGAGCTTTCTGCAAGTCATCTCACTGGATCCTCCCCACAATCCAAGGATGCAGGCACTATTAATTATTTTGTCCATGTTAGAAATGAGGAATCTGAGGCACAGACAGGGGAAGTAATTTACCTATGGTCAAGCAGCTTATCAGTGGCAGAATCACAGTATGAACCCAGGAATTCTGTCTCCATTATCCATGCTCTGAACCTTTAGTGTTTCCCCTGAGGAAAAATAAGTATGTACACACCCTATCATGTAACCCTCCCATCAGCATTCTGACACTACTTGTTTTCATTGTGATAAATATAAATATGAATGTCTCTGCTACTCATGAAGAAATAATGGAAACAATGCCAAAATTTTCAATGGTTTGGTGAATGACTCCTGTTTATTGACTTTTGGCAATAAATTGGTATTAATACTTTGGTTCCTGAGGGCTACAACTCAACGACTTACGTGTCAGAACCAACCATGTTGTAAATATGACAAAAGCCACAGATACTTTCCCCAAAGGAATGCACATAAGTATAGTGTGATGGCCCTGTAAGTGCACTGGTCATATCTCCTTCCAGAGAACTCCTGCCAGGAGCAGAGTTGATGCACAGCCCCAGCTACTGTACCCTTGGATCTAAAGACAGTGTTCACAGCAAAACCTCACTTCCCCTGGGGTTGCTTGGAACCAATAACCGAGCATGGCAGGGATACTAGTGCCAGTGCCTTTCTGCCTGACATAGGATGCTTCCAACAGGCAACTTGTCCTTGGGACTCCCCATCAGCCTGGCTGACCTTTCTTGGAACTGTACTGCAGTTTGAGATGTTCTACCCAATGCTTCCTTCCCTTTTCCCCCTCACAGATGTCAGACCTGCATTGTGGTCTCATTGCTACCTATTCCTGCTCCCTCTCCTTTATCTCTCACAGGGATTTCTCCATATTTGAGCTTGTCTAATCCTGTCTTGATGTCTGGTTCTTGGAGGATCCAAAATGATATTCACAAGCATATTAAATGTTGTGCACTTTTCAGAGGGTTAGCAGAAAGAACCTCAAAGCCCATTTGTGGAGCCCTTGGAGTGTAAGAACACCAGGTTAAGAACCTATGCAGACGGTACAGTGAAAGTGAAATGAAAGATGGTACAGTGAAAGTGAAATGAAAGATACTAAGTCAATATCTGTATTATTCTGCTTTGATAGTTATACGAATCTGATGAATGATTTTTAAAAAGTGTACAATCCAAATCAATTAAATATACCTAAATGCTGGTAATAATAAATTATAGTAATCTATTATTTTTTAAAAACCTAATGGAAAACAGGAGAGCCACAGAAATGCCATAAATTTTAAAAATTGTTTTAATGTTCTTTTTAAAATAATTGTTCTTTTTAGGAGTGTTCTTTTCTTAGAAAAAACACTGGACTCTGCAATACTGAAGCTTGAGCTCAAATCCTAGCCTGCCCAGGCTTGCTGAGTTACCCGTTACAAGTCACTTAACTTTTCTGGGCTAAAATTGCCTTATCTCTAAGATGAAGGGGTTGGACTACCTAATTTTAAGGAACCTTTAAATTCTTAAAATTTTATGATAATATATGTTTCTTTCCGTGGCATAAGTAATAAATAGTGCCAGGGTGATAAAGGTAATTCTAAGGCGAATGTAATAATATCAATAATGTTACTTCAGAAGAATATGATGGTAACTTAAAGTTTATTTGAAATCCTTAAGATCTGACCCCTGCCTCCTTTTCCAGATTTATACACTATGTTCCAGCAACACCTTCCTGGGATCTCCCAAGGTCATTCCTGCCTCTAGGTCTGGTTTGGAAAGTAGTTCTTACAGCTTTTCAGATGGCTGGTTCCTTATAGTTGAGGTCTTGATTCAAAGGTCACCTCCACCAAAAGACTTTACATATTCATCCTGTCCAAATTAAAGCTCCCGCCCCTACCATCTTCAACCCTCTATATCAGAATATCCTGTATATTTACTCATCAGCAGTTATCACTATTTCATTGTTTGGTTGTCCATTTCTCCCCACTAGAATAGAATCTCTATGGGACAAGCATTTCATCTGTCTTGTGTATAACTGTATCCCCTAGAATGATGCCTGGCATGGAGGAAACACTCAGTAAATGCTTTTTACATGAACAGATGAGTTAGCAAATGAATAGAGGCACCCTAAGAGAAAACATTAACTTTTAGAAGAGTGAGTTATAAAAATTATTTCTTATTCATTTTTTTTTCAGAGTTATATAGAAGCAGAACATAAAGTTGGTTCTGTATGTTGTTTTTCACAATTTGAGACAATAATAACCCAAATGTAAGCCAGAAGTAGCACTGGTTTTAGCTTTGGGCTGGGTTTTTCTATGGAAGGTCAATAGAATTGTATGCTGATCAATACCAAGATCATGTTCTAACTAACTGAGCAAAAAGGCTTAAATTACTTAGCTTTTAATACTGGGAAACAAGCAAGTATCAAAATAACCCTGTTGATTTCCAAAGAACTGAAAATCACAAGCCCTAATAATAAAGTCATGAAATAGCTCGATGGAAATTTAATTACTGTAGAAAGGTGACATTAAGAATGAGTCATAGAAGTTTAAAGAAACCATTTAACTGAATTTGATGCCATAAAGTCCAAGGAACAGACAAATTTGAAGTCAACTCTCAATTTTCCATGGTAGACTCAGGAATTGTAGCAGAGTGTAAAGCATTTGGAATTTCGTGAATCCTGGATCTGGCACTACTAACTATGGCTTTGAGCAATTCACTTCATTTCTCTGGGCCTCAATTTTTAATTTGTAAAACAGGATCAGTAATACATGTTTTGCATTATTACTAATACTTATTTTGAAAATTCACCATACTCTAAAGCACTAAACATGGGATTCAGCACATATGAGAAAATAAACGGCAGCTAAGGTGGAGAATGAAGATGTACTGGTAATGTAAGGCTACAGTGCTTGGGAGTATGTGTGTGAGATGGGAGAGAGGTCAGAACTACCTCCACAAGCCCGTTACCCTCTCTAGAAACTGGATATGATCACTTTCTTTGTAAAATACACAATCTGTACGGTTGAAAACTGACTGAAATATTTTGAAAGTAGGCCATTTTTCCCCTGGAAAGAAAATGGCAAACAGCACCTAGGAGGTAAATTTTTTCACTATATTAAAACAAAATTTGCCTTCATAATGAAAGTTAATATGAAATTAAATTCTTCTATGCTATTTTTTTCGTGAGGAGGGGGGCATGCCAAGTGGTTTGCGGGATCTCAGTTCCCCAACCACAGATCAAACCCAGTCCATGGCACTGAAAACTCGGAATACCAATCACTAGGCCACCAGGGAACTCCCTATGCTATTATTTTCAATGAAATATGAACTAATTTTTAAAAGGCTATAAATAAACTATCATTCCGAATACATGAAATGATGCACATTAGGCAATAATTCATAAAATGGTCAATAAATTTTCATTTAGGATCTATCATGCTCATGATTCAATAAAAATAAAGACAATCACTAACTCAATCATTCATTTGCTGAACAAATACTTTTGTAGTACCTAGGGCTGAGGACATGAAGCTTATTTCCCCTGGGAACAAACTGGCTGTGACATAATTAGTTTTATACAATTATATGCAAAGTTCATGTTTAAACAGAAAGAAAGCCTTAGGCTAACACATATATATGGCATTTAAGAAAAAAAAATGTCATGAGGAACCTAGGGGTAAGACAGGAATAAAGACACAGACCTACTAGAGAATCAACTTGAGGATATGGGGAGGGGGAACGGTAAGCTGTGACAAAGTGAGAGAGTGGCATGGACGTATATACACTACCAAAGGTAAAATAGATAGCTAATGGGAAGCAGCCGCATAGCACAGGGAGATCAGCTCGGTGCTTTGTGACCACCTAGAGGGCTGGGATAGGGAGGGTGGGAGGGAGGGAGACACAAAAGGGAAGAGATATAGGAACGTATGTATATGTATAACTGATTCACTTTGTTATAAAGCAGAAACTAGCACACCATTGTAAAGCAATTATACTCCAATAAAGATGTAAAAAAAACAAAAAAAAAGAAAGGCTTTCTTGAAGAGGTGACATGAGCCGAAATCTATAAATAAGGATTAACCTGGAGAAGGGTATGACTTGAAAGTGGGAAAGGACATTCCAAACAGAGTTAATTGCATATGCTGAGGTTCTCTACGGCAAGAAAGAAGCTAACAACTTCCAAGAGCTGAAAGAAAGCCAGTGTGGCTGGAGAACATAGTGAGGGGTATTGTGGTGTCAGAAAAAGAGAGGTAGGCAAGGTCCAAAACATGTAGAGCCTTTGAGACTTTGTTTAGGATTAGGGTCTTTATCTTAAAATCAATGAGAATCCACTGAGGAGATTTAAGAAAGCAGGTGACATGCTTTGATCTGCATTTTGGAAGATCACTTTAGCCTGAGGTATTGAGAACAGATTGGGGTGGAAAATTAGAAGGCATATATAGAGGTCAGTTAAGAGACTGTTTCAGTAGGTCAGATGAGAGGTGATATTTAGCTTGGGCTAATTCAGTGGCAATAGTGATAAATGGATGGAGTCCAAAAATTTTAAGAGGTAAAACTGACAGGACTTCCTGATGGAGAGAATACATAGAGAGGCATAGTTAAGGATGGCACAGGAATAAGGGACAGGAAAATGTCCAGAGACTCTCCCTGTTTTTTGACCAGCAAAACTGGATAGGGTGAAGGTATAATTCACTGACATATGAGACACTGGAAGAGGGCCAGGTTTGGAGGCTGGTGTCTGGGCAGGTGAGAAGATCACAATTTTATTAACTGGACCTTGAGTTGCCTCAGAGACATCCAAGAAGGCAGAAGGGTCTAGAGTATGTAAGAGAGGTCTAGGCTAGGGAGAGAGGGTTGAAGGTCCTTGGTGACCTTTAATGTTATACGTGAGATTTCCCAGAGAAAGAAAATAAAAAGAAAAAGGGATTTAAACTAAGCATTGAAAAATTCCAAGATATAATGCCCAGGTAGAGGATGATGAACCTGAAAATGAGTATTAAAAGAATGGCAAGAGAAGAAGGAGGAAAATCAGATTGGCATGTATTCCAGAAACCAGTGGAAGACAATCTTTTAAGAAAGAAGGCGCCAAGAACATCCAACACATAAGCACATACACACACACTAATATAAACTAACACTGTCTTTATTCAAAGACAGCACACTGTGTCCATGGAAAATACTAAGGGATCACTAAGAAAAATTTTAAAGTTACTGAAGCTAATATGAGAGTTTAGCATGGTCACAGGATATAAGGACAATATATCATATTCATTTGTATTTCTAAATGTTGGCAATGAACATCTTGAAAAAGAAATAAGAAACACCATTTACAGTACCATCAAAACTATAAAATCCTTAGGAATCATAACAATATGCATTAAGATCTCTACATTAAAAACTGCAAATTTTCCCAAGAGACATTACAGATTTAAGTAAAAGGAAAGATACACCATGTTCATGGGTCAAAACCTTGATGTTATTGTCAGTTCTCCCCATAGTAATATAAAGAGTCAGTGCCATCCCAATCAACTTCCCAGTTGTTGTTTTTTTGTTTTTGTTTTAACATCTTTATTGAAGTATAATTGCTTTACAATGGTGTGTTAGTTTCTGCTTTATAACAAAGTGAATCAGTTATACATATACATATGTTCCCATATCTCTTCCCTCTTGTGTCTCCCTCCCTCCCACCCTCCCTATGCCACCCCTCTAGGTGGTCACAAAGCACCGAGATGATCTCCCTGTGCTATGCGGCTGCTTCCCACTAGCTATTTATTTTACGTGGGGTAGTGTATATATGTTCATGCCACTCTCTCACTTTGTGAAATCTTACCATTCCCCCTCCCCATATCCTCAACTCCATTCTCTAGTAGGTCTGTGTCTTTATTCCTGTCTTGCCCCTAGGTTCTTCATGACCTTTTTTTTTTTTCTTAGATTCCATATATATGTGTTAGCATACGGTATTTGTCTTTCTCTTTCTGACTTACTTCACTCTGTATGACAGACTCTAGGTCCATCCACCTCATTACAAATAACTCAATTTCGTTTCTTTTTATGGCTGACTAATATTCCATTGTATATATGTGTCACATCTTCTTTACCCATTCATCTGTTGATGGACACGTAGGTTGCTTCCATGTCCTGGCTATTGTAAAAAGAGCTGCAAAGAACATTTTGGTATATAACTCTTTTGGAATTATGGTTTTCTAAGGGTATATGCCCAGTAGCGGGATTGCTGAGTCATATGGTAATTTTATTTTTAGTTTTTTTAAGGAACCTCCATACTGTTCTCCATAGTGGCTGTATCAATTTACATTCCCACCAACAGTGCAAGAGGGTTCCCTTTTCTCCACACCCTCTCCAGCATTTATTGTTTCTAGATTTTTTGATGATGGCCATTCTGACTGGTGTGAGATGATATCTCATTGTAGTTTTGATTTGCATTTCTCTAATGATTAATGATGGTGAGCATTCTTTAATGTGTTTGTTGGCATCCTGTATATTTCCTTTGGAGAAATGTCTATTTGGTCTTCTGCCCATTTTTGGATTGGGTTGTTTGCTTGATATTGAGCTGCATGAGCTGCTTGTAAATTTTGGAGATTGATCCTTTGTCAGTTGCCTAATTTGCAAATATTTTCTCCCATTCTGAGGGTTGTCTTTTTGTCTTATTTATGGTTCCTTTGTTGTGCAAAAGCTTTTAAGTTTCATTAGGTCCCATTCGTTTATTTTTGGTTTTATTTCTATTTCTCTAGGAGGTGGGTTAAAAAGGATCTTGCTGTGATTTATGTCATGGAGTGTTCTGCCTATGTTTTCCTCTAAGAGTTTTATAGTATCTGGCCTTATATTTAGGTCTTTAATCCATTTTGAGTTTATTTTTGTGTATGGAGTTAGGGAGTGTTCTAATTTCATACTTTTACATGTACCTGTCCAGTTTTCCCAGCACCACTCAATGAAGAGGCTGTCTTTCCTCCACTGTATATTCTTGCCTCCTTCATCAAAGATAAGGTGACCATATGTGCGTGGGTTTATCTCTGGGCTTTCTATCCTGTTCCATTGATCTATCTTTCTGTTTTTGTGCCAGTACCATACTGTCTTGATTACTGTAGCTTTGTAGTGTAGTCTGAAGTCAGGAGCCTGATTCCTCCAGCTCCGTTTTTCATTCTCAAGATTGCTTTGGCATTTTGGGGTCTTTTGTGTTTCGATACAAATTGTGAAATTTTTTGTTCTAGTTCTGTGAAAAATGCCAGTGGTAGTTGGATAGGGATTGCATTGAATCTGTAGATTGCTTTGGGTAGTAGAGTCATTTTCACAATGTTGATTCTTCCAATCCAAGAACATGGTATATCTCTCCATCTATTTGTATCATCTTTAATTTCTTTCATCAGTGTCTTATAATTTTCTGCATACAGGTCTTTGTCTCCTTAGGTAGGTTTATTCCTAGATATTTTATTCTTTTTGTTGCAATGGTAAATGGGAGTGTTTTCTTAATTTCACTTTCAGATTTTTCATCATTAGTGTATAGGAATGCCAGAGATTTCTGTGCATTAACTTTGTATCCTGCTACTTTACCAAATTCATTGATTAGCCCTAGTAGTTTTCTGGTAGCATCTTTAGGATTCTCTATGTATAGTATCATGTCATCTGCCAACAGTGACAGCTTTACTTCTTCTTTTCTGATTTGGATTCCTTTTATTTCCTTTTCTTCTCTGATTGCTGTGGCTAAAACTTCCAAAACTATGTTGAATAAGAGTGGTGAGAGTGGGCAACCTTATCGTGTTCCTGATCTTAGTAGAAATGGTTTCAGTTTTTCACCATTGAGGACGATGTTGGCTGTGGGTTTGTCATATATGGCCTTTATTATGTTGAGGAAAGTTCCCTCTATGCCTACTTTCTGGAGGGTTTTTATCATAAATGGGTGTTGAATTTTGTCGAAAGCTTTCTCTGCATCTATTGAGATGATCATATGGTTTTTCTCCTTCAGTTTGTTAATATGGTGTATCACGTTGATTGATTTGCGTATATTGAGGAATCCTTGCATTCCTGGGATAAACCCCACTTGATCATGGTGTATGATCCTTTTAATGTGCTGTTGGATTGTGTTTGCTAGTATTTTGTTGAGGATTTTTGCACCTATGTTAATCAGTGATATTGGCCTGTAGTTTTCTTTCTTTGTGACATCTTTGTCTGGTTTTGTTATCAGGGTGAGGTGGCCTCGTAGAATGAGTTTGGGAGTGTTCCCCCTCTGCTATATTTTGGAAGAGTTTGAGAAGGTTAGGTGTTAGCTCTCCCCTAAATGTTTGATAGGAATCACCTGTAAAGCCATCTGGTCCTGGGCTTTTGTTTGTTGGAAGATTTTTTTTTATCACAGTTTCAATTTCAGTGCTTGTGATTGGTCTGTTCATATTTTTTATTTCTTCCTGATTCAGTCTCGGCACGTTGTGTATTTCTAAGAATTTGTCCATTTCTTCCAGGTTGTCCAAATTGTTGGCATAGAGTTGCTTGTAGTAATCTCTCATGGTCTTTTGTATTTCTGCAGTGTTAGTTGTTACTTCTCCTTTTTCATTTCTAATTCTATTGATTTGAGTCTAGTCCCTTTTTTTCTTGATGAGCTGGCTAATGGTTTATCCATTTTCTTTATCTTCTCAAAGAACCAGCTTTTAGTTTTATTGATCTTTGCTCTCACTTCTTTCATTTCATTTATTTCTGATCTGATCTTTATGATTTCTTTCCTTCTGCTAACTTTGGGGTATTTTTGTTCTTCTTTCTCTAATTGCTTTAGGTGCAAGGTTAGGTTGTTTATTCGATATGTTTCCTGTTTCTTAAGGTAGGATTGTATTGTTATAAACTTCCCTCTTAGAACTGCTTTTGCTGCATCCTATAGGTTTTGGGTCATCGTGTCTCCATTGTCATTTGTTTCTAGGTATTTTTTGATTTCCTCTTTGATTTCTTCAGTGATCACTTCATTATTAAGTAGTGTATTGTTTAGCCTCCATGTGTTTGTATTTTTTACTGATCTTTTCCTGTAATTGATATCTAGTCTCATAGCATTGTGGTCGGAAAAGATACTTGATACAATTTCAATTTTCTTAAATTTACCAAGGCTTGATTTGTGACCCAAGACATGATGTATCCTGGAGAATGTTCCATGAGCACTGGAGAAAAATGTGTATTCTGTTGTTTTTGGATGGAATGTCCTATAAATATCAATTAAGCCCATCATGTTTGATGTATCATTTAAAGCTGGTGTTTCCTTATTTATTTTCATTTTGGATGATCTGTCCATTGGTGAAAGTGGGGTGTTAAAGTCCCCTACTATGAATGTGTTACTGTCAATTTCCCCTTTTATGGCTGTTATTATTTGCCTTATGTATTGAGGTGCTCCTATGTTGGGTGCATATTTACAATTGTTATATCTTCTTCTTGGATCGATCCCTTGATCATTATATAGTGTCCTTCTTTGTCTCTTCTAATAGTCTTTATTTTAAAGTCTATTTTGTCTGATAGGAGAATTGCTACTCCAGCTTTCTTTTGGTTTCCATTTGCATGGAATATCTTTTTCCATCCCCTCACTTTCAGTCTGTATGTGTCTCTAGGTTTGAAGTGGGTCTCTTGTAGACAGCATATATATGGGTCTTGTTTTTGTATCCCTTCAGCCAGTCTGTGTCTTTTGGTGGGAGCATTTAATCCATTTACATTTAAGGTAATTATCGATATGTGTGTTCCTATACCCAGTTTCTTAATTGTTTTGGGTTTGTTATTGTAGGTCTTTTCCTTCTCTTGTGTTTCTTGCCTAGAGAAGATCCTTCAGCATTTGTTGTAAAGCTGGTTTGGTGGTGCTGAACTCTCTCAGCTTTTCTTGTCTGTAAAGGTTTTAATTTCTCCATCAAATGTGAATGAGATCCTTGCTGGGTAGAGTAATCTTGCTTGCAGGTTTTTCTCCTTCATCACTTTAAATATGTCCTGCCAGTCCCTTCTGGCTCACAGAGTTTCTGCTGAAAGATCAGCTGTTAACCTTATGGGGATTCCCTTGTGTGTTATTTGTTGTTTTTCCTTGCTGCTTTTAATATGTTTTCTTTGTATTTAATTTTTTTTTTTTTTTTTGCAGTACGCGGGCCTCTCACCGTTGTGGCCTCTCCCATTGCGGAGCACAGGCTCCGGACGCACAGGCTCAGCGGCCATGGCTCACGGGCACAGCCGCTCCACGGCATGTGGGATCTTCCTGGACCGGGGCACGAACCCATGTCCCCTGCATCGGCAGGCAGACTCTCAACCACTGCACCACCAGGGAAGCCCTGTATTTAATTTTTAACAGTTTGATTAATATGTGTCTTGGCATGTTTCTCCTTGGATTTATCCTGTATGGGACTCTCTGTGCTTCCTGGACTTGTTTAGCTATTTCCTTTCCCGTATTAGGGAAGTTTTCAACTATAATCTCTTCAAATATTTTCTCAATCCCTTTCTCTCTTCTTCTTCTGGGACCCCTATAATTCGAATGTTGGTGCGTTTAATGTTTTCCCAGAGGTCTCTGAGACTGTCCTCAGTTCTTTTCATTCTTTTTTCTTTATTCTGCTCTGCAGTAGTTATTTCCACTATTTTATCTTCCAGGTCACTTATCTGTTCTTTTGCCTCAGTTATTCTGCTATTGATCCCTTCTAGAGAATTTTTAATTTCATTTATTGTGTTGTTCATCATTGTTTGTTTGCTCTTTAGTTCTTCTAGGTCCTTGTTAAATGTTTCTTGCATTTTCTCTATTCTATTTCCAAGATTTTGATCATCTCTACTATCATTATTCTGAATTCTTTTTCAGGTAGACTGCCTATTTACTCTTCATTTGTTAGGTCTGGTGGGTTTTTATCTTGCTCCTTCATCTGTTGTGTTTTTCTGTCTTCTCATTTTGCTTAACTTACTGTGTTTGAGGGTCTCCTTTTCGCAGGCTGCAGGTTCGTAGTTCCCTTTGTATTTGGTTTCTGTCCCCAGTGGCTAAGGTTGGTTCAGTGGGTTGTGTAGGCTTCCTGGTGGAGGGGACTAGTGCCTGTGTTCTGGTGGATGAGGCTGGATCTTGTCTTTCTGGTGGGCAGGTCCACGTCTGGTGGTGTGTTTTGGCGTGTCTGTGGACTTATTATGACTTTAGGCAGCCTCTCTGCTAATGGGTGTTTTTGTGTTCCTGTCTTGCTAGTTGTTTGGCCTAGGGTGTCCAGCACTGTAGCTTGCTGTTCGTTGAGTGAAGCTGGGTGTTGGTGTTGAGATGGAGATCTCTGGGAGATTTTCGCCATTTGATATTACGTGGAGCTGGGAGGTCTGTTGTGGACCAGTGTCCTGAAGTTGGCTCTCCCACATCAGAGGCACATCCCTGACTCCTGGCTGGAGCACCAAGAGCTTTTCAACCACACGGCTCAGAATAAAAGGGAGAAAAAATAGAAAGAAAGAAGAAAGGAAAGAAAGAAAGAAAGGAAAGAAAGGAAGAAAGAAAGAAAGAAAGAGGGTAAAATAAAATAATGTTATTAAAATAAAAAATATAGTTATTAAGAAAAAGATTTTAAAAAGAAAAAAAAACGGATTGAGAGAAACCTAGGACAAATGGTGAAAGCAAGGCTATACAGACAAAATCACACACAGAAGTATACATATAGACATTCACAAAAAGAGGAAAAGGGGAAAAAATAATATATCGTTGCTCCCAAAGTCCACCTCCTCAATTTGGGATGATTGGTTGTCTATTCATATATTCCACAGATGCAGGGTACATCAAGTTGATGGTGGAGCTTTAATCTGCTGCTCCTGAGGCTGCTGGGAGAGATTTCCTTTTCTCTTCTTTGTTTGCACAGCTCTGGGGTTTAGCTTTGGATTTGGACCCGCCTCTGCGTGTAGGTCACCTGAGGGCGTCTGTTCTTCGCTCAGACAGGACGGGGTTAAAGCAGCAGCTGATTCGGGGGCTCTGGCTCACTCAGGCTGCAGAGAGGGAGGGGTATGGATGCAGGGCAAGCCTGTGGCAGGAGAGGCTGGCGTGATATTGCACCAGTCGGAGGCGCGCTGTGCGTTCTCCCGGGGAAGTTGTCCCTGGATCACAGGACCCTGGCAGAGGTAGGCTGCATAGGCTCCCGGGAGGGGAGGTGTGGAGAGTGACCTGTGTTTGCTCACAGGCTTGAAGGTGGCGGCAGCAGCAGCCTTAGCATCTCGTGCCCGTCTCTGGGGTCCACGCTATTAGCCGCGGTTCGCGCCCGTCTCTGGAGCTCCTGTAAGTGGCACTCTTAATCCCCTGTCCTTGCACACCAGGAAACAAAGAGGCAAGAAAAAGTCTCTTGCCTCTTTGGCAGCTCCTGACCTTTTCCCAGCTTCCCTCCCGGCTAGCTGTGCCACAGCAGCCCCCTTCAGGCTGTGTTCACGCCGCCAAACCCAGTCTTCTCCCTGTGATCCGACAGAAGCCCAAGCCTCAGCTCCCAGCACCCCCCGCCCCCGCCCCAGCGGGTAAGCAGAGAAGCCTCTCGGGCTGGTGAGTGCTGGTCGGCACTGACCCTCTGTGCGGGAATCTCTCTGCTCCCGCTTTGCCTTCTGCACCCCTGTGGCTGCAATCTCCTCCGCAGCTCAGAAGGTTCCCCTCTCCGCCATCCGCAGTCTCCGCCCACAAAGGGGCTTCCCAGTGTGTGGAAACCTGTCCTCCTTCACAGCTCCCTCCCACTGGTGCAGGTCCCATCCCTATTCTTTTGTCTCTGTTTATTCTTTTGCCCTACCCAGGTACATGGGGAGTTTCTTGCCTTTTGGGAGGTCTGAGGCTTTAAAACTGCCTTTAAAATTTATCCAGAAAGGCAAAAGACTTAGAATAGCCAAATTACTTTTGAAAAAGAAAAATAAAGTTGAATAACTTACACTATCATATCTCTAGACTCACTATAAAAGGTATAATTATCAAGACAATGTAGTATTGGTTTATGGATAGACATATAATGAATGAAACAGAACAGAGTACAGAAAAAGAACCCACGAATATGGTCAATTGATTTTTTTTAAATTGTGGATAAACATACACAACATAAAGTGTACCATTTTAACCAACTCTGGTATTAAGTACATTCACATTGTTGTGCAACTATTACCACCATCCATCACCAAATTTCATCTTCTGAAACTGTAACACTGTCTCCATTAAACACCAATTCCCCATTGTCCTCTGTCTCCAGTGTTTAGAAACCACCATGATACTTCCTGTTCTATAAATTTGACTACTCTAGGTTCCTTATATAGGTGGAATTTATCCTTTTGTGACTGGCTTATTTCACTTAGCATGTCTTTAAGCTTCATCCATGCTGTATCAGAATTTTCTTCTAAATAATAAATCATTGTTTACATACAATATTTTGCTTATTCATTCATCAATGAACACTCCGGTTGCTTCTATCTTTGGCTATTGTGAATAATGCTTCTGTGACTGCATAATACATTTGTATTCTGTGGGTATACAAATATGTTTAACTCCGTGCTTAAAACTGTTTGGTGTATATACGTAGCAGTGGAATTGCTGGATCATATGGTAATTCTATATGTAATTTTTTGAGAAACTAACGTACTGTTTTCTACAGCAGCTGCATTATTTTACATTCCCACCTGCAGTGCACAAGGATTCCAATTTTTCCATGTCCTTGTCAACACATGCTATTTTCTGGTGTGTTTGGTTTTTTGCTTTGTTTTGTTTTGAATAACAGCCATCCTCTTGGATGTGAAGTGATATCTCACTGTGGTGTTATGTTCAGCTGATTTTGACAAATGTGTGCTCATAATTCAATGAGGAAAGACTGATCCTTTTAATAAATTGTGCAGGATGTGTATTAAAAAATAAATGAAAGTCAAACCTTGCCTCATACAATATACAAAAATTAACAAGTAAAATCATACATTCAATGAAATTCCTATCAAAATACCAATGGCATTTTTCACAGAACTAGAACAAATAATGTTAAATGTTGTATGGAAACACAAAAGTCCCCAAATAACCAAAACAATCTTGAGAACGAAGAACAGAGCTGGAGGAATCAGGTGCCCTGATTTCAGACTATACTACAAAGCTACAGTAAACAAAACAGTATGGTACTGGCACAAAAACAGACACAAAGATCAATGGAACAGGATATAAAGCCCAGAAATAAACACATGCACTTATGGTCAATTAAGCTACAACAAAGGAGGCAAGAACATACACTGGAGAAAAAGTCTCTTCAATAAGTGGTGCTGGGAAAACTGACAGCTACATGTAAAAGAATGAAATTAGAACATTCTCTAACACCATATACAAAAATAAACTAAAAATGGATTAAAGACCTAAATGTAAGACTGGATACTATAAAACTCCTAGAGGAAAACATAGGCAGAACAGTCTTTGACATAAATCACAGCAATATCTTTCTTGGATCCCTCTCCTAGAGTCACGGAAATAAAAGCAAAAATAAACAAATGGGACCTCATTAAACTTAAAAGTTTTTGCACAGCAAAGGAAACCATCAACAAAAAGAAAAGACAACCTACTGAATGGGAGAAAATATTTGCAAATGATATGACCAATAAGAGATTAATATCCAACATATATAAACAGCTCATACAACTGAACAACAACAAAAAAACAAAGAACCCCCAACAAGGAACTACTGCATAGCACAGGGAACTCTGCTCAATATTCTATAATAACCTAAATGGGAAAATAATTTGAAAAAGAATAGATACATGTATAACTGAATCACTTAGCTGTAGACGTGAAACTAACACAACATTGCTAATCAACTATGCTCCAGTATAAAATAAAAATTTTTTAAATTAATTAATTGATTAAAAAACCCCAAAGAACCCAATTTTAAAAATGGGCAGAAGAACTGAATAGACATTTTTCCAAAGAGGAACTACAGATGGCTAATAGGTACATGAGAAGATGCTCAACATTGCTAATCATTAGGAAAGGTAAATCAAAACCATAATGAGATATCACCTTACACCTGTCAGAATGGCCATCATCAAAAAGAACACAAATAACAAATGTTGGCAAGGATGCGGAGAAAAGGGAACCCTTGTACACTGTTGGTGGGAGTGTAAATTGGTGCAGTCACTGTGGAAAACATTATGGAGGTTTCTCAAAAAACTAAAACTAGAACTACCATATGACCCAGCAATTCCACTCCCGGGTATATAGCTGAAAAAAATACCCCACTAATTCAAACAGATACATGCACCCCAGTGTTCATAGCAGCATTATTTACAATTGCCAAGATATGGAAGCAACCTAGATCTTCATCAACAGATAAATGGATAAAACAGATGTGGTGTATACATACACAATGGAATACTACTCAGCCATAAAGAAGAATGAAATTTTGTCATTTGCAGCAACATGGATGGACTTGGAGGGCATTATCCTAAGTAAAATAAGTCAGACAGAGAAAGACAAATACTGTATGATGGCACTTATGTGTGGAATCTAAAAAATACAAGAAGATAGTGAATATAACAAAAATGAAATAGACATATATAGAGAACAAACTAGTGGTTACCCATGGGGAGGGGGGAGGGGCAATATAGAAGTGGAGGAGTGGGAGATACAAACTATTGGTGTAAGATAGGCTCAAGGATGTATCGTACAACATGGGGAATAGAGTCAATATTTTGTAATAACTGTAAACGGAAAGTAATCTTTAAAAATTGTATAAAAATAGTAAAAAATAGCAATAATAGCAAAATAAATAAATAAAACTTCTAGAAGAAAACATTGGAGAAGAAGCTTCATCACTGTGGAGTAGGCAAAGGTTTCTCAGATAAGATAGTAAAGCACAAACTATAAAAGAAAAAATTGACACAGTGAACTTAATCAACATTAAAACTTTTCCTCTTCAAAAGACATCTTCAGAAAATTAAATTGCAAACAAAACACTAGCAGAAAATATCTGTGATATATATATCTGACAAAGAACTTGTATTCACAATACATAAAGAACTTATATATCAATAGTAAGACAAACAACCCAATTTAAAAAGGCAAATTAGGGACTTCTCTGGTGGCACAGTGGTTAAGAATCCACCTGCTGACGCAGGGGACATGGGTTCAAGCTCTGCTCTGGGAAGATGCCACATGCCGTGGAGCAACTAAGCCCGTGTGCCACAACTACTGAGCCTGTGCTCTAGAGCCCGTGAGCCACAATTACTGAGCCCATGAACCACAACTACTAAAGCCCAAGTGCCTAGAGCGCGTGCTCCACAAGAGAAGCCACCGCAATAAGAAGCCTGTGCACCACAATGAAGTAGCCCCCACTCTCCGCAACTAGAGAAAGCCCGCATGCAGCAGCGAAGACCCAACACAGCCAAAAACAAACAAATAAATAGTAAAAAAATAAAAATAAAAAGGCAAATTATTTTAATAGATGTTTTATAAAAGATATACACATGCCCAATAAGCACAGGAAAAAATGTTCAGCATCTTTAGTTATCAGGGAAATGCATATTTAAACCACTTCACACACATTAGAATGGCTAAAATTCAACATACAGTTGACCCTTGAACAATGCAGGGGTCAGGGACACCAACCCTCTGCATAGCTGAAAACCTGTGTGTAACTTAGAGTTGACCCTCCAAGGTCCCTATCTGTGGATTCAACCAACTGCAGATAGTATAGTATTGCAGTAGTATATACAGCTGAAAAAAATCCACACATAAGTGGATCCTTGCAGTTCAAACCCTTGCTCTTCAGTGTCAACTGTACTGACAATACCAAGTGTTGACAAGAATGTGGAGCAACTGGAACTTCATACACTGCTGTTGGGGGTGTAAAATGGTATAGCTACTTTGGAAAACTGGCAGTTTCTTGAACAGCTAAACATAAAACTAACATAGGCCCAGCTAGTCCAAGAGAAACAAAACATGACTCCACAAAGACTTGTACACAAATGTTCATTGAAGCTTACTTGTAATAACCAAAAACTGAAACAACTCAAATGTTCATCAACAGGTAGATGAATAAATAATTTGTAGTATATACATAAAAAGAAATAATACTCAGCAATAAAAAGGAATAAACTAATGATACACACAGTATGGCTTAGTCTCAAATCACTCTGCTGATGAGGAAGTCAGACACAAAAGACTACCTGTTGTATGATTCCATTTATGTGAAATAAATCTAATCTAAAATGACAAAAGCAGATCAATGCTTGCCTCAGAAGGGGCAGTGAGGGAAACTTTTGAAGGGATGGAAATGATTCTGTTGGTGCTTAGATGGGTGATTGATTTGTCAAATACTCATCACACTATGCTTGAAATAGGTATACTTTGCTTTATGTAAATTGTACCACAATAAAGTTGATTTTAAAGTAATACACCTCATTTCTAGCCTAATGTTCAATATTAAAAGATAGAGAAAATGTGAAACAGGAAAGATGATAAAGATTCATCAGGAAACTGAACAATTTGGAAATTAGAAACTCAATTCTAAGTCCTTCACGAATATATTGTTTATGATGATGGACTCCAGAAGCAGAAAACCAGGGTTCAAATCTTAGCTCTGACACTTAGTAGCTGAGTAATTCTGGGCAATTTAAGTAACTATCTGTGCCATAATTTACTATAAAGTGAGGATAATAATAGTATACCTACCTCATATCATTCTTATAGAGACTAAATGAAATTATATGAAGTGCTTACAACTGTGTCAGGCACACAGTAATTGCTATGTAAATGTTAGCTATTACTGTGCAAATTAAAACAACCAGAGGGCTTCCCTGGTGGTGCAGTGGTTGAGAGTCCGCCTGCCAATGCAGGGGACACAGGTTTGTGCCCTGGTCCGGGAGGATCCCACATGCCGCAGAGCGGCTGGGCCTGTGAGCCATAGCCGCTGAGCCTGTGCGTCCGGAACCTGTGCTCTGCAATGGGAGAGGCCACAACAGTGGGAGGCCCGCGTACCGCAAAAAAACAAAAACAAAAACAAAAAAAACCAGAAACTTATTCCAGGCTGCTCATATCTGAGTTGTTTTTATCTGATAGCTGTTCAATAGTCTATTAAAAAGTAAATCCAACACAGTTTACAATGAAAATCACCCCCTACATGCTATATAGGCAGACAGACCAATGATTTCATGGAAAGAGAGCCTGAAGCAGAATCTGAAGTATTATTATAATCCAGAGGTGAGTGGATTAGCATAGAGTCTCAAGTCTGGACAAACTAGGACAACTTTCAACATCTTTTCTGTGGGTCTTTGTAAAAATGAAATTTTCATTTCTAAAGCTGTCAATTTACCAAAGTGAACTATGAAGATCTAAATGCACAATACATAAGAAGCAAAATTAAGAGATTCTCAGAACGAATTATATTAACCATAACATTTCTAAAGTAAGTATCACACAAAAAAATCTAAAATAAATCAGAAATATCTAATTAAAAGTTGCAAAATAAGCTCAGATTTAGTTGCCTTATATATCCTGAGAGGTTTATTGATTTCTTTCTTTTTTCAATGTAATTGTAGCTTCTTTTTATTAGTAGGAGTGATAATATGATTTTTTATTGTGGTAAAAGATATATAACATAAAATTTACCATTTTTCCAGGTTTGTTGAGATACAATTGACATATAACATTTTATTTGTTTCAGGTATACAGCATGAAGGTTTGATATACGTATAGATGGTGAAATGATTACCACAATATAAGTTAACATCTATCACCTCATATAGTTACAAATTCTGTGTGTGCATGTGTGTTAACTTTCAAGATCTACCCTCTAAGCAACTTTCAAATATACAATACGTTGTTTTAAACTTTAGTCACCATGCTGTATGTTATATCCCCAGTACTTATTTACCTTATAGCTGAAAGTCTGTACCTTTTGAACCGCTTCATCCATTTTGACCACTCTCACTTACCCCTTCCTCTGGCAACTGAGCGATCTGTCCTCTATATCTATGAGTTTGAGTTTTTTTTAGAGTCCACATATAAGTGATATCATACAGTATTTGTCTTTCTCTGTCTGACTTATTTCACTTAGCAAAATCATGAATGGCAAAATATCCTTCTTTTTTATGGATGAATAAAATTTCATATTGTATACATATACCATATCTTCTTTATCCGTTCCTGCATCGAAGACACTTAGGTTGTTTCCATGTCTTGTCTATTGTAAATACTGTTGCAATGAAATTGGCGAGTGTAGATACTTTTTCCAAGATAGGGATTTCATTTCTTCAGATATATACCTAGAAGTGGAATTGCTGGATCATATGGTAGTTCTGTTTTTAATTTCTTGAGGAACCTCCATACTATTCTTCATAGTGGCTGCACCAATTTACATTCTCACCAGTAGTGTACAAGAGTTCTTTATTTTTTCCCACATACTGCCAGCACTTGTTATCTCTTGTCTTTTTGATGATGGCCATTCTAATAGGTGTGAGGAGATAGCTTGCTGTAGTTTTTATTTGCATTTTCCTGATGATTAGTGATGTTGAGCATGTTTTCATGTACGTTTGGCCATTTGTATGTCTTCTTTGCAAAACTGTCTATTCAGTTCCTCTGCCCATTTTTTAATCAGGTCATTTGTTTTTTGTTGGTGTTATTTGTTGTATATCAATTTCTTACATATACATGCAATTTTCTCTTATGTTAGTATTTGAAATAAAAATATGCTTAAGATGTTTTATTAAAAAGCAAATTCTTTGCTATGTGACATCCTATGTCTTAGGAATTTTAATTCCTTCTTTTGTTGATATATTTCTTTTTGAGGTTAAAACATAATATCTATGATCTGAAAAAGTATATGTTCTAAGTAATTTTTTGTCAAAACTGTTTAGTATCATGTTTTCTCTCCATCCCAGAAGAGGGTGAGGAAGAGTAAAATATTCATTGATTTATCCAGATTCAATCTCTCCCATGTTCACCGGTTATGTACAATATTATAATTTTCTAAATACTATAGAATTTTGGCTTCTTAACAGTCAAAATCTCTACTTGCGTTTTTATTTTTTATGTGACATATTTGTTATGCTTGTTCTACAGAATATTAGATACAATGTGACTCCTTAATCAAAATGAATAAGCACCCCCTTTAAAAAAAATCATAGGGTTAAATATTGAGGTGGAAAATATACTTTGCACCCAGATTAGAATCTTGTTAGATGTGGCTGCCTTTTCCTTATTAAAAGAACTGTTATACATTAAAAACCTGCTTTGATGAAGAATAGGAAAAAAACCATTATCAAAAACAAAGACTTGTTAAAGGTAGTATTGAAAATAAATAATTGGCTTTTGTTCATGAATAGCTAAATCTGTTTTATGGTTTGAAAGAGCTAAGAACAGATTGCTTCTCTTAGATTGTTAGCAAAGAAATGTTTTCATCAATTAACATTCTTTGCTAAGAACAGTTTTCTCCAGTGCTTTTTCTCAAATGGAGTATTACATAAATAGGCCTGCCCAAAAGACAATTCCTGGGCTTTTTTCTTTGATGTCTTAGAGTATAATAATTATGGCATGCAGTTCTGAATTATGGAAGAAAACAACAAAAAAATCACATTTCAAACAGATAATTTACTTGAAGAAAAAGTTGCCATAGGTAGCCATTCCTGCAAATTAAATGAAAGGCCAGTCTTCCTCTTCATCATGCTTTTGCCTAACATTTACAGGAGGATGGAAGTAGGGAATAAAGAGTTGTTGCAAAAGGCCCAGAACTGTAAGAACACACCATCCCACTCTCCCACGTACATTCCCCTGCCTCACCTTTACCTTTCCTCTTCTACCCAGTGCTGAAGAGATTACCATTTTATGAGGGTTTATGTAGTGGGGTGCAATAATCACCAACATTTATGTAGCAATTTCTCCTAGCCAGGCACTATCCTAGGAGCTTTATCTATTTTGATTCATTTAATTCTCACAATAATGTTTCGTTAACACTGTTTCTCCTATTTCGCTGAGTGGGAAACTAAGGTCAAAGATCATACAGCTCCTGCATGGCAGAGACCAGATGCACACCCAGGCAGTGTGGCCCTAGAGCCCATGGACCTAACTGCCTTCTGTATTCTGCTGTCTCTCAGGAATGGAGACAAAGCATAGGTGGTGGTGCTCCTCAACACACAGAGAAGTGGACTTCTGTCATTTTTATTTTAGTAAACAGCTCCTCCCTTGTTAGGGTAAGGGTAAGATCCTAGAGGGAAAGAAAGGAAGACAAGATAGAAGCGGGAGTTAAGGGAAGAGACATCTTGAACAAGGAAAAAGAAAGAAGTCTATTCAAAATACTAGTTTATGGAAAAATGAAAACAAAGAGGGTGGTGGAAATAGACTTAAGGGCTAAGGCAAAGTGAGAAACATTTGTGGCAAACTTCTTTCAAAAGAACACAAAGCCAAGATTTAGAATGAGATCATGCAGTGTCATTTTACACGTGAATTAACGTAAGCCCGGAAAAGATTTTAGTCTGATACATTTTATAGATCAGTAAACACAGGGACAGAGAGATTAAATGCTTTGTCCAAGACTTGAAGAAGCAGGTAGCATAGGCAAGGCTAAAGCCCAACCGTATCTCCTAACATTGAGCTCAGTGCCCTTCCACCAACTATAACAAACACAATTTGTCAGCTTTCAAAATACAGATGTGATTGTCAATAGGTTTTGACTCAACTTCAAAAACATAAAAAATAGCTACAGTGTATACATATTGGAAATTAAATACAAAGTCCCTGAAGTTATATTCTTAATAGTCAAATAATATTGTGGGAGAGCAGTATAGTCATTTATAAATGCAAGAAAGAGTACTCTTGATATAAATGCATATTTTTCCCCTAATATTCTTTCCCCATCAACATTTTAAAATTGACTTTTTTAGTTTTGGAAAATGAGTCACACACAAATAGTATACAGCAAACACAGTAAAATATCTATATCGTATTGATTTCTTATTAAAGACACTGAATTCAGAAGGAGTCTTAGGCTAGTTGTACAGCCAGTTTTTATGCTGGTTTGTAATATCAAAGGTTCTTTCAGCTCTAAAATTCTGTAATTTAGAAAACTGGCAATTGAAATAAACGGTAGATTTAAATATTGAATTTAAGTGTATTTGACCAATGAAATTATGATATACCACCTAACATAAGCTTGTAAAGAAAATTGTTTATAGTGGCTTCAACAAATGGAGATTTATTAGAAGTTCATAAAATGCTAATGATTATGCTACCTATGGTATTTTAGACTGTTAACTAATAAAGAAATTTTTATCTAATATTAACAAATAGAAGGAAGGATGAAAAAAGAAAAATTGACATAAAGTAGAAATAAAGAGGCCTTTTCTGGGGTAAACTCTCAGATGTCAAAGACCCTTGTGTTTATGGCCAGCTATAGGTACAGTAGCATGCTCATACTAAAAATTCAGAAGTTTGCGTATTTTACATTTTTTTAAGTTTAAAAAAGGTGAGAATAGAGAAGTGTATTAAGAATGGAGAAATATATTGTCTCATTTTCATAGATGTGGGGCAGAGGCAGTGAAAAAGTGACATTTCCAGTGCCAAATAATAGATCACTGAAAGCCTAGGATTTTGAAATCAGGTTTTCTATTGATCATAAAAATGCATTAATTCTGTGTGGGTGGAATTTTTTTCTTTTCTCAAATTCTCTACAGCAATTTCCTTTGCTTTCTTTCCATTGTGTTATTTATTTCTCACTTTCAAGCCATTTGGATGTGTACTTGTCTCAGTACCACTCAAGACTTCACTGACCTCTCCCAGGTTGGATGACAATAATGATCAGCATCTCTAATGATGTTAGAGATTTAAATGTGATTTACTGGAGACAAATGATCTGAGTGATCTTTAAGACAAAACATCAAAAGTTTAGATTTGAATGTCATCTTCCAAAGACTTATTTCTACTACCTGTGGAAGACAGGAGAGAAAAACTAAAAAAACAAAGCAAACAAACCAAAACAGGAAGGAAAGAATGTACACTTTAAAGATTTTCTACTAAAACTAAGGTCCTTAAACATTCTCCAACACACCCTCCATTAATAAGCATTTTTTGCAAATACATATAAAATTATTGTTATAAATTCTTTAAGTATAATATTGTAGTAACATGTAAATTATAAAACACAAATACAGAGAAATCCATAAATACAAAAAAGGTAATATAGTATTGATAATTTTAGTAGATTTTAGTGAGAGTTATGTGATTGAAAATGTATTACCTTGAAAATCTTGGTTTAATACTGGATCATAGAGGGTTCAAAGTCTAAGGTCAGTTTATTCCCATACTAAGCTATAAGGACTATAATAGTTAAAATAGATACCACAATGAGATATGGAAGAAGTGCAAAACTAGCTTCATGTACTCAATTATGATACTCAAAATTCAATTTCATCCACTAATTATACAAGGGCTGCAGCTCAGTATTTTTCTCGAGTAATTTTCTGACTTCCCTGATATCATTTTCCTTGTAAAGTTTTTTTCATTTTTCTTTTTTTTTTTTCCCTTTAACATTTAACAAATGGGGCCTAAATCCACTGAAATGCATTTGGAAGATTTTCAATCATGTTAGAAAATTGTTTCCAAATTTACTAAGCGCTCATATATGAGAGTTTTAAGATGATGTGCTTATGCCATTTTTAAATGTTTTTATTTGTAATAGCTTTATTGAGATCTAACTGACATTCCATAAACATACATCCATTATAAGTGTGCAGTGCAATTATTTTTAGTAAATGTATAGTTGTAGGGCTTCCCTGGTGGCACAGTGGTTAAGAATCCGCCTGCCAATGCAGGGGATATGGGTTCGAGCCCTGATCCAGGAAGATCTCACATGCCATGGAGCAACTAAGCCCGTGCGCCACAGCTACTGAGCCTGTGCTCTAGAGCCCACGAGCCACAACTACTGAGCCTACGTGCCACAACTACTGAAGCCCATGCGCCTAGAGGCCATGCTCCGCAACAAGAGAAGCCACTGCAATGAGGAGCCCATGTACCACAACGAAGAGTAGCCACTGCTCACCGCCAACTGGAGAAAGCCTGTGTGCAGCCACAAAGACCCAACGCAGCCAAAAATAAATTTTAAAAATAAATAAATTTTAAAAAATGTATAGTTGTACAACCATCACCACCATTTAGTTCTAGAACATTTCAATCACCTGAAAAATTTCTGTCATAACCACTTGCAATCAGTCTTCCCATCCCAGCATAAGGTGATCACCGATCTGCTTTCTGTCTCTATTTTCCTTTTTTGGAAGTGTGGTCTTTTGTGGCTGGATTTTTTCCTCTTAGTATAATATATTGGAGGTTTATCCATATTGTAACATGTATTAGTAGTTCATTATTTTTATTGTTAAATAGCATTCCATTACACAGCATTTTATCTCATCATTATTTGATGGACATTTGAATTATTTCAGTTTTTCCCTATTACAGATACTACTGTAATAATTCATGTAAAAAGTCTTTGTTTGGACATATGTTTTTATTTCTCTTGAGGAGATTTCTAGAAGTAGAATTGCTGGATCATATGGTAAGTTTATATTTTAAAGAAACTGTCAAACAGTTTTCCAAAGTGTGTACAGCAACCAGCAATCTATGACAGTTACAGTTTTTCCACATCCTTGTAATCACTTGGTATTGTCAATCTTCTGCCTTATACTTATTCTAGTAGTTGTATAGTGGTATTGTATTGCAGTTTTAATGTGCATTTCCCTAATGATGTTGAACATCTTTTCATTTGATTATTAACCATTTGTATAACTTTTTGGTGAAATATCTATTCAAATATTTTGTCCATTTAAAAAATTGATTTGTTTGCCTTTTTTTTTAAAGAACTTATTTATTTATTTATTTATTTTTGGCTGAGTTGGGTCTTCGTTGCTGTGCGTGGGCTTTCTCTCTAGTTGCGGCAAGCGGGGGCTACTCTTCACTGCGGTGCATGGGCTTCTCATTATGGTGGCTTCTCTTGTTGCAGAGCACGGGCTCTAGGCACATGGGCTTCAGTAGTTGTGGCGCATGGGCTAAGTTGTTCCGTGACATGTGGGATCATCCTGGACCAGGGCTCGAATCCATGTCTCCTGCATTGGCAGGCGGATTCTTAACAACTTTGCCACCAGGGAAGCCCTGTTTGCCTTATTTTTGATGTTTAGAAGTTCTTTATATATTCTGACAAAAGCCCTTTATCAGATTCTGCTTTTCAAATATTTTTTCCCAGTCTGTGGCTTGTCTTTTCATTTTCTTACTGATGCCTCTTGAAGAACAAAACAATTTTCTATAAAGTCCAATTTATCAATTTCTTCTTTTATGGATCATGATATAGTATAATATCTAAGGAATCTTTGCCTAAAGCATGGTCACAGAGATTTTGTACTATGTCTTCGTCCAGAAATCTTATAATTTTAGTTCTTAGGTCTATGATGCACATTTAGTTATTTTTTCTGTATGGTATAAATTAAGAGTATAAGTTCATTATTTTGCACATGAATGTCAAATTATCCTAGGAGCATTTCTTGAGAAGACATCCCTTTCTCCATTGAACTACCTTGGCAGTTTGTTGAAAATTAATTGACCATCAATGTAAGGCCTTATTTCTGTACCTTCTATTCTATTTCATTGATCTGAACAGCTATCATTATGCCAATATTATATTCTATTATTGTAACTTTTGAAATTGGATGTTATAATTCCTCCTACTTTGTTGTTGTTTTGATGTTCTTGTTCCTATGTTTGTCCATTTGAAGACTGGCTTGTAATTTCTAATAGGGTTTTTAATAGGGATCACACTGAATCAATAGTCAGAGGTTTTATATTTCTTTTCTAAAATTTATTCCTAAGTATTATACTCTTTTTCATGTTATCGTAAATGGAATTATTTTCTTAAATTCATTTTTAATTTGCTATTTCTTAGCATATAAAAATTCAACTGATTTTTGTATATTGGTCTTATATCTTGTGACCTTGCTAAATTTATTTTCACTCTAGTAGTACTCTTTTTTTGTATATACTTTAGATTTTCATGCATAGGTCATGTCATCTGTGAATAAAGAGAGCTTTAATTTTTCCTTTCCAACTTATATGCTTTTATTTTTCTTTCCTTATTACAATGGCTAAATGATATGTGATATCTAAATGATAAGTGATATGTTAAAGAGATGAGAGTGGACATCATTTTATTCTCAATCTTAGGGGGAAATCATTCAGCCTTCACCATAAATGTGATGTTAGCTGTAGGCTTTTCATAAATGCACTTTGTCATATTGAAGAAATTCCCTTCTAGTGCTAGTTTTTTTAGCATTTTCATCATGAATGGGTATTAGATCTTGTCAATTGCTTTTTCTGCATCTATTTTCATCTTCATTTTTTTCTTATTTTTAAAAATCTCTATTAAACTACAGAAAAATATGGCAGTTCTTGACTTCTGTTTCCTGACAAGAGGATGTACTAGCAGGTCCTGTTTACCCGATTCCTCAGCTCAACCCCAGAGATGCACAGAAGCTGTAACCAACTGTGATGACAGTTAGCTGACCTATTGTGTAAAGAAAACAGTGGCACAGAGATGGAAAGGGCTTGCTTTTCACTCCCGATCGCTCTGGTCAGCTTATGGTCACCTCTATGAAGCAAAGAGCTCTTTAGTTAAGAAAAATGCTGAGGTCATATTTTCCCTGAATTTATTTTAGGAGAACTTCAAATCTATTTTTTTTTTTTTTGTTTGCAGTATGAGGGCCTCTCACTGCTGTGGCCTCTCCCATTGCGGAGCACAGGCTCTGGACGCGCAGGCTCAGCAGCCATGGCTCACGGGCCCAGCCGCTCTGCAGCATGTGGGATCTTCCCGGACCGGGACACGAACCCGTGTCCCCTGCATCGGCAGGCGGACTCTCAACCACTGTGCCACCAGGGAAGCCCTAAATCTAATATTGTAAATAGCATTTTAATGTGGTGATCATTTGATGTTCCAGGGCTGGCACTGAGTAAAATCTGCTTTTCAAATGGAGACTGTTGACTTGCCAGGTGCCCTGCATCTGTCTGACTGCCTTCTTTTGCTTTGGGCTTCACTCAAAGATGGTGGACATATGGGTTCTGTCAGTAATTAGCATACTTCCAATATAGGTTCATTTATGAGGACTGTCACCTTCATTTTTGACAGTTTTGCTAGATAAAGAAAACTTGATTGACATGCTTTTTTCTCTCAGCACCTTGAATATGTCTTTCCACCACCCTCTGGTTTCCCTTGTTTTTGATAAGAAGTCAGCTGTTAATTTTATTGTGGTTCCCTTATATATGATGAATTGTTATTCTATTTTTGCTTCAAAACTTTCTCATCTTTGTCTTTCAGCAGTCTATGATGTACCCACACTAGTGGGTCTCCTAATGTTTACTCTACTCAGGATTTACTGTGTTTCTTGGATCTATAGATTAAAATTTTTGTAAAATTTGGAAAGTTTTAGGCCATTGTGTCTTCAAATATTTTTTTATACATCCTTCTAGCCTTCCTTTCCTTCTTTTACTCACAGCTGTCCCACAAGTTTCTGAGGCTCAGTTCATTTTTTCTCAATATTTTAAAATTTGTTTTTCATACTGGATAGTTTCTGTTGGTCTAGAATTTCCCTTTAGTTCCTTTTTTTAAAAAACAACCTCTATTTCTCTACTCAGAGTCCCCATTTGTTAAGTCATTTTTCCTTTAAGTTTTTAAACATATTTATAGTAGGTGTTTTGGATTACCCGTCTACTGAATTCAACAAGTGGGCTCACTCAGCCTGTCTATTGGCTACTTATTTTCCTGAATTTGGATCACAGTTTTCTGTTTTTTTAGATGTCTCATAATTTTTTGTTGAAAACTAGATATTTTACATAAAACACTGTAAAAATTTTTGATGGAGTCTAGTTTTCCTCCTGAGATGTTTTATTAAAACAATAATTACTGGAACTTCAGAATCTGTTTTCCTGAGTTGTGGGGCTACTAGTGTCTCTGATAAATTTTCCTATCTTATTTTTTAGCCTGTTTCCTAAATTAGTATAAATGTTCCTAAAAAATAGTATAAATTATAATACGAATTCTAATATTTTCTTCCCATACCAGTGGTGTGGTAAAATGACTCTACCCTGAAAAAGGAGTCATGCTGCTCCTCTTCTCAAAGTTCTTCTCTTGCTCCCAAATTCAAAGGAGGAAAACTGAGAGTTAAGGAATATAAGGCTTTGTGGGAAGTGGGGAGGAATAGACACCACGCTGAGTAAAGCTCTTGTACCCAAATTAGGTTGGCAATATTTGGAACTAGACAGATCATTCATTTTCTATTCTAACAAAGAATAGAAATTTAGAAATTTTTAGACTGTTGCTCTTCATAGTCCAGTATCATGGTCATAATATGTGCTTTGTTTTGTTGTAAATATTTGCATAATATTTTAGTGAAACCTGTTGATTGTAAAGAACAAAGACTCACTAAAGGCAAAACAGGAAAAGAATGGGTTAAGGGTGATTATAAGTAACAAATCTCTCAAAGCGATATCTGCACTCCCATGTATATTGCGTCACTGTTCTCAATAGCCAAGATATGGAAACATCCTAAATGTCCATCAGGCAGATGAATGGATGAAAAAGATGTTGTATATATACACAATGGAATATTATTCAACCATGAAACAGGAGGACAGCCTACAATTTGCAACAACATGGACCTACCTTGAGCACATTACGCTAAGTGAGCACATTATGCTAAGTGAGATAACTCAGACAGAGAAAGACAAGTACTGTATGATATTACTTATATGTGGGATCTAAAGAAAGTCAAACTTCGGGACTCCCCTGGCGGTCCAGTGGTTAAGATTCCACGCTTCCAGTGCAGGGGGTGTGAGTTTGCGCCCTCGTTGGGGAACTAAGAATCCACATGCCGTGTGGCACGGTCAAAAATAATAAAATAAAAATAAATTTAAAAGTCAAACTTCTAAAAATCAGGGTAAATGCTTGTTATGAGGGGATGGGGGTAGGGAAATATGATTGATGTTTAAGGCTACAAGCTTGCAATGAGTGGCAAATTAGCCATAGAGATCTAATATACAGCATAACGAATATAGACAATAGTGCAATATAATTATGTAATGTGATAAATATCACTACAATGGCAATCATATGGCAATATATAAATGTATCAAAGTAACACACTGTATACCTTAAATTAACACGTTATATGTCAAGTACATTTAATTTTTAAAAAATATCAAGGAACAATAAAAAAATGAATTATAGGGGCTTCCCTGGTGGCGCAGTGGTTGAGAGTCCGCCTGCCGATGCAGGCGACACAGGTTCGTGCTCCGGTCCGGGAAGATCCCACATGCCGCGGAGCGGCTGGGCCCGTGAGCCATGGCCGCTGAGCTTGCGCGTCCGGAGCCTGTGCTCCGCAACGGGAGAGGCCACAACAGTGAGAGGCCCGTGTACCGCAAAAAAAAAGAAAAAGAAAAGGATTATATTCTGTCTTCATGGGGAGAATAAAAACCCAGAAAACATTAGGACCAAGGCAGCTGTTCTCTCTGGCTCACTTGGTCTCTCATTTCCAAATTTCCAGGGGAAAAAAATCTGATTGGTATTAGTATAGGTTACGGGTCAATGGTCAGCCAATGGATTGGCTACATTTGTATCGGGTCCCCACCAGGGTTGATTCCATGGCCAGATGAAAGGTCATGAGGCATGCAGGACTGCTTACTTCAAGGGCTATGCATATAGGTACTTGAAAACATGTCTATTATACTTACCAGATGTTTGATGCCTTTCTGATTTTATGAAGTTGTTAAATTTGCATGATTCTATGGTGTTCCAAAAGACAGAGCAACCTGGATGCTTTCGATGGAAAAAAATGTAGGCAACCCTTATTTAAACTGCTTCACAAAGCTGAGTTTCAACTGATATCCCCAATATACAGAATTTTATAGCCTTAGCTCTGAATATGATAACTTCAAGCCAAAGCACATGCAGCCAGTTCTTTTCACACAGGTCCCCTCCCTCATAGAGGAGTAGAGATAGGTCCTGATAGAGATGAGATCTGAGACCTTTCTCTCTTAGCAGATTACATGGCAGAAACCTCTACTCTGTTCTGCCATACATTACCTCACTTTTCCACACTGAACCTCTAGTCCATCTTTTTCTAATTACCTCCCAACATTACTGATTCTAATTTTTCATTGTTGGAAGTCAAATTCTTCCAAAGACTACACGGATTCATGACTGTTGGCTTTTCTTAGTGTGGGAGGCACTTCAGTAGTCCAAGGCACTATGGAGGCTAAGGTCATTACCATGACATGTATCTGATCCTTTAGGAGAGAAGGCTCATACGCTATATAACTATACCACGGGGTAGAGAGTTTTAAGTGCCAAGGTAATACACTAAATCAAAAATCATCCTCTCCAGAGGCGGGTAAGATCAGGAAATTTTCAGAAAAGGCTTTACGGGTTTAATGGTTTATTTGGCTGGGCCTCTAAAGGCAGGGGAGGATTTGCATATTCAGAGAATGTGCTGGAGGTGGGATACAGCCAATTCTGCAATCCTGAGTAGAATTATTATTAAGCTCTAGCATCCTCTCCCAGGACAAGTTTATTCCACTGCTCTCTTTCCCTCATTTGCCACCTGCCTGTGTTTTAACATTCCTTTTAAAAACAAACAACACCTCCCCACCCCCAAGCAGTGTGTTTGTGGAGTTCTTATCTTAACTGCTCCCACCTCCTCCATAGGCATCCAAGAATGAGAAAAGAGACAGTGTTTCTGCTTCTTTCTTTTCCTTGCTTCCTCTGCTATTCTTTGTCAGAAATTCACTACTAGTCATTATGGGCTAATGTGAAAATAACAAACATTGGAAAGTTACAAAGTTTTCATAATCATGAAAGGTTCAGGTTGACTTCTTTCTGAGACAGTAATTTAAAAGTTCCCCTGGATTTCTGCTGTTTACTTTTGTTCTTGAGGATGCCCCCACAGTCGGCTGAGCAGAGGCCCTGCTTCCTATCTCAATTTCCCAGCAGTTAGTTCCACCAAGGTAGTGTGGCTAGCAGGTGAAATGCTTCCCCTTCACATGTAAATAATTTGCATTTCTATGGACCCTAGGGGTGGGAGACAATGGTTTCTACTCTTCACTGGAAATCTGGAATTGAGGCATTGCAATTTGCAAGTAAAGGGCACTTTTGTAGAGGAGAATTTTATTGGCAAAAAGAGTTAGGGTTTTGAAGGCAAAGAGCACAATCTTCACAATCATTTGAGTAGTATTCAAGGGCAGAACATTGGTAGTGAAAAAATAGAAGCTGCAAGAAATTCCTTTCAAATTGTTTCTTGCTGAAAAGAAAAGCCTATAGATGGATATGGAGGGAGAAGGACAGTGGTGTTACCAAAGATCAGATATTTGTAAGGTGTAGGAAAAAAATTTTGAAGGAGAGGATGTAACACATGATCTAAGAGAGCAATTATAATCAATGGAGGAAAATTCTGGGGTGGGAGGATGGCCAATGTTTAGGAGCACAAGTGGAGTGTGAGCTTGGAACAGAAGGCTGCCACCCTTTTCAGCCAGGACTGAAGGAAGTGATGAAGTGTGAAAATTGAGACTGAGATTTAGGAAAGTTAAGTTGAGAAACCTCGTGGTGGATGCCTCAGTCAAGTAGGAGGCAAGATCACTTGCAGAACTGGAAGAAGACCAAGTAGAGTGGAGGCCTGAGGAGAGCAGAAATAGGACAGATATGGGAGAAGTGCCCTGAATAATGTCCTTAGATCAGTATTCTGGATAATCACCCTCCTGATGAGGAAAGGAATTTAGAGAATCAGTGAAGACCCAGCCAAGTCTGGATAGCATAAACTTTTAGTGGAACAAAATGATTTCTTTATCCAGCAATGCTTGGTTGTAGAGGAGCAACTTCAAAAGAAACCTTTCACTGAAGCATGAGAATTACCAATAATAATAATAATAATGTTGATTGACAACATCTTAAGGGACATTTTTCATGGTGTATTTTAGTAACATTTTAATCATTAGAAACATGAAATACACAATATCAAAATACTCATCAAACATGTGATCTGAGAAAAATGCAAAAAGAAAAGATTACTGGAGTAAAAAAATCAGTTAGTTCTTGTTTTCTTCTTTCTTTGCTAGCCTAAGGCAAGGAAAAAGGAAATATTAATGTTTTCCTTTCCACTCAACACATCTTCCATGATTATAAAAATAAAAAAACCCCAAGTCATTGGTATATTGTGAGTACATTAAATATGAGTCTTATTTATAAAAATGTGCATTTTACTTTTCCTATTCTCCTATAAACAAACACCAAAAAGAAAGCAAAAGGAAGAAATTGAAAGCATGATGAGCTAATTTCCATGATGGCAAGGCATGAGACAGCACTCCAATCTGATTTCTTCCCAGTTCTGGAAATATTTAGGGGGAACACTCATGTTCAGCTGTTTTGTTCCACAGTCCAACCCTGCATAGGATTATCAACGATGTACAATTTTACTACAAATTGTGAAAGATGTTTTTCTTTTCTTGTTTTTTTTTTGAAAGATGTTTTTCTAATCAATGTACCAGGTTAACAATTCTTATCTATTTTTGTAATTTTCAATTATGGTAAGATAAAAACCAAAAGCAAAGCATATTATCCAACTTAAAATTCAGGACAGTAGTTAGACATATGTAGCTTGCACACATATTAATCTGTTTCTCTCAACAAAATATTTGTAATTTCCAAAATCCTATCAGCATTTTCACACAATATGGTCCCTCCAACTTGAAGGGCAATAACATAAACACAGTCTTCTTTCTAAAGAAACTAGTATAAAAATAGCAAAATCACCAAAAAGAAGGAACATAAGAATATCAATGATTATATCATAGGCAATATGCTTAAAAGCCTAATATGTTCATGAAGTCCTACTTTAATAGCTAGTATCTAAATATGAAAGTTATTTACAAAAAAAATTGCTATTGACAAACTAGAACAAAGTGACTTTAAATGAAAGCAAAGCACTTGTAGTTAAAGCTCCAGATTTTTTGTGTGATTCCATCTCTCAGTTAATTTCTTTATCAAATTTAGAGATAAACTGGGAAATACCTAGAAAACAAAATCCATCAACTGTAATCTATTTCCTTTACTCCCTTGTGAAATTATCAGAAGACATGCAGGATCAACTCTATCACCTGTGTCTTTCCCAACCCTGTAAACTCTTAGGGGAAAGACCATGTACCTGTCAAGCTAATAGTGCAGAATGTACACACAGATGGGTGTTTAATACATATCCTTCAATGGAGAGATTAGAGGTTTTCTCTGGGAAGCGGGGAACACATTATCTCATGCATTGACTCAATGACATCCACCATACAATACGTCAGCCTGTTTCCTCATCAAAATATCATCCAAAGGAAATCATCTTTGGGTCTCCTTTAAGTCTTTAGACCCCAAATTTTGAGGCAAGATCCACCCAAGGGAAGGGGGAGTGGTTGGGAAGAACAAGTAGAATTCATGTGGATCAGTGACGTCAGGAAGAAGCAATGATTTAAAGGATGGGGTGCAAACTCACCTGGTGAAGCAGAAGCTGCACACATGTCAAAGTTCAAAGGGCAGAGGCTGAGGGACTCCCCAGTCGCAGGAAAAGTGAAACGCCCACTCCCAGGCTCTCAAGGATTCGTATAGTGGCTCAGCTGTCCCCGCCTTTGACGCGACGGACAAACCCTACCATGCACAGCTGCTGTTGCCAGGAAGGCAAAGCGAAAGCTGCCCCAATTTCAGAGCCAGCACTCGGGAATCCCCCGGTAGTTCTTTCCCCCACCCTCTCCCGCGCCCAAAGCCAGAGATACCTTCATCCCTACTCCTCACCGTTTCCAGGCCCTCTAGCTCTTAACGGCATCGGTCTCTATGGCGACCTGAAACCTCAGTTCCCATTGGTCAGTTCAATATGAGGGCCGGGCCAATGGGGAGGGCCAGCCTTTTCCTTCCTACCAATGGGATTGGCAGGGAGCAGGTCCGGAGACGGCGGCGTGCTGACGTTCCCGGGAGCCTGGGGCTGGCTGGGCAGGCGGGCTGGCGGCTGGGCGGGCGGCGGCGGCCTCTGGGCAGTAGAGGGGGCTCCGGGGCTGAGTCCGCGTCGACGCCGGCCGCGGAGGCGGCACCATGGGCAAGGGGTAGAGGGGCAAGTTGGCCACCGCCGCCGTCGGGGGTGGTGGGCGAGCCGCTTTGGGGTAGGGGGCGGGAGGGGGAGGGAGGGGCGGGCAGTCGCTCGGCCGCGGCACTTTTTTAATTTTTTCGGGTGCCGCAGCGGCGACCCCTCGGCGCCGATGTTCCTGATCCCCGGAGCGACGACGGCTGCTGCCTAACCTGGAAAGTAAGTGTGCGGGCTCGCGGGAGGGCGCGGAGACTCCTGCCCACGAGACCCCCGGCCCTCGCCCCGTCGCGCCGGAGCCAAGACCTGCCTGCGAGGGGCGCGGGGCAGGGAGGGAGGGAGACGGGGACGGGCGCCTCCCTCCCGTTACTCCGTCCCCACCGCCTCGCGGCCGCCTCGGCTTTCCTGCCCCGCCTCGTGTTTCTGCCCGCACTAGCCTGCCTGCTCCCCTCCCCCCGGCAGGCGCACAAGTTTCACCCTCCATTTGCTTTTCCCTGCGATTATTCTGCCCCGGTATCCCCTACATGCTGCGCACGACCCCTCCCCACGTTGGCCTTCTTGGATCTAGGGCCCCCAGCCCCAAACTTGAGTGCCACGCCGAGCCCTCCTGTACGTCTGCTCGGAGGCTTCCCAGCTCCTGCCCGCCTGGCACTCTGCTCCGCGCCCCCAACACCCCTGGGCGCCCGCCTTCTCCAGCCCTCGGGGCTGTCCGTCCCTCTCTCTAGCCCCAACTCCCGCTTCTTGGCCCCCTCCCCTTCCTCCCACGTCCCTTCTGCCTGTACGGTCTTGTGTTTGCCCTCTGAGCCCCGCGCTCCTTGCCGGTCCTGCCCACCGCCCAGTCCAGTGCGCCCCTCTCCCCTCACCGCCTATCCTCACGCTCCACCCCTCCCGGTTCTCCAGCCCCAAGCTTCCCCGCCTGCCCTCTTGCGCTGCCGCTTCCTTCTCTCCCTGCCAGGAGTTGAAGAGGAGCTGCGGCACCCACCCACCCGCCCCCCCCTCCGGCGGAACGAGTGTCCCTGCCCGCCGCTGGGGCTGCTCAGGCCTCTCTTCTTTTCCCCTCCCGGGAAGCGAGGGGGTGAGCGGCTGGGCTGAGATTTGGCTGCGTGTTGGCTGAGTGCGACAGCGAGCTCGGGCAGTAGAGGCGCCGCGGCGGCCGTGGCCGCGCGGGGCGCAGCAATAAGCAGGTGTGTGTGTCCGGGGGGAACGTGCACCGCGGGCTCCTCGGCTGGCGACAGATTGTGCAGGAATGCGAGGAATGCACCAAGGGCATAGTCCACACGACCCGCCGCGTCAGAACTAGCGCCTTCCCGGTCCAGCTCTCGCCGAGCAGCCAGAGGGTCACCGGAGCATCTTCGGAGCTGGTGAGCCTCGCTCCACTCCTCTCCTCCCCTTGCTTTTCTCCATGCGGCAGAGAGGGCGGCGGAGAGGAAGCCCGGCAGTTCGGGCTTCAGATAGCCTTTCTTCTGGGGTTTTGGTGCGTTGGTCTCCAGGACCGTGAATTTCGGGCTGATGGTGGTGTAGCCAAGGTTATAGATAATTGCACGAGGTTCTTGGCGAGTTTGGTTTGCAAGGTTTGAATAGTGCCTGACTTTTACGAGGGTTTTTTGAAAACCTGCAGGAAAGGGTGCCGAAGGTTCTTAGAGTAAAAAGCTTGCAGCTAACGTAATTTTAGCTCTATCAAAAAATGTCTGTTAATGCTCATGGATGGGGATATAGTTCAAGAAAGAACTTGAATGCATCACTTTGCTGTCATAAAAATTGTAATTTTTTCCTTGCATACTGGGCTGTGTTGGGACCTCTTATAATACATAATGAATAGAAACAGAGAAGCAGTGTTTGGTCAGCGATGGGACAGATAGGACTGTCTGGCACAGTTCAATTCAGGGCGTGTCAGTTACCATTGGAAGTAACATGGGTACTACAAGATCATGTATATTTCAAGATGTAATTTATTAGTTGAGGTCACAGTTCTTTCTTTTTTTGTTCCCAAATTTGACCGAAAAATAAAAATACAGCTCTACAACTTATAAAGAATGGTAATTGTGTATAAATCCGAAGTGATTAGTATACAGTTTCAATGAAATTTTATTTTCCTTAATGCAGAAAAGCAAATTTTTGACAGAAGTTGCTTTTCTAGAATTGGGCTTAGATTCTCTTATTTTAAAAGGTAAAGTAGAAGACTGCTTCTCTTTTTGAATGTAGTATATTACTGTAGAAAGTATCCTCATTTCTGGTACCTGTGAAACAGTTGTGGAAAATGGTAACATGAAAATGAGAACAATTGATGTCCAAAATAAGTGTTTCTGGATTTGGAAAAGCATGCTATGTGTGCTTTTATTTGACACAATTTTCTTAGGAGGTTGAATTTACTCTAAGCCTCTCCACACTTGGCTATTTTGTATCAGATTCAGGAAAATAATAAGTTGATTGTCCAGCTGTCTTCTAACACTACTGTGTAGGGATCAAGGGCGTTGAAAATATACGAGCCTTTTATTTACTTAAGAACCCAATGGAAAGGAAAAATAGAAAAGGAAAAAAAACTTTGTGCTGGGTAAGGTTGTGTCTTTTGGCTGCTACATTGTTTTTCAGGTATGTTCGTAATTAGTGGACCTTCTAATTTAGAGATTTAGCTCTAAATGAGAGTTAGTAACACCGTGTAGGATATTGGGAAGTGTTTGGAGATGCCAACAGGAAACTTATGTAACACAGTCCTCACAGCAGAGTTTAACACGTGCATATTTGATTTGATGTGAAGATTAGAAAGTAAAAGCACATTGAGTTTCTCTGCCACATTAGAAATCGAAATAGCCCGTTCAGGTATATAGAGAATGTGTGTGTGTGTGTGTGTGTGTGTGTGTGTGTGTGTGTGTGTGTGTGTGTGTGTGTGTGTGTGTGTGTGTGTGTGTATGAATGATTGGCTGTACAAATAGTTTTACATGCTTCAAGTAAAGGCAGGCTTTCAGTTAGAAATATATTCTATTTGTTACAGATATTTGAAGGGAGGAAGTTTTGAAACTGGTGATCATTCACAGTAAAATGACATAAACTGTTTCGATCAGAGTGCGTTTCCTCCCCAACCCCACTATTACATAAGAGAAGGTAGCTGCGTTATGTGTCTTATGTATGATGTAGAAGATTCTAACTTGGGGGGGCGAAACATCCAGTTATCTGAATTCTTACCTGTACTGTCTTCGGAGGGAGATAGAGGAGCCACAGTGGAGATGGAAAGCATGAGAGAAGGTAAGCAGAAAGTAGGAGCAGCTGGCGTTCATGGCGGGGGGGGGAAAGGGCTGTTGCTGCATTTACAAGCTGAATAAACCAAATCTAATTATGTGAGTAGTTCTGACACAATTTGAATTTAAGGAAACTACTACCAAACTGAGTTCAATAAAAACTTTAGCAATTGTATGACCTTGAGTATCTGGATTGTCTATATTAAGTCAGAATTGCAATTTTCTTTGTTTTCTATACAAATTGGGAAAGTAAATTTAACTTAAAACTTTAAAATTTATTTAATTTTTAAAATCCAATTATTGCCAGTTTTCAAACTGAGTTATTTCCTTGCTGTTGACCAGGGGTTGATTTAAATAGAGAATTTTCATACCCTCGATGATGCTGATCATTTAAGTCCAGTGCCTCACCTTACTACTTTGAAATATTAAGGTATTTTGAGAATGCTCCATAAGCTAATTTTTTTTTCTGTTCCAGTCAAGAGGTATGCCCATAATTTGCTTCATTTTAAAATGGACATTATTCCTTTGTTTTTAACTGGAAGATGAAGTAGAGGTTATTCTAGGGTTCTTCTAGGGCTTAATCATTCATGGAATTGTATGTCACTTTGGGAAGTTGCCTTCACACCTTCAGTGTACTGGGAGATAATTACTTCCTCAATGTGTTAAATGGTTTTGTAGTGCTTTTCCTGCACTGAAGGGGGAAGAAGAATCTAATTCATGACACCAATAGACTGGATATGTTAGGAATATTAAGTAACTATTTCATGCCCAAAATGTAACTACAAATAGCTGCAAACAGAGAGAAACAGAGACAGTCAAAGTAAAACTGGATGTAAGGCTTTGTATACTTCCAGTTAGTGATGATAACAGTTAGCAAGTTAGTTTGATGCCCAGCAGTGAAAAATAACAGACTTCTTCTAGGATAAGGGCATCAGGCCCTAAGTCACAAACAGCAATAATTCACGTGCTTACTGGTTTCAGTTGAGAAGTTGTACAACATTCAAAAGTTGCTCCCACTGTCACTTCAGTAATTCAGTGGAATTATCTTCATCTTTTGGAGGCTGTGTTACCATAACTAAATTGGGGATATTACATGACGGTGCTCTTCAGTTAAACTTAGAATGCTATAGACATTCCATTTGTCTTTGGTCTGAGGAGTTTGTTTTAAATTATAATTTAGATTTATTTGATAAATTTATTTATTAAAATAAATTTGATATACCAATATATTTGATATACCAATAAATGTTGGCTACATTGATGATCATTTCATTATTCATAGTCTTGATAATATAGTTTATTATGACTCATATATAGTGATTCATTGCGGGTGATAAAATGTCATTAGACATTGCACTGTACATTTTTAATACTATAAAATACATAAATTAAAATGTGGAAGTGTCTGAATTATTTTAAATCATATCGTTGTGAAGCATTTTTCATGAACTGAATAATGCCTGATGATTGGTTAGATGCCCATCCCTGTAGGCTGATATACAATATAGCCCTCACAAAGTCCAGAACTCACAAATAAAGGATGGGGAGGGAGAGGGTCAGGGGAACCAGTAACCCTTTTTTCATCAACAGCCAAGGCATGTTTAACTTCTATAGTTATTGTCTTATTCAGTATGAATTTAGTGAGTTACAGACATCCAAGGGTGTTTATTCTGCTCTTCCCTAATCTGGATCCCTGTGTCGTCCCTGCCCGCCCCAACACACACGTACCACTACCACTACCAATGCATCTGTCTGCTTGGAGAGGTGGAAAAAGCCCCCTTTCAGGGACCACTTACATAGAATATAGAAGTTGGTGCCTAGTGTTCCAGGTTGAATTTAGAGCAGATGTGGGGTTTTGTCATAAAAATGATTATATTTTTATGAAAGTTATGTAACATGTGAGGTTGAAGAGGGGCTGTCAGAGTACCATGCAGGCTTTGGGGGCCTGGCCTCGAACTTAGAATATAATTTTTCATGGACACCCACAGCCTATTTACAAATATACTTTTAAAACAGTGGGTAGGTGGTATCTGAAATTCTGGTCCACTGTAAGCTCTCTCTTTAATTGCAAACATGAGAAGGAGGTGAAAAGCACCCTAAGCCAGAAATTAGGAGATCTGCCATTAAACCTTATGACCTCCACAAACCATTTCATATTTGGGTTACAGCTTCCTACTTTTAAAAGCGCAGGTTTTGGATTGCATTGATCTAAGATATATTTCAACTCAAGGTTCCCAAAGTTGTCAGGGTTTTTTTGTATTTTGTTTTAAGAAAAAAGGTTTCATGAGCATTGCTGTATATAATCATTCCTATTTTCCCTTCTACCCCAAATCATAACAACAGGAAGTTGGGGTTCTCTTTTGAGACTTTTGAATCTCCTTCATGTTCATCTTAAATAGCTTTTTTTTCTTTAACAGTATAATTTTGGGAAGTGAGGGGAAGGGAATAAACCATATAATGCTTTGAAGGTCTCTGTCTACCCCCACCCCAGTTCAAGGTGAACCAAGATACTTTAGGCCAGGGAAAGTCTTTGGGATTTTACCTTAACACAGAGCGAAGCCCATGAGAAGTGTCATTATAAGGCAGTGAGGTGTTGTAGTTAGCAGCCAGAGTGTCATGGTTCAATTCTGCCTCTTCTGTTTGCTAGGTGTGTAACTTGGTAAATTATCTAACCTCTCTGGATCTCATTTTGCTCATCTGTAAAACAGAATGACAAAACTATCCACCTCATATTGTTGTTGTGAGGACTAAATGAGTTAATACATGTAAAGCACTTACAACAGGGCCTGGCTTAGGGCCAGCTCATAATACATTTAAGTCGTTTTTATTCTTCCATTGTGGTACTTAATGATGCTTTCTGTAGCATCTACTATATGCCAGGCAAATTACTGGCATGTTTTCTGTGATCTTAGTCAATATGATTATGAATCTAAATAGGATCTTGTGGGGAAGAAATAAACTACTGAAGAAAAATTATTATGAGCTTGATAGTTTGCAAGAGATTGCTTTTAAAGAAGAGAATCCAGCAAAATAAATCAACTAAGGGCCTTTTTAAAATAGGGAAGTTAGACCTTGTTCGGCAGGCAGTACTTAGAGGCATGTAAACACCACTAATGTGTAGGAGGTTGGGTAAACACATCTTAATCAACTGTTACGTTTAAAAGGTAAAGACTGATAGTATTATACACTTGCAAAATGTAAAACATACCTTTTAAATGTGTATGCAACTATTGCATTTGTAATTCTAAGTGGTAGTCATTTTATCAAATGTCTTTGCTAGTCAACATGTGAAGAAAGTGTTAGTGTTAACCAATTATGGACTAAAAAGCACGTTGTAAATAAACTCTTTAAACTGCCTTTTCTCTCTGAAGTTCACACTTGAAATTGGCAGGAAACTACCAAAGCAAGAAAAACTAGAAGAAAAGTTTGGAAAATACTTGATGTAAACCAAAAGACAGTGGTTTAATAGATGTAGTCTCTAGTCCTAGACGTGGCCGTATCACCAAGCTGGTGTGTGTGCCATGAGCAAGTCATTTAACTCCTCTGGTCTCTGGTTTTCTCATCTTATGAAATGAAGGTGTTGGACCAGATGCTCTCTAGAGTCCTTCTAGTGCTTATATTTCACTTCTCTTAGCACAGCCAGCATTCTCATTCTGTTGTATTTTTTCCTCAGCAAGAATGTACTGTCTTCTCAAGAATTTATTACAATTTGCCCTCTGGGTTAAGGGGAGAAAATTGAAGTTATACATATGAAACGCTCAGCTTCTAAAAATATAAATGTTGCAGCCAGACAAACATTTGTCCCCATAATGGCTGAGTTAGTGGCTACCTTCTTGGACTTATTTGTTAACAAACCAGTCTGCTGTGCACATTTGAGGCTCAAGCCCTTGTTGAGGCTAAATTTTCCAGAAGTTGGATAGAAATAGAAGGGAAGTTAATTTAGGTGGTGGTTAGATGGGACTGGTCTTGTTAAAATGAGAAAGGTCCATTTACCATTTGCTTTGGTTCGATTTCCCCCAAAAGGTTTGATTTGTCCTCAAAGAAATTAAGCAACCAAGACAGAGTTGTTCCTCTGGAAAAACTGTTGCTTTTCCGTAAACAGAACTCAGTGATCTATATCTCATTATAGAATATAGGTCGTTTCATTTAACTCTGGTTTTTTAGTGCATGGCCAACCAACCAGTGTTCAGAAATTGCAGCATATTTCAACAGGATGATATTTTACTTAGATTTGTGCTCTTGTGTCTGTGTTTTTTTTTTTTTTTTTAAGCAATTAAAAAATCCAGCAAAGAGATTTTCTCCTAGATCCTGCTCTCCCCCACAAAGGGGGAAAAATTCCTATAGAACTTACATATGTATACCTCCATATACAGTAATTTAAAAATATTGAGATTGACTATTTCCCTTTGCTAATACAATAAGTACATTATTTTCAAAAAGGAGAATCAGTTATACTACTGATACATGCAATATCGATTGAATTCTCAGTATGATCAAAGTAAACACTTGAACAGGCTCTTAAGTTTCTATACCTTCAAGAGAATTGTAAACACTCAAAGTGGAAACCAGTAATAACCACTTTGCAGTGAGGTTCATCATATTGTCTGACACCTGCAACCTGGATTGAATGGGGAACAAGGACTAACCTAGTTAGAATAACTTCTTAGTCCTAAGTACCACCAGGGGTCCAAGTGAGGGGACTGAACACAATTAGCACTTCAGATATTTGCTGGAGTCCTACTGTGTGTGAAGAATTGTGTTTTCTTTTATATACCTCTTATTTAAAAAGATACATGATTCATTTTGGTTCCATTTAGTCATCATTCGTCCCCTGCTCTGTATGAGACTCAGTGCTAGCTAGGCCTCATGGCCAAAAGATGAGTTTCCCTAGGGAGTTTTATAGTCTATGTTGAATTCAGTATTCTCCATCTTTGAGGAAGCTGTGATTAATTTTACCATTTAGTTGGTAAAGATAATACACATGAACTGGAAAAAATTCTTCTAGAAAACTTTGGTATATAAATAAACATGCAAAATTGTTCTGTAAGTATTGAGGATGAGCTGTAAAATGACTTTGTATTCACTAGGTTTTAGCTAAACCTACTTTCTAGGTGTGTTATGTGATACGTTACCAGAATCTAGATAGACAGCTGTGTTAACCACTGTCAGCGGCTTTCTTTGGAAAAAGGCTGCATTTGAAAAAGTGCTCCCTACCAGTAATAATAGTGATTGCAGAAAAGGCTTTAATCATGAACTTGATTATTTGGTTTATATTTCTTGAAGTACTTTACCTCATAGCCTATGTAAAATAATTGGTCACAACGAAAATGCATTATTTATGAAGAACCATAATTTATGCCTTAAGACCTGCCATTTTAAGTAAGTTCTTTTTTTCGTTTTCATATAGCATTACTCTGGTTTATTGTGTTTTCTGCTTTTCTTTATTCTTTATACAATTTGTATGCCTTTATAAGTCCAAACTTATTATCTATTATTGAAAATACTCCCTTTTGTTGTTACGGATAAACAGAAGAATGTTTTGAAAATCTCTTGAGACATCTGCTAGAATAAATGGTCTCATTGAATCTTACCTGGAACCTCAGACTGATGCACTGATGGGAATTTTCCACTTATTGTCAGTTTGTCAATGAGTGAATAAGCAGCAAAGTCAGTTTTTAAAAAGCACTGAAAGAGGAATCAGAAAACCCAATTGGACTTTCACAAGAACTGCTGTTACTTTGAGACGTGCAATAAGCAACTCAGCTGTTAAATGTCTAACTCAGACTGTCCACATATGAGAAATATGTGTCAGTCTGAAATCTTTGGACAATATATTGGCAGGTGTCAATCTTCCAAAATATTGTTTCTGAGTTACTTGATCAGAACTTTGAATGCAATTTTCCATAGAAACAGCATAAATCCATAAATCCATCATCCTAAGATGTAACTGGAGTATATCAGTTCCAAGTTCCTATGGTCCTTCTACTTCCCTGAGCTACTTGAGAACAGGGACTTTGTTTTTTTGCATGACTTAATCTTGACCTCCAGTCTTTTTGGATGCCTTAATTGAATGAATGGGTTTTTAATTCCAATCTTGGCATACCTTCACCTTCTACTCTAGGATAAACCTCTCCCTGCCTAATACCATCCCTCTTTCCTTTTGTAAACTACTTTTGTAAACTGTTTGGTCTTAGACACTCAAAACTATTTATTGTACATGTTTCAATGGAAAAACTGCATTCTGCCTTATTTAAACAATTACCTTTGTAATACAGTTTGGTAGATAAATAATTATGTCAAATTCCTTGCTGAAGACATTAATTAGAAAATCTTAAACAGACTGATTCATATTCATTGTTGCCTGGATTATAACTATGGTGAGATGAGTTTACATAGCACGCTCTTTCTCAGAGTATTAATATGTAGCTATGAAGCACCAGGACAAGCTTGGTCAGGTTTTGGCCATATAACGTGAGCAAACTTTCTGTGTCCTTGCCTTTTGTGAATTAGTAATATCTCTGTTATATTCAGCTGATGAGTTGAGGTGAAAAGTAGATGCATTTTTAAGCACATGAAGTCTTTCAAAGGAAAAAGTTAATAAAATAATACAAGCATAATTAGCACTATAAAATTACATAATCATTAATAGTCATAAAACAGGAAATTTCACAGCTTGTTTTTGATGTAGTGGATGCAGCAAATCTTTGTTTGGTTTTAAAAGTGTAGTTAGAAACACTCTTAAACATTTTAGTGGTTCCTCCCCCAACCTCAAGTAATCACTGTGATAAAATTTGAATAAATTATAATTTTTAAAAATTAAACTTTTAATTGTGAGATGATTATGAACTCACAGTTCATAACTCACAGAACATGCAGTTATAAGCAATGATACACACATCCTGTGTACCCATTACCCATTTAACCCCAATGGTGACAGCTTGCGAAACCATAGAACAGTATCGCAGTCTGGATATTGACATCGATGCCATCAAGATACAGAACATTTCCATCACTCCAAGGGTCCTCGTGTGGCCCTTTTGCAGTCACACTTCCACTTCTCTTCCATCCTCACCCCCTCCTTAATCTCTAGCAACCACTAATTGTCCTCTTTCTATACATTATAGAAATATAATTTACTTATATAATTTCATCATTTCAAGAATGTTACATGAATGAAATCTACAGTATGTAACTTGAGAGTTTTTTGTATCTGTGTCCTCAGCATAATTTTTTAGAAATTCATGCAAGTTGTTACATGTATCAGTGTTCTCTCCTGTTTTATTGCTGTGTAGTATTCTATAATAAGAATGTACCACAGTTTGTTTAACCATTCACACTTTGAGGGACATCTGAATTTATTTTCAATTTACAGAGCTACTAGACATATCTCTATACAGGTTTTTATGTTATAAGTTTATATTTCTCTGAGGGAAATGCCCAGGAATGCAATTACTGGGTTAAATTATAATTTTTAAAGCTTCCTTTCTATAATTATACACTGAATTACATGTGACCTCGGTAATTTAAAAGTTAGATTTATAGTTTTGCTAAATTATGAAAACCGTATCTGTGAAACTGAGTCTTTTATCTTTTATTACCGAGTATTTTACAAATACTGCCTCCTACCTTATTTTTAGCAGAATCTCATCATTGATTTTATTTTGTTTCATTTTTTTATTGATATATAGGTGATGGACAGTGTTATATAAGTTACAGGTGTACAATATAGTGATTCACAATTTTTAAAGATTATACTCCATTTACAGGTATTAAAAAATATTGGCTACATTCCCATGTTGTACAGTACATCTTTGTAGCTTATTTTATACCAAATAGTTTGTATCTCTTAATCCCCTACCCCTATATTGCCCCTCCCACCTTCCTTCTCCCTATTGGATACAGAGAACTAGTTTGTTCTCTACATCTGTGAGTCTGCTTCTTTTTTGTTATATTCACTAGTTTGTTGCATTTTTTTAGATTCCATATATAAGTGGTATCATTGTCTTTCTCTGACTTATTTCACTTAGCATAATGCCCTCTAAGTTCATCCATGTTGGTACAAATGGCAAAATTTTATTCTTTTTTATGGCTGAGTAGTATTCCATTGTATATATATACCACATCTTCTTTATCCATTTATTTACTGATGGGCACTTAGGTTGCTTCCATATCTTGGCAATTGTAAATAATGCTATGAACATTAGTCTCATCATTGATTTTAAATGGAATTCATGAGGTTACTTTGTAGCTTGACTTCAGGGTTTGTTTGTTTCTTTCTGTTATATTTTGTTTTGTTTTAGACGGGAGGTATATTTAATTTCCAATAACAATTCTGTATTTTAAAATGTAATTGTTAATGTTAGTTTTTTCAGAACTTCACCTGTATATGATATAAACAATTGTAGTAATATTCTTTTAAAACAAAAGTTTATTGTGTACCATGCTAACAGGTGAACTAGGGATTTAAAATGAAGACAGTATCCTTGTATGTGATTGGAAACAATCCAGTTGTCAGGTGGAAGCCGACAAGCATACCTGGAACTTTTTTTTTTTTTTTTTTTCGGTACGCGGGCCTCTGACTGTTGTGGCCTCTCCCGTTGCGGAGCACAGGCTCCAGACGCGCAGGCTCAGCGGCCATGGCTCACGGGCCCAGCCGCTCTGCGGCATGTGGGATCTTCCCGGACCAGGGCACGAACCCGTGTCCACTGCATCGGCAGGCGGACTCTCAACCACTGAGCCACCAGGGAAGCCCCTTTCTCTATATTTGAATGATACAACCTCAGCACCTTTTAATTTCGTAGAAGTATGATCTTCCCAACAAATTTTAGATTTCCCAAAGGCTTTCTGTAGGTAGCTGGTATGCCCTTCTCTGCCTGGTGAGCCCATGGTTTTTTCCCTTCAAGGTCTAACTTAATGACCCCTCCTTGGTGAAGCTTCCTTTGCCCTTCTCTGCAGATTTAAACCTTCCCACCTGTGCTTCTTAGCACTTTGCATGTAACTCTGCTACAAATATGTGTCACACAGTGTTCAGGTTATTTCTCTGTGTTCCTGGCTGTATTGTGAGCACTGTCCAGGTTAGAACTGTGTCACAGCCGTCACTGTAACCCTCACTTAGCAATGTGCCTGACATACATATTAAGCACCAGATACCTGCTTTGGGTAAATGAATAATGAAATACTTTGTTTATAACCTTAGTCATCCCTCTCCACTCTAACCTTTAGTGAGTCCCCATTTTTCACCCTGCAGGATCACTTTAGACTCCAGCCTGCCTACCAATAAAGGCCCTTCACAATCAAACCTTAATTACTCTCCTTCCTGAAGGAAGGAGAAGGTCCTGAAGGACCTTCTGCGTCAGCAAAACCAGTTTCGACTCACTGTTTCCTGACTCCCTGCGCTGTCTGTTTCAATCCTCACAGCCCTCCAAGACCTAGTTCAAATCCTTCCTTGTGTGTGTGACCTCAGACCACTGATGGTCACCTCTCCTTCTCCAAATGTCTCTTTTCTCTGGCTTTTAATGATAAATTCCCCATGGTGGTTTTTCTGTTGTTGTGTTGGACTGTTAACATCTACTGATTAACTTTTCTCTTGTCTCTTTCCTCCAAGTTGATTGTAGCTCTCGAGGCAGGGCCCTTGTCTTGTATGTTTGCTATCTACCAAGTGACACATTTCAAGTAGAGCTCATTCAGGAAGTAGAGGCTGTGCCTGCTGGTGATGTTGGTGGGCAGGGCCAACCTCTAACTTAGGAATGCTGAAATGTATATGAAAGATAGTCTTTCAGGTCCTTCTTTCATTAATAGTTATTTGCGAAGCACCTAGTATGTGCCAGTTTTTGGTATATGCCATCTAGATGTTTTGGAGACCTCAGTTGTCAAATAAGCTACGTCAAAATGAAGTTTTGATGGTTTGTTCTTAAAGACCCCTTTGCCAAATAAGCTGTATTAAGTGGGGTTTTGCTTCTCTAAGTTGTTGTCTCTTATTTTTATATAGTACTGTCACATGTTGAAAAGAGTGAACACTGTGACTGAGAAAACAAAGAAAATTTTATCTCTTGAACTTTTTTTTTTTTAAACAGTGAAAAGTTATATGTTTTTGAAGCTACAGAGTTGTGATGTCCAATCTGGTAGCTACTGACCACATTGACTATTGAAAATTTTAAATTAAAACTTCAGTTTCTTGTCCTCAGCAGCCACATTGTAAGTGCTGAATAGCCACATAGGACAAGTGGCTATAGTAATAGGCAGATACAAAACATTTTTGTCATTGCAGAAAATTCTGTTGCAGCTGGTGTAGAGAGTAGCTGGGACCAATTATAAATAAAATAACAAAACTGTAAATGTTTTTTGGTTAACAAAGCAATATGATATAGCTTTACAGTTTCCAAAGCATTGCTATGAATATCTATTTAATCCTTCTAATAACTCTGTAAAAATAGGTGATATACTACCTTCATTTCACTAGCAAGGAAATTATAAGAGAGTCACAGTAATAAAAGTATCAAAATAAACTGTAAGTTTAGTTTGTGGTTCAGTTCTTAATACTGAAATAAGATAGTTGTTATTTAGTAGTTAATATTTGGTTAATGAATTATGGAAAGCATTTGATGTACAGAGATTTGTGATCTTATTTTTTTCATCACTTAAAATCTCATAAAGGGGACTTCCCTGGTGGCCCTGTGGTTAAGAATCCGCCTGCCAGTGCAGGGGACGTGGGTTCGAGCCCTGGTCTGGGAAGATCCCACATGCCGCGGAACAACTAAGCCCTTGTGCCACAACTACTGAGCCTGCGCTCTAGAGCCCGCGAGCCACAACTACTGAAGCCCGTGCGCCTAGAGCCCGTGCTCCAAAACAAAAGAAGCCACCACAATGAGAAGCCCGTGCACCACAACGAAGAGTAGCCCCCGCTCGCCGCAACTAGAGAAAGCCCGCGCACAGTGATGAAGACCCAAAGCAGCCAAAAATAAATTAAATAAATAAAATTTTTTAAAAAAGAAAGGACCATGCTCACAAGTATATTAAAAAAAAAATCTCATCAAGTTAAAAAAAACTTGGGCTTATCTTTTGAAATTTTCAGTAGAATTCGGAGAATTGTAGTCAAGAACCATTTATTACAGAGGCCCAGTGCTCTGTATGGGAAGGGGTACAGAAATGATTTGGGAAAGGCCTAGTCCCTACATTCAGGACATTCACTCTTAGAAGTGTTGTTACAGTACCAGGTGAGCCTCAGAGATGCCAGAAATGTCCTTACTGACTGCAGAGAGGCTCGATTGTCTTGATCTGTGTGGCAACTTCAAGTCTGCCAGAGTCTTTTCCTCTCCTGCCTTCCGCCCGCAGGCTGAGACATGTCAGGGCAGCAAAGGTATAAAGCAGAGTGCTTGTCCTCAAGAAGCTTATGTTAAAACTTGTCCATGGGAAAAAAAAAAAAAAACTTGTCCATGATTCTGGGGATAAGAGAAAGAAAATGGTTGTTCTGAACATCTTTGATTTGTGGTTTTGCTTCGAAAATTAAATTTAAAAACTGCCTGGAACACATAGAAGTGTAGGTATGCAAAGTAAGTTAAACAACATGCGAAATGGAATTAATTTAGTATGCAGAGTATCACCTTGCTTCATAATTGAAGGAAAGCCAAAGCAGAGCCCTCCCCCTTCCCCTATTTTTTCTTTTAATGCCGATCGAAGACACAGACATTTCATCTGATTTTTAAATTTCCATAAAGTAGCTTCAGGAAAAAAAAAAAAAGCTTCAGAAAAAAAAAAGAAAAACCCTGACGTACAATTTCAGTTACTTTAAATAAATATATCTTGACATTTCATGTTTTTAATATTTAAGATATAACAAATCTATGCTGTATCCTATGGTCTCATTTTTTTACTGCTTTTAAGAAGCTTAGGTGATTGAGCCTCCTGACAGGGAAAGTATAGGCTGTAACTAGTGTGCAGGCCCCTTCTCTGTGACTCCGTTTGCTTGTAAAGACATTGATAGAGTCGGTCTGAAGATACTTTTTCATTCACTTTTATTGGATTCATTTTAATTTTCAGTTCTGCGCTGAGCTTCTTAAAGCTTTTTGGAGGAGAGAGAGCTGGGGAAGAATACAGTTTTACTCTATATCCTTTAGAAACCATGTGATAAGGTTTATTTAAGTTTGGGTTAGCTGTAGAACGAGACTGAATAACGTAAGCATGTTTAATTTTTCAATCATCAAACATGTTTAAATGCCTCTGTTAAGTTTAATGTGGTATCTGAAATGGAATTACTTTTCAATGACTAGCGCTTCGTTTCTTTGAAATAATGCTTAGTTCAATAAATGGCAGTTAATAGAAGAAGGAAATTGTCCTGATTTTGTAACGATGAATAAGATTGGAGAAATAGTAAAACAGGCGTTCATTGATATTTAGTTGGAAGCTACTGCTTATGGCAGACCCACTAGAAGAGATGAGTCTTACTTCCAGTATGTCTTCTCTCATACGTGTGATGAGCTTCTGTTACTGTGATTTGCACAGTTTGAAATAAAGCACAGTTTTTCGTGTCAGCACTTGAAGGCTTTTTTCTCGTTTTGACAACGAGCAAAACGTTAGACATTTCAGTGTGAATAGCTCTCGTGATCCAGAAAATTCGAGCAGACAATTTAATTGTTCTTGACTGTAAAAATTAAATCTGATACTAAATTTAATCCAGAATCTATTCATGTAGGCTTTTCCCCCTTATTTCAAACAGAAATTAAACTTGCATGTCTAAGCAACTACATTGATGTAACATTCAGAAGAAAATTCATGCCAAGTGATTTATAACCCATCCTCCTTACTCCCTGATCATTATTAATCCTATTCTCTGACTTTCCTGGCCCCATCCGTAATCAGGCTCACGTCTTCATCTTTAAAACATTTCTTCCACCAAAGCCCCCTTTTGGGCCATGGTTTTCTCTCCTTCCCCTCCAAATCCCTGAGAGATTCCTCTACCCTGGGTGGCTCCATAGTGCTTGTTGAGAAGGGGCTTAGGTTGGTGGCCTGGCTGAAGGAGGGACCAGGGTCTGGAAGCTGTGTTTATAACAGCATGCTGTTTTTGAGTTAAACTGTTCATAGAATAGGGTCACTACACTATACTGACAAATTCCCAGCTACAGTGGGCTTTCACCAGTGTCCTAAGGAACACAGGGTCTTTTGCCCTTCCCTCAGCAGTTTAAGGCCTTTTTTCTCTAGCAGAGATAGGAGAGAAGGATCCAGGTGGTATTTCGTGCCTCTCCCAAGGCAGTTGCTATTCTCCTCCCCAGGCCTGCACCTAGTGGGAGGCGGTCTCCGGACTCTGGCCAGGCTTTTATGTTGGCACCTGGGGAGGTCCACGTAGAAGAACCTGAGTGTGGGTTCACCTCCTGTCTGTGGTCCTTCAGAGTTCTGTATTCTCTTGCTTGCCCACATTTAGCCTTTACCAGTTTACTAGCTCATTTCTTCTTGCCGGCATTCAGCAGCATTGCCCCAGGTAAGCAGGTCCATCTCCTTGGAGATGCCTCTCTTTCCTTAATTTCAGGTTAGTTGGTTATACTGAGGTTTCAGCTCTCTGAGTTGAAGAAAATTGTGAGTTGGCAGACTGTGTGGTGTTTTTGTGGCTGTCATCAGGGTGAAATCTCTGCTCTTTCTTTGTTCTCCTGGAGGAAATGTTATATACGTTTACAGCCCCTTTGAAGAAGCTAATCTTTCCACTTCCAGTGTCAAGAACCCTGGGCCCCAGTTTTAAAATCTTTTTATTAGAGCTTTTTTATTTTTCAATAACCTGTCTATGTGCTGTCTCGCCACTAGATTGTGGACTAACAGTCATAAAACTGTGCCTGGCACAGAGTGGGCACTCAGTAAGTGTAGACATTGTAGTTTGCATTTTAATCTAAATAAGGGCACTTTTCTTTTTATACTTAATGGTGGCAGCATATTCTGTCTGTGCCCTGCCCACATGCCATGGCACTCGCCATCAAGTCATTGTCTTCTGACCTAACAGCTTCCTACTACAAGCCCCTGGGACTCCTAGCCTGAAGTCTCTGCTACCAATGTTGGGTCAGGTCAGAAGTGCCAGGAGGTTATCATCCCTGGGAGTAGCCCCCAACCATCAACTAACGGGAGCTGGACCAGTAGCCCAGCTTCTTGGCCCCTTAGTTGAGACATCCCTGAGGCCTGTCCTCTGCAGGCTCCCTGAGGTCCCCAGCAGACGGGAGATCCATTTGCTCAGAGCAGTGACCTGCTCACTAATGTACCGCTTAGTCACTTTCTTCCCTACCTTACTTGTCCACCTCCCAAGTCAATTACTTGCACTCCAATCCTTGTCTTGGGTCTGATTCTGGGGAATTCCAACTCAGTACAGTTATAATTCACATAAATATTCAGACATTGGAAGTTCTATATACTAGGAACAATCAACAAAATCAAGGAGATTTGACTTTTTTTTTTTTTTTGGAGAGGAGTTATAACTTTCAACAGATTTTCAAATAGTTCTTTGCTCCTCCCCTCCAAAGAGTTAGGATAATTGCAATAAAGGTAAAGAAACATCTTTTTTTTTTCCTTTAGCTTAAGACTTTAGAGCAGTTCTTTCCCTTTCAGAGGACTGGTACAGTGAATCTTTTTAGATGCGATCAGGAAATCACTGGGACATTTATAGGTACACATGTGGGCATATCTCAACCCCGAATTTTAAAGATGTGATTTCAGGTTTAACATTATCATCCACATGCACAGCAAAAATGTATTGTGATGTCAACATTTTACCATCCCTTTCCTCACTTTGAATAGGGAGCTCATCTTCTGAAGGTTTAACTGAATTAAAATAGTATCAGTTTTGGATTAGAGAACTGCTATTTTAAATATAGGAAAATTCACTTTTAAAATAGTTTTCTTTTTCTAATTATAAACGTGATCCGTACCATTATAGAAAAATCTTTAAATTCAGAAAACCACAAAAGAAGGAAGTGAAACCCACCTATATTTACCTGCATCCAGAGGTGATCACTGTAGGTATTTTGTTATAAACCATCAAATTCCTTTTTAAATGTATGACTGTGTTAAAGTTAAGCCACAGATATGATGGTCACACTTTGAGAAGAACACTGCTGACAAGGTTAATGTTTATGGAATCACAATATGCAGTCCCTTTTACAGGAGAAGAACCTGAGATCTAGAGAGGTGGTGACTCAGGTTCATGTACTTTCCTGTATCAGGAGATGTAGCTGCTTCCTCAGGGGTTGTGTCTGTGTGTATCTGCAGCCTGGTCATCCTTTGTGGGAATAGCCTTTGCAGTCTGGGCCTCCCAGAATCCCATTGAGTCCTTCCCTTGATGGATGCCAGATTGTTCTCTGTGGGCCACATCTCTGCTTTACTTCTTAAGGTGATCAGTTTGCTGCTCCAGTGGTTACCTCTACTTGGGTTACTCTGGAAGAGTTACTTGGGAAACTTGACTTCAGGTTGGGTGGCAGGAAACAATGACGCATATGCAGCATCTTTGGAATTTGTGTTACTGATATCATTTTGGTCATCCAGTCTCCAAGGCAGGTCCAAATTTGAAGCTGAAAAACAGTGAGACCTAAGTCATGACCTGAAGCCTAAAGCAAAAACCATGTTAATATCCCCAAATTATTAGCCAGGTTTGTTGAAAAGAGATGTTGATCTCACTGAGAGCTAACATCCCTTTCTGTCACCTCATGGATTAATTTTGTGTTTGATTTTAGGTTTTAGGTTGTATTAGTTCTTTTTTATCTTTATATAGTAATTGCTGCTTTATGCTTTAAAATTTTAGGAAGTGCTAAAAAAAACACCTCACCACACACAAGTGTTATGGAATCCAGATATAGCCCTAGATTTGACATTCAAATGTCTTCAAAAAAATGGAATCAAACTGTTCTGCGTCTTCAAAATGTACCTTTTTCTAAAAAGTAAATACAAGATACTTTTCCTGAATGACTCAGATGTTCAGTGTGAGATGAATCAAGTCGCTGGTCCCTGAATCATTCATTCTCACTGTGTCACCAAGACATTCACATGTCCCCCTCTATCTATTCTTGGACTTATTATCTTGATGAAATGGCCTAACCCAGGAAAATCTATCGGCTTCATGTTAAATAGCTGGCCTTAGTACTTGAAGCTTTGGTCTAGTGGTGCATTGGGATGTTGACAAGTAAATATGAGAAGCTAAACTAAAGGTACTATTGAACAAAATCTTAGGCCCCAAGAGAAATTGGTGAGGTGGCAGTGAGGGATATGTGAAAGAAATTTGCATCAGGATTTATTTGTCTTCTATTGATGTAGTTCAGTTTTCTTGTTGCTTCAAGTATCATGTCTTATGGTCATTTTATTTAAATCTAAGAAACTCAGAGGGGGCGGGGAAGGCCTATCCATGCTACCGATGCTAGTCAATTTAAAAATAATCTCTTGAGGGCAACAGTCAAACCCTGCCATGATAGTGTGGATGAGATACAAAAAATTCAGTCCTGTGAAATGTGGAGGTGAATCACGGCAAGATTAATGAAGTCACCAAAGTAGGTCTGCCTACCAAGCTAGCCAGCCACGAATTCCAGGAGTTTGGCTGCCAGTACGTTTGGTTATATATAAATTTTTGTATGTGAATTCCCATTATCCAAATTTGTGTAGCTGTGAGGCACTTTTTGCTGTAATTTTTTCAGTACATAAAGCCTTTGCTTCATTGGTATCAGACTTGTTCCTATCCTGAATTTGTTGGTGACCAGAAACAAATCCAGGATAGGAACCAGTTTGTATCCATTAGTCATTATATCAAAGTAAAGCAGTGAAAGCATCATCAGTAATTACAGAAATCTTAAGTGCTGATTAGGTATCTCTGACTTAGGAACACTGGAGAGGGCCAGATCTTTTGGTCTGGAGTCTGAACCTGACCTCTTAGTTTGGCCAGAAGGTACTTCCACCCTTAGATGTCTACATGCCCAGTGCTGTGCAGACACACATAGGAGCTCAGTGCATTCCACAAGCCTTTAATCCACAGTCCGCCTCCATTATGTGTGCCAAGGAGAGGAAGAAAACTTGTTGACAGCAATTGATGGCCCAACTGTTTCAAGGCCACAGGAAACTTTCTCAAAACTGCAAGTCCAGTAGGATTGCATCGCAGCATCCTGGGCAAGGTACCATGTCTCTCATTAGCTAATTTAGATGAGAATTCAGGACTTTAATCCCCTCCCTCCCCCACACAAAAAAATTTTAAAACAGGAAATGATCTAGGCCAACTAACCTGGCGGTGTGCTTTTTGCAAATAAGGAATCGGGAGAAAACCTTGCCAAAGTGAATGAACTACTTCACTGCAGCAGAAGTATCAGCTCCTGCGCCATTGAAATATTAATTATGGCCTGATTTCTCTGAAAGCCAAGCAGCAAGGAACAGATCCTGTGAAGAGAAGTGAGATATCAGGGTTCCCTGGAATTCTATCATATTGATCAACTGGGATTAGGCTGAGGTTCAATTTCCTGCTAACAATTCCTTATTTAACAAATGGCTAAAGCCCCATGCCAACTAAGCTGTAGGGACCAGCTTCTGAGGTATGCACATAATAAGTTGCTAACTATTATAATGCCTCATATACGTAACGGATAAGCCAGGAACAAAGTTTATAGTCTTAGCTCTTGTGTTCTAGAGAGAAACTTCTGGTTCAGGCTAAAAACATTTTCAGTGTTCTAAAATAGACTGGCAAAGGTTAGAGATCTTAAATTTGCAGTTTTCTTTCTGAAAGGATGTGGTTTGAAATTTAACCTCATGTTAGCTACAAGATGTGAGGTTGTTGAATAAGGAGGAATTTTAGCTTCATCCCAGATTATAAAGACATAATCATTACATAGATTATTATTTTTTTAATTAGGGAAGCATTCAATAAATTTACTTCTGTGTCTTAAAAGTAATCACATTATGTTGTATGCTTTGTTTCTCCCATTCAGTGAGTTAGAATATTGTAAGATAAGATGCTCACAAGCAGATGACTTGCTATGATTTTGATTTTCAAAGTCTAATAAACACTTTGGACTATGCCGACAATATATATGGTCTTTAAATTCTTTGTACTGAAAGATACACGTTTTAAAATTGTTGTAGTAGGTGTAATTAAGATAAATGGAATCATTAGCAAGCATGTGTCATCTGTCATCTGTCCACCTCAGCAGTATCTCATTTTTTTTCTATTAAATAGTTGATAAATATTTTTGACTGAATCACCTAAGTTATTAGTAATGGCTTAAACCTGAAGCAACATGGTGAAGTACAAACAAAATATTAATTAGCTATATAATATTTTGGTAGTTGTTCACAAGCATAATTTGAAGTGTGATGGGTGAAAGGGGTCAAAAGATACAAATTTCCTGTGGCACATATATACAATTACTCAGCCATAAAAAGAAACGAAATTGAGTTATTTGTAGTGAGGTGGATGGACCTAGAGTCTGTCATACAGAGTGAAGTAAGTCAGAAAGAGAAAAACAAATACCGTGTGCTAACACATATATATGGAATCTTAAAAAAAAAAATGGTTCTGAGGAACCTAGGGGCAGGACAGGAATAAAGACACAGATGCAGAGCATGGACTTGAGGATACGGGGTGGGGGGAAGGGTAAGCTGGGACTAAGAGAGTGGCATGGACTAATATATACACTACCAAATGTAAAATAGATAGCTAGTGGGAAGCAGCCACATAGCAGAGGGAGATCAGCTCAGTACTTTGTGACCACCTAGAGGGGTGGGATAGGGAGGGTGGGAGGGAGACGCAAGAGGGAGGAGATATGGGGATATATGTATATGTATAGCTGATTCACTTTCAGAAACTAACACACCATTGTGAAGCAATTATACTCCAATAAAGATGTTTTAAAAAAAAGATACAAATTTCCAGTTATAAAATAAACAACTCCTGAGGATGTAATGTAAAGCATGGTGACTCTTTCACTGTTACATATTTGAAAGTTGCTAAAAGAGTTAGAACTTAAAAGTTCTCATCACAAGAAACAAAGTTTTGTAACTGGGGTGACAGATGTTTACTAGACTTATTGTGGTGATCATTTCACAATATGTACAAATAGAGAATAATTGTGTTGTATACCTGAAACTAATATAATGTTATATGTCAGTTATACCTCAATAAAAAGAAAAACATAATTTGAACTTTTGGGGTAGATAGAAACTGGTGATCGCTAATGCTAATGAGACTTTGTTTAGCGTTTTTATGGAATATTTCAAATACGGAAAAGTACAGAGACTAGTGTAATGAACACCCATTATGATGAACACTGTCGTTCAGATTTGAGAAATCTGGTTTTACCAAATTTGCTTAGGGTTTCTGAAGTTGGTATTTATCCTTTTCATTATGTTTTTATAAAATGATATATATGTATCATATATATATATATATATATATATATATATATAGGCTTTTAGATGCTGAAAATCTTTCTTATGGTTGTGTGATTTCTTGACACTTTTCCCCCAGTATATTAGAGTTAGTAAATTCCACCCCTGAAGTACTTTGATGGAAGGGACTTGTTCCCATTTCATTTCTTTTCTAGGTAGGGCCAAGCCAGGATCCCCCAGGAGGTTTGTCTTATTTTTCTTTTTCTGTTAGTAGGAGTTACTTAAGTGGTATTATTTTTTTTCAACCTTTCAGCTCTTCAACAATTTAGATGTTAAATAGTAGCTAACTTTTAAATGTAGCATAAATTTAATTTTTCTTTTTCTTGGTATTTTCCTGTTTAAGTTTCCATAGGCAGTTTGACATTTTTATACTTAAAATGAGAATTTCGATGTATTTATCAATCATGAAAAGAATTCAACTAATAGCAACTGTTTTAAGGGAAAAAAACTTCATTAACCTATAACAGGTGGTAATCCTACTCTGTCATTGATGACAGCTGAATAAGAGTTCATAAGTATTAATTACTCTTTGATTTATTATTTAGTCTCTGACTTACTGTATGACCCAGACAAATAGTTCTTTTCCAAGTCATGAAATGGAAATGTATTTCTGAAGCATTTATGATTTCTTTTGGATTTATGCAAATTTTGTACTTCCCTCTGCTTGTCTTTTTTCTTTTTAATTGAAACATAGTTGATTTACAATATTAATTTCAGGTGTATGTAGTGATTCAGTATTTACAGATTATATTCCATTTTATATTTTTTAAATAAATTTATTTATTTTATTTATTTTTATTTTTGTAAAATAAAAATACAACATAAAGACCCAACCTGTGTTGGGTCTTCGTTGCTGCACGCAGGCTTTCTCTAGTTGTAGCGAAGCGGGGGCTACTCTTCATTGCGGTGCATGGGCTCCTCATTGTGGTGGCTTCTCTTGTGGAGCACGGGCTCTAGGTGCACGGGCTTCAGTAGTTGCAGCACGCGGGCTCAGTAGTTGTGGCTCATGGGCTCTAGAGTGCAGGGTCAGTAGTTGTGGCTTGTGGGCTCTAGAGTGCAGGCTGAGTAGTTGTGGCTTGCAGGCTCTAGAGTGCAGGGTCAGTAGTTGTGGCACACGGATTTAGTTGCTCCGTGGCATGTGGGATCTTCCTGGACCGGGGCTTGAACCCGTGTCCCCTGCATTGGCAGGTGGATTCTTCATCACTGCGCCACCAGGGAAGCCCCCATTTAATGTTATTACAAAATAATGGCTGTATTTTCCTGTGCTGTACAATATATCCCTGTTGCTTATTTATTTTATACACAGTAGTTTGTATCTCTTAATCCCATACCCCTATCTTACCCCTCGTCCCCCTCCCTGCTGGTGACCACTAGTTTGTTTTCTATATCTGTGAGTCTGTTTCTGTTTTGTTATATACATTCGTTTTATTTTTTATATTCCACATGTAAGTAATAACATAGAGTATTTGTCTTTCTCTGTCTGACTTATTTCACTAAGCATAATACCCTCTAGGTCTATCCACAGTGATGCAAATGGCAAAACTTCATTTTTTATGGTTGAGTAATATTCCTGTGTGTGTGTGTGTGTGTGTGTGTGTGTGTGTGTGTGTGTGTGTGTACGTACACATACATACATATACTGCATCTTCTTTATCCATTCATCGGTTGATGGACACTTAGGTTGCTTCTTTACTTGCCTTATTCTTTACCCCAGTTTCTCTTTGTATCTTCAGGGAGAGAAATTTCAGCTCATTTCTCATGTTTACTTGATTTAATGTTGAAATCCAGGGTCTGCCCATAACTTGGCTTCTCAGTTTTGTTTCAGCTCTAAGCGTCAACCACGGCTGCCCATGTGGCTTCAGTCTTCATCTTTCAGATCTCTGCTTTGTCAGCTCAGGAGAATGTCAGAAAGAGAGGAATTCTGTCTTCTCAAACTTTAGCTCAGAACTGCTATTGCTTCACAGAGAGAGCCAAATAGACTTCTGTATCTCTATGTCCTTTTTAAAGTAACTAGCAGCTTTTAAAATTTGCCTCCTATACAGAATTTTTGTTTGCAAGTACCTATTCTTACACAAAACCACCTAATAAAATGGCTAGTATTTCTTTAGAGAGAGAGGGAAAAAAAGCACCCCAAGATGTTTAAAGAAAAATTATATGAACAGGAAATTAACAAAATTTTAAAACCAAAAATTGAAGTGCTTTTAAAAATTGAGATATAATTCACGTAACAATTCAGTGGCTTTTAGTACATTTACAGAGTTGGGCAATCATCATCATCTAATTACAAAACATTTTCACCCCCCAAATAAACCCCATACCTGTTAATTAGTCATTCCCCAATTTCCTCCCCCCACCCCCATCCCCGGGAACCACTTGTTTACTTCCTCTATGGATTTGCCAGTTCTGGACATTTCATATAAATAGAATCATACAATATGTGAACTTTTGTGTCAGGCCGCTTAGCATAGTATTTTCAAGATTCATCCATATTGTAGCACAAATCAGTATTTCATTCCATTTTATGACTGAATAATATTGTATTGTTTGGACAGACCACCTTTTGCTTATCCTGCATCAGCTGATAGAACTTGGGTTTTCATTTTTTGGCTATTAAGAAAATGCTGCTGTGAACATTCATGTGTTTTTACATAAACATATGTTTTCAGTTCTTCTCGATATATACCTAGGAGTGGAATTGCTGGTGCATATGATAACTCTCTGTTTAACTTTCTGAGTTACTGTCAGGCTGTGTCCAAAACAGCTGCACTGTTTTACTTTCCCACCAGCAGTATGTGAGGGTTCCTGTCCTCTACATTCTCACCAACACTTGGTATTGTCTGTCTTTAATTATAGACTTTCCTAATGGATATACAGTGATAACTCATTGTTTGATTTATATTTCCCTAATGACTGATGACATTGGAGCATATTTTCATATGCTTATTGGCTATTTGTATGTCTTTGGAAAAATGTCTATTCAATTCCTTGCCTGTTTTTAGATTGACTTATTTCAAATGCTTTTATTACAAGTATGTGATTACTTTTGGGGAAAGGAAATTTTGTAGGAATGAATGATAATGTATGGGTAAAGTACATGGAGAACTGACTATCACATAACACATGAAAAGCAAAACTGGTTATACTAATTAACATTACTCACCCATATGTATTATTGAAATGGTGCCAAATTAGTTTATAGCTTTAGTGTCAGATTTTAAAACATTGTCGTGAATGTTAGTGATATTTTACTATATTCTACTTAGAGCAATATCGATAAAGTTTGTAGATTTCTTAAATGGGGTCTGTCATGCCTTAATTATCTATCTGTGCTGTCTAATATATATCCACGAGCCACGTTGAGCTGTGTTTAAATTTAAATTAATTAAAATTAAAACCTCAGTTCCTCAGTCACACTGGCTGCGTTTCAAGTGCTTGATAGCCACACATGGCTAGTGGCTGCCACACAGGACAGCACAAATATACATTTCCATCATCACCGGAAGTTGAGTTGGGTGGTGATGGTCTAGAATTATTTCATTGTTTTCCTCAAGTGCCAAATCTTTAAAAGGAAAAAATACAGTGCCATTTGATTAGGTTGCTTCAGTACTTACCTGACTGACCACTGCTCTGAGATAAAGACTGAAAGCCTGACTATGATCTACGAGGCCTTGCGTGACCTGCCTTCCTCTCTAAGCAGAAGTTCCAAACTGGCAGCCTGTCCTGCACACAAGTCCAAATTTCAAGCTTCTCTTAAAATAATAGTCATTGTTTATTGAGTACTTATTATATGGAGGAACTATTCTAAGCATTTTATGTGAATTAATTCGTTTAATTCTCACAAAAACCCAGCGGAGCCAGGGATTAATAGCTCTATTTTACAGAAGAGAACACGTAGAAACACAAAACAGTGAAGTGTGTCATCTAGAGATACGCAGCTAGGAAGTGACAGAGCTGGAATTTCAGTCCTGGGCAATTAATCTAGACCCCATGCTCATATCCACTCTCTGTGCTGCCTGAGATAGGCTCTCAGTGTAACCCATAACATTGTTGTTCAGAATTTCACATTCATTTGTAGGATTGTTTGATTGAAGTCTCCCCCCCCCACCCACAAGCAAGTTGTAAGTTCCATGAAGGTACTGTAAATCCTATGAGGGAGGATCTGTGTCCTTTCCCCCTTTATCATTGTGTTTTTAGAGCTCTTTATGAGCATCTGACATGTACTAGGTGGTTGGTGTATACTTGTTGAAAGAATAAATCAGAGTGGTCTGATATGACTCATCTCTGAGCTTGAACATGAGATCACAACCTTTTAGAAGCAAAGACGTTTAATCCTTTAGTTCATTATCATTTGTAAAATTGGGGAATGATATTGAAATTTCTATAAAGCAAGTTGGATTCTAATATAAAAAATGTATAACTTCATAATGGTTAGAGATTTGTTTTTGTAGTTTTGTTTTGATCACGAGTATGAGAATAGGTATTAATTAGCTTATGTTCAGTAACAGCCATCCATTATGTCAATAATTAAAATACAGTGGCATATGCAATCTAATTAAGGTTATGTTTATAGTAACTTGTTATTTTAATTTATTTAAAACTTAAACAACATTCATATTTTATTACCAAAAGAATACATATTCTGATTTGGGCCACATTGAATTTTTTATTTCTAATTAAATCTATGTAATCATTAAGAGTGGAGTTCCAACTAAAAGCATTACAAAAATGGAATTTGATTAGGAGAATTGTATTTTTGGCATTTAATTTATAATCATAGTAAAATTACTTTGAAGATAGTTGGCAGCTCAGTTTCTAAATTTTTACTTTTGTGATAGGTTATAATTTTAACTAGTTTCTTCCTATTTGAATATGTTTGATATGATATAAAAAGAGAATTTTATTATATTAAGTTATATGAAGTATGGAGACAATATTAATTGTGTCATAAAAAAGTAGAATGTTTTTTCCTTTGAGGTTATTAAAGTAACCTTGAATAAGGTGAAGTCAAGAAATTTAAACAAAATATGACTGAACATTTTCCATTATATCTAATGGATTTTTTTGAGAGCTAATTGTTTAGTGGCAGTGTAGCACTGAGTTTTAGGTGAGACTAGAGACTTAAAGCACAAAGTTTTGAATGACATCCCTAAGACCTACAGATCTCATCCAGCTGTTTGAGCAGTGTTGCAGCTTACTAAGAGCTGTGGGTTTCAAGTATAGGGTGGGGTTTAGAAAAAAGTGGCCCATATTCCAAATCCAGCTCTTCTCAACTAAACCATAAGGCAGAGAATTGATTAAATAAAGCATAATAAATTAATACCTGCTACATGGCAAACTGAATTTGGGAAGTAGTCTAGAAAGATACTTGAAAGATACACCTTTTAGCAACATGCCATCATCATGAAGTATAGAATAATGGTGACTGAAAGCCATTCTGTTTGCTTGGGATGGTCCCTCTTGAATGTGGAAAGCTCGAGGCTGGATCGTAGACAATGCATGAGTCCAGTGACAGTCCTTGTAGGTTGAGTAACGTTATTTGGGCACTGATCGTTTCAGTCATAGCTGTGCATGCAAAGAATGGTTATTGTCAGAATTACGGTAAAGTTTTAAACACAAAAGTATCTTCCGTGTAACTTGTATATAACTTCATAGTCATATACCTGTTTCCAGCCCTGTGATACATGCCTTAGGAAATGTTACATCAACATCCTTATATATGGTATAACTGTAAACAAGGGTGGGACAGAGAACACAGAGAAGTGGCTGGAACATGGAGTTTATGACACAGTGTGGTTCAGCCTGTAGTAGTGATTACCGCACGAGCCTGTGAGCTTTGTGTAATAGTTAAAAGCAAGTGACATAGTGGAGCCTTAAGGCCATAAATGGGACATTTAAACTGGCACAAAGCCTTTTTAAAAGTGCCCTTGTGGGGGCTTCCCTGGTGGCACAGTGGTTAAGAATCCACCTGCCAATGCAGTAGACACGGGTTCGAGCCCTGGTCCGGGAAGATCCCACATACCGCAGAGCAGCTAAGCCCGTGCGCCACAACTACTGAGCCTGCGCGCCTAGAGCCTGTGCTCCACAACGAGAAGCCACCGCAGTGAGCAGACCACGCACCACAACGCAGAGTAGCTGCCGCTCGGCGCAACTAAAAGAAAGCCCGCACACAGCAACGAGGACCCAATGCACCCAAAGTAAAATAATTTTATTTTTTTAAAAAAGATGCACTATTTAAAAAAAAAAGTACATTTGTGTGAACCATACAATGGTTCTGTATATTTTCTTTCATTTTTTTTTTTAGATTTTTTTTTTTACATCTTTATTGGAGTATAATTGCTTTACAATGGTGTGTTAGTTTCTGCTTTATATCAAAGTGAATCAGTTATACATATACATATGTTCCCATGTCTCTTCCCTCTTGCGTCTCCCTCCCTCCCAACCTCCCTATCCCACCGCTCCAGGCAGTCACAAAGCACCAAGCTGATCTCCCTGTGCTATGCGGCTGCTTCCCACTAGCTATCTACCTCACTATCTACTCTCTCACTTTGTCACAGCTTACCCATCCCCCTCCCCATATCCTCAAGTCGATTCTCTAGTAGGTCTGTGTCTTTATTCCTGTCTTACCCCTAGGTTCTTCATGACATTTTTTTTTCTTAAATTCCATATATGTGTGTTAGTATACGGTATTTGTCTTTCTCTTTCTGACTTACTTCACTCTGTATGACAGATTCTAGGTCTATCCACCTCATTACAAATAGCTCAATAACGTTTCTTTTTATGGCTGAGTAATATTCCATTGTATATATGTGCCAGATCTTCTTTATCCATTCATCCGATGATGGACACTTAGGTTGTTTCTATCTGCTGGCTATTGTAAATAGAGCTGCAATGAACATTTTGGTACATGACTCTTTTTGAATTACGGTTTTCTCAGGGTATATGCCCAGTAGTGGGATTGCTGGGTCATATGGTAGTTCTATTTGTAGTCTTTTAAGGAACCTCCATACTGTTCTCCACAGTGGCTGTATCAATTTAACATTCCCACCAACAGTGCAAGAGGGTTCCCTTTTCTCCACACCCTCTCCAGCACGCATTCTTTCTAGATTTTTTGATGATGGCCATTCTGACTGGTGTGAGATGATATCTCATTGTAGTTTTGATTTGCATTTCTCTAATGATTAATGATGGTGAGCATTCTTTAATGTGTTTGTTGGCAGTCTGTATATCTTCTTTGGAGAAATGTCTATTTAGGTCTTCTGCCCATTTTTGGATTGGGTTGTTTGTTTTTTTGTTATTGAGCTGCATGAGCTGCTTATAAATTTTGGAGATGAATCCTTTGTCAGTTGCTTCATTTGCAAATATTTTCTCCCATTCTGAGGGTTGTCTTCTGGTCTTGTTTATGGTTTCCTTTACTGTGCAAAAACTTTGAAGTTTCATTAGGTCCCATTTGTTTATTTTTGTATTTATTTCCATTTCTCTAGGAGGTGGGTCAAAAAGGATCTTGCTGTGATTTATGTCATAGAGTGTTCTGCCTATGTTTTCCTCTAAGAGTTTGATAGTTTCTGGCCTTACATTTAGGTCTTTAATCCATTTTGAGCTTATTTTTGTGTATAGTGTTAAGGAGTGATCTAATCTCATACTTTTACATGTACCTGTCCAGTTTTCCCAGCACCACTTATTGAAGAGGCTGTCCTTTCTCCACTGTACATTCATTCCTGCCTCCTTTATCAAAGATAAGGTGACCATATGTGCATGGGTTTATCTCTGGGCTTTCTATCCTGTTCCATTGATCTATATTTCTGTTTTTGTGCCAGTACCATACTGTCTTGATTACTGTAGCTTTGTAGTGTAGTCTGAAGTCAGGGAGCCTGATTCCTCCAGCTCCATTTTTCGTTCTCAAGATTGCTTTGGCTATTCGGGGTCTTTTGTGTTTCCATACAAATTGTGAAATTTTTTGTTCTAGTTCTGTGAAAAATGCCATTGGTAGTTTGATAGGGATTGCATTGAATCTGTAGATTGCTTTGGGTAGTAGAGTCATTTTAACAATGTTGATTCTTCCAATCCAAGGACATGGTATATCTCTCCATCTATTTGTATCATCTTTAATTTTTTTTATCAGTGTCTTATAATTTTGTGCATACAGGTCTTTTGTCTCCTTAGGTAGGGTTATTCCTAGATATTTTATTCTTTTTGTTGCAGTGGTAAATGGGAGTGTTTTCTTGATTTCACTTTCAGATTTTTCATCATTAGTGTATAGGAATGCCAGAGATTTCTGTGCATTAACTTTGTATCCTGCTACTTTACCAAATTCATTGATTAGCTCTAGTAGTTTTCTGGTAGTAAATTTAGGATTCTCTATGTATAGTATCATGCCATCTGCCAACAGTGACAGCTTTACTTCTTCTTTTCCGAATTGGATTCCTTTTATTTCCTTTTCTTCTCTGATTGCTGTGGCTAAAACTTCCAAAACTATGTTGAATAAGAGTGGTGAGAGTGGGCAACCTTATCGTGTTCCTGATCTTAGTAGAAATGGTTTCAGTTTTTCACCATTGAGGACGATGTTGGCTGTGGGTTTGTCATATATGGCCTTTATTATGTTGAGGAAAGTTCCCTCTATGCCTACTTTCTGGAGGGTTTTTTTCATAAATGGGTGTTGAATTTTGTCGAAAGCTTTCTCTGCATCTATTGAGATGATCATATGGTTTTTCTCCTTCAGTTTGTTAATATGGTGTATCACGTTGATTGATTTGCGTATATTGAGGAATCCTTGCATTCCTGGAATAAACCCCACTTGATCATGGTGTATGATCCTTTTAATGTGCTGTTGGATTCTGTTTGCTAGTATTTTGTTGAGGATTTTTGCATCTATGTTCATCAGTGATATTGGCCTGTAGTTTTCTTTCTTTGTGACATCCTTGTCTGGTTTTGGTATCAGGGTGATGGTGGCCTCATAGAATGAGTTTGGGAGTGTTCCTCCCTCTGCTATATTTTGGAAGAGTTTGAGAAGGATAGGTATTAGCTCTTCTCTAAATGTTTGATAAAATTCACCTGTGAAGCCATCTGGTCTTGGGCTTTTGTTTGTTGGAAGATTTTTTATCACAGTTTCAATTTCAGTGCTTGTGATTGGTCTGTTCATATTTTCTATTTCTTCCTGATTCAGTCTCGGCAGGTTGTGCATTTCTAAGAATTTGTCCATTTCTTCCAGGTTGTCTATTTTATTGGCATAGAGTTGCTTGTAGTAATCTCTCATGATGTTTTGTATTTCTGCAGTGTCAGTTACCTCTCCTTTTTCATTTCTAATTCTATTGATTTGAGTCTAGTCCCTTTTTTTCTTGATGAGTCTGGCTAATGGTTTATCAATTATGTTTATCTTCTCAAAGAACCAGCTTTTAGTTTTATTGATCTTTGCTATAGTTTCCTTCATTTCTTTTTCATTTATTTCTGATCTGATTTTTATGATTTCTTTCCTTCTGCTAACTTTGGGGGATTTTTGTTCTTCTTTCTCTAATTGCTTTAGGTGCAAGGTTAGGTTGTTTATTCGACGTGTTTCCTGTTTTTAAGGTAGGTTTGTATTGCTATAAACTTCCCTCTTAGAACTGCTTTTGCTGCAGCCCATAGATTTTGGGTCATCTTGCCTCCATTGTCATTTGTTTCTAGGTATTTTTTAATTTCCTCTTTGATTTCTTCAGTGATCACTTCGTTATTAAGTAGTGTATTGTTTAGCCTCCATGTGTTTGTATTTTTTACAGATCTTTTCCTGTAATTGATATCTAGTCTCATAGCGTTGTGGTTGGAAAAGGTACTTGATACAATTTCAATTTTCTTAAATTTACCAAGGCTTGATTTGTGACCCAAGACATGATCTATCCTGGAGATTTCCATGAGCACTTGAGAAAAATGTGTATTTTGTTGTTTTTGGATGGAATGTCCTATAAATATCAATTAAGTCCATCTTGTTTAATGTATCATTTAAAGCTTGTGTTTCCTTATTTATTTTCATTTTGGATGATCTGTCCATGGGTGAAAGTGGGGTGTTTAAGTCCCCTACTATGAATGTGTTACTGTCGATTTCCCCTTTTATGGCTGTTTGTGTTTGCCGTATGTATTGAGGTGTTCCTGTGTTGGGTGCATAAATATTTACAATTGTTACATCTTCTTGGATCGATCCCTTGATCATTACATAGTGTCCTTCTTTGTCTCTTCTAATAGTCTTTATTTTAAAGTCTATTTTGTCTGATAGGAGAATTGCTACTCCAGCTTACTTTTGGTTTCCATTTGCATGAAATATCTTTTTCCATCCCCTACTTTCATTCTGTATATGTTTCTAGGTCTGAAGTGGGTCTCTTGTAGACAACAAATATATGGGTCTTGTTTTTGTATGCATTCAGCCAGTCTGTGTCTTTCGGTGGGAGCATTTAGTCCATTTACATTTAAGGTAATTATCGATATGTGTGTTCCTATTCCCATTTTCTTAATTGTTTTGGGTTCATTATTGTGGGTCTTTTCCTTCTCTTTTGTTTCTTGCCTAGAGTAGTTCCTTTAGCAGTTGTTGTAAAGCTGGTTTGGTGGTCCTGAACTCTCTCAGCTTTTGCTTGTCTGTAAAGGTTTTAATTTCTCCATCAAATCTGAATGAGATCCTTGCTGGGTAGAGTAATCTTGCTTGCAGGTTTTTCTCCTTCATCACTTTAAATATGTCCTGCCAGTCCCTTGTGGGTTGCAGAGTTTCTGCTGAAAGATCAGCTGTTAACCTTATGGGGATTCCCTTGTGTGTTATTTGTTGTTTTTCCCTTTCTGCTTTTAATATGTTTTCTTTGTATTTAATTTTTGACAGTTTGATTAATATGGGTCATGGCGTGTTTCTCCTGGATTTATCCTGTATGGGACTCTCTGTGCTTCCTGGACTTGACTATTTCCTTTCGCATATTAGGGAAGTTTTCAACTATAATCTCTTCACATATTTTCTCAGTCCCTTTCTTTTTCTCTTCTTCTGGAACCCCTATAATTCGAATGTTGGTGCTTTAATGTTGTCCCAGAGGTCTCTGAGACTGTCCTCAGTTCTTTTCATTCTTTTTTCTTTATTCTGCTCTGCAGTAGTTATTTACACTATTTTATATTCCAGGTCAGTTATCCGTTCTTCTTCCTCAGTTATTCTGCTATTGATCCCATCTAGAGTATTTTTAATTTCATTTATTATGCTGTTCATCATTGTTTGTTTCATCTTTAGTTCTTCTCGGTCCTTGTTAAATGTTTCTTGCATTTTGTCCATTCTATTTCCAAGATTTTGGATCATCTTTACTATCATTATTCAGAATTCTTTTTCAGGTAGACTGCCTATTTACTCTTCATTTGTTAGGTCTGGTGGGTTTTTATCTTGCTTCTTCATCTGCTGTGTGTTTTTCTGTCTTCTCATTTTGCTTATCTTACTCTGTTTGTGGTCTCCTTTTTGCAGGCTGCATGCTCGTAGTTCCCATTGTTTATGGTGTCTGTCCCCAGTGGCTAAGGTTGGTTCAGTGGGTTGTGCAGGCTTCCTGGTGGAGGGGACTAGTGCCTGTGTTCTGGTGGATGAGGCTGGACCTTGTCTTTCTGGTGGGCAGGTCCATGTCTGGTGTTGTTTTGGCGTGTCTGTGGACTTATTATGACTTTAGGCAGCCTCTCTGCTAATGGGTGGGGTTGTGTTCCTGTCTTGCTAGTTGTTTGGCATAGGGTGTCCAGCACTGTAGCTTGCTGGTCATTGAGTGAAGCTGGGTGCTGGTGTTGAGATGGAGATCTCTGGGAGATTTTCGCCGTTTGATATTATGTGGAGCTGGGAGGTCTCTTGTGGACCAGTGTCCTGAAGTTGGCTCTCCCACCTCAGAGGCACAGCACTGACTCCTGGCTGGAGCACCAATAGCCTTTCATCCACACGGCTCAGAATAAAAGGGAGAAAAAGTAGAAACAATTAGTAGAAGTAGTAAGAAAGAAAGAAAGCAGGGAGGGAGGGAGGAAGGAAGGAGGGAGGGAAGGAAGGAAAAAAAGAAAGAAAGAAGATAAAGTAAAGTAAGATAAAATATAATAAAGTTATTAAAATAAAAAAATATTAAGAGAAAAAAAGAAAGAAAAAGAAAAGAAAAAAAACGGACGGATAGAACCCTAGGACAAATGGTGGAAGCAAAGCTATACAGACAAAATCTCACACAGAAGCATACACATACACACTCACAAAAAGAGGAAAAGGGGAAAAAAATCATAAGTCTTGCTCTCAAAGTCCACCTCCTTAATTTGGGATGACTCGTTGTCTATTCATGTATTCCACAGATGCAGGGTACATCAAGTTGATTGTGGAGCTTTAATCCGCTGCTTCTGAGGCGCTGGGAGAGATTTCCTTTTCTCTTTTTTGTTCTCACAGCTCCCAGGGGCTCACCTTTGGATTTGGCCCCGCCTCTGTGTGTACGTCGCTGTAGGGCGTCTGTTCTTCGCTCAGACAGGAAGGGGTTAAAGGAGCCGCTGATGCGGGGGCTCTGGCTCACTCAGGCCGGGGGTGGGGGGGAGGGGCACGATGCGGGGCGAGCCTGCGGCGGCAGAAGCTAGTCTGACGTTGCACCAGCCTGAGGCGTGCCGTGCGTTCTCCCGGGGGAGTTGTCCCTGGATCCCGGGACCCTGGCAGTGGCAGGCTGCACAGGCGCCCCGGAAGGGGGATGTGGATAGTGACCTGACACAGGCTTCTTGGTGGCGGCAGCAGCAGCCTTAGCGTCTCATGCCCGTCTCTGGGGTCTGCGCTTTTAGCCGCGGCTCGCGCCCGTGTCTGGAGCTCCTTTAAGCAGCGCTCTTAATCCCCTCTCCTTGCGCACCAGGAAACAGAGAAGAAAAAGTCTCTTTCCTCTTCGGCAGGTCCAGACTTTTCCCCGGACTCCGTCCCGTCTAGCCGTGTTGCACTAACCCCCTGCAGGCTGGTCCCCAAGCCCAGTCCTCTCCCTGCGCTCTGACCGAAGCCCGAGCCTCAACTTCCAGCCCCGTCCACCCCGCTGGGTGAGCAGACAAGCCTCTCGGGCTGGTGAGTGCCGGTTGGCCCTGATCCTCTGTGCAGGAATCTCTCCGCTTTGCCCTCCGCACCCCTGTTGCTGTGCTCTCCTCCGCGGCTCCGAAGCTTCCCGCCTCTGCCACCCGCAGTCTCCACCCACAAAGGGGCTTCCTAGTGTGTGGAAACCTTTCCTCCTTCACAGCTCCCTCCCACTGGTGTAGGTCCCGTCCCTATCCTTTTGTCTCTGTTTATTCTGTTTTCTTTTGCCCTACCCAGGTACGTGGGGAGTTTCTTGCCTTTTGGGAGGTCTGAGGTCTTCTGCCAGCGTTCAGTAGGTGTTCTGTAGGAGTTGATCGACGTGCAGATGTATTTCTGGTGTATCTGTGGGGAGGAAGGTGATCTCTGCGTCTTACTCTTCCGCCATCTTCCCGGAAGCCCGGTTCTGTATATTTTCTTATTTACCAGTTGTCTTCACCATCATCTTTGTATGTATACAATATTATCATCGTATATGTTTTACACACCAGGAAATGGACTGAAAGATTATCTGTGACTTGCCTAGGATCTTGAGGCTAGTAAGTAGTGGAATGGGAATCCAAAGCTTAGTTTTCTGATGTAAAAAGAAAAGGCCTCTGTTTGACCGTGCTGCTGTTGTGAGTTAAATGTGAGTGATGTCCTATGTAGAAAGCACCTATGGGTTTAGAGTTTTGTTTTGTTCAGGTATAATGTTTATATAATTTTTCAAGTTAAATTTTGATAGATTTGTGCTAAAAGAATTTGAGTGTTGGAATAGTTTCTGCAGATACTGTTCCACACTGTTTTTCTTTATACGTTTTGATTGCTGAGTAAAGACATTGCACTATCCCACTGCCAGGCACAATCCCGGCTCATAGGGACTCAGTGATGTCAAATGAATGAATGAAAAGCAAAGATTTGGCCAATGTTTGGGTCTTGTAAATACGGTGATGAAATATAACGTGTATGATAAATTAAGTAGAAAACTCCTAAGATATGCCTAAATCATAAATGAGAAGGTTGATTTGTTTCTTCAGTTAGGGAATTATTCACTTCTGAAGTCGTTCCACAGGATCAGATCATCTTCTAGGTAGACCCTCCACAGTTTTCAGTTTCTTCCCTCCATACCCAGAAATTTATCACTGCTACGCACTCGATCCTTCCTAACTATTTTACAGTAGATTTCTGTACACATGTGCTACAAATCAAATTTCACATTCTCATGAAACCAGATTATAAAAATATTTTTGAGGGAGAGATGTAAGATGCAGATAGGGTATAAAATTTAAAAACATATAAAAGCTTAATTTAACAAATATTTGTTTACCCTGCAGTGTGATTGGGGCATCCTCTTCTTTAGCATTCACTAGCACACGTTATCCTTACTAGAATTCCTTCACCTTCTCAGCACTTCCTTCGTCTTCTTCAGAGATGACTCTTCACTGTATCTTCCTCTGACAACTGAGGCTTCTCCAGAGATGGTGCCTTGCTGAATTCACATATGTACCATGTGCACTTTCCTTATTTTATTTTTTTCTGTACCACTTAACATTGTCCCACCAATGTGAGGAAGCATCCACAAAGAAGAAGGGATCACCCCTGACCCTGTCTTGACCCTGTTGGAAGCTCCCTGTCTCACTGATATCCAGGTATCCAGTATATGGTAGGATATGGTAGACAGCTTTTAAGATAGCTTCCTGTGATCCCTCCTTCCTGGAATTCATACCTTTCCCTTGAACAGGGTCTAAAATTATTATTCACTTCTAATAAATTCAGTATTCCTTAGGAGGATGGAACGTCACTTCTAAGAACAGCAGTGTTATCAATATCGTGGTCCTTGACAGCTTTGTACTGAAAGAACTTAGAATTTGCTTCTGAGTCAGGAAAAGGACAAGGCCTGTTTACAAAGAGCTGTCCAAAAGGTATCTGGAAACAGGTAAGAACAGGAGAGCCAGGCACTGTCCTTCAAAAGGAGACTTGTCTCCACTTCTGTTGACTACCTTAGCAGTCTTCAAGAAGGCATTACATCTCTCTGAGCCATTATTTTCTCATCTCTACAATGGCTGGAGTTGAACTTTAGGATTTTGCTAAATCTCTTCAGTTCACATTCTCTACATCCAGATATCTAATATTTTACTTTTTGATAAGGATGTTTAATTTACAACAAAAACAAAAAAATCTCATCCTGGTAGAGTGAAGTTAATTTTTTCCTTCAGAAACCTTATGTCATAGGTATGAAATTTATATACCATCTTAAATCTTCTGATGTTATTTTATTGGATATTAGCATATCTGGGTGTCTCTTTTTTGAGTTACTGTTTACAGTAACTTCCTAGAGTTATACTTTTTATAGTTGTGAAGGCAATTTTTTTTTAATAGATTAAACCATTGCAATTAGGGTAAATTCGAAATTCCTTCCCTTGGCCCAAAGTCTGCTTTCCTTTTTATTTATTTATTTGTTTCTTTGTTTGGGGGGTTTTTTGGCTGTGTTGGGTCTTCGTTGCTGCGCACGGACTTTCTCTAGTTGTGGCGAGCAGGCGCTACTCTTCGTTGCAGTGCGCTGACTTCTCATTGTCATGGCTTCTCTTGTGGAGCACAGGCTCTAGGCACACAGGCTTCAGTAGTTTGGCACGTGAGCTCAGTAGTTGTGGCTCGTGGGCTCTAGAGCACAGGTTCAGTAGTTGTGGCACGTGGGCTTAGTTACTCCGCGGCATGTGGGATCTTCCCAGACCAAGGCTCGAACCCATGTCCCCTGCACTGGCAGGTGGATTCTTAACCACTGCGCCATCAGGGAAGCCCGTATGAAGGCAATTTTAATGCGGTCACACTATCTTAATCTTTTTGAGTTTGCTCCTGACAAATGAAAAAGGTTTCTGAAGCTAAAAATTACTTGCTGGGGAAAATATGTGTCCCTTTCTGTACACTACATGTATTATATTTTGTTCCTCCTGTGGAGTTGGTGTGGCATGCCTGAAAACCGTCTCTGTGCTCTAAAATGTTCCTGGTATCTAATAATGGCACTTGAAATACTGGTGCAGGTTCTCCTGCCCCTTTGGCTGCCTGCCTTAGCAGGACGCAGGCAGATGGTTTTTTGCCATGAGCTCTCTTTTCTGAGCCCCTTCCCACTCAGATCTCCAAGTTTTATTAACCCGTTCTTTTCAGCGTCAGGTTATCAGAAGCTAAATTCTACTCACTACATATAAGCTCATGTGGTTTACAAAATTTTCTTGCCTTTGGGAATCAGTGGAAATAATTTTTAAAGCAATGTTTATCAAATAAGACAAAAGTAGATATGGTAAAAATATAATTATGTCCAGCAAAACTTTAACAAGGTATAGTAGGAAGACATTAAGGTGAGGGGAGTCTGGATTCCTCAGTTTTGGTTCGCATGCTGATGATCTCTGAATCCCTTGTCAGGGCTCTCTCCCAACCTCCAGCCCCGCCTTCTTTGAGATAGCACCTAACAATATGAATCATTTTTCTTCAGCTGTCAGTCATTATTAAGGATTAATAATTAGGAGACATCTCAAATTGTGTTTTTAAATTGATGCATTAGAAATGCTAGATCAAACAGCTGGATTTACTTAAAATATTTTCAGTCAATTTAAGAGTGTGCAAATCACTAGTAACAGATGGCATCTACCTAGGATTTTTGAAGGGTGAAATTGGGATACTTGTAGCCAGAATGTGTGAATTTAGCTTATGAACAGTTATTGGGCCAGCAGGTTGGTATCACTGTGCACATAGTGATGCAAGGGGACTTAGGGCATTAGCTGTCCACCTTTCTTTCCTGCTAGGCTACTGGTACCTATGTGATAAGAGACCTGGTTACCAAATCAAAAAAAAATAAAAAGCTTTGGAGGGAAAGCAAATATGATATCTGCAGGCAAATATGTTTACTAGAATGTTTTGAGGGGGTTAAAACATACATAAGTAAAGTATATGTATTTTTGTATACTTTCAAAAAAACAAATTTCCACTTTAAAAAAATTATTTATTTATTTTTGGCTGCATTGGGTTTTCGTTGCTGTGCGCGGGCTTTCTCTAGTTGTGGCGAGCAGGGGCTGCTCTTCTTTGTGTTGCGTGGGCTTCTTATTGCGGTGGCTCCTCATTGCAGAGCATGGGCTCTAGGCACACGGGCTTCAGTAGTTGTGGCACGCGGGCTCATTAGTTGTGGCTCGCCGGCTCTAGAGCGCAGGTTCAGTAGTTGTGGCTCATGGGCCTAGTTGCTTTGCGGCATGTGGGATCTTCGCAGACCAGGGCTCGAACCCATGTCCTCTGGATTGGCAGGTGGATTCTTAAGCACTGCACCACCAGGGAAGCCCCCAAAGTTCCACTTTTAATGGCTGTTTTTAAAAATTGCTGTTAGGCTTTACCTGGTGATAATAGCTGATTTGTCAATAGGGAGTTGAAGTTTGGAAGTGGGAAATAGTAAGTTGGAATAAGGATGTATTTTTCTGGAGGAAGAAATGCAAATAGCAGTGCTCCTCAGGAGTCAGTGTAGGGGATGGTTTTAAACATCCATTTAATCTGTCTTGAGGAGGGCATGAGTGTCTAGGTTTCCAGTAGTGAACACTCTAGAAGACTGACGAAACTGCCTTCATTTGTTCTCCCCACTTTTATTTGTTCTCCCCACTTTGCTCACATTGCTAATCTTTATTTTGTACAAAATTTCTAGTTGGACTTCAGTGAGGGTTGAGTTATTCATACACGTCGGCTGGTGGCACTTTGTCATCATTGGTCTGGGCCAAGCCAGTGCTTTATTTATTGATTCTGTTATCACCATCCCCTACATATTCCCCCCACCCCATTACCATGGGCACTAGTCTAATGTGGCTAGTGCATTTCTTTTGTTTGTATGTGCTCTTGTATAATGTATATTTTATATTATGTAAACTGTTACATAAACGGTATTGTTCTCCTTCAGTTAATGTTTTTGCTCAGCAGTTTATTTTAAAGATTTGTCTCTGATCCTGTGTGAATATTACCTTGTTGATTCTGACTATAGTTGAGTATTTTGTGATGTACATTCATCCAGTTTTACTTCTCCTGTGATGGGGATTCAGATTGCTTCAACCTCCACATCATCACAAAGTGGGCTGCCTGTCCCTTGGGACCTGTGTGACAATTTCTTTGGGAACTATGTCTAGGATTATGATTGCTGGGTCATAGACTGGTGAGTGCATTTAATTTGCATAAGTCATACCTGATGGTCTCTAGAATGGCTGCCTCCACTTGGCATGGTATGGCTTTCTGATTTTTGCCAGGGTATCAGGTATAAAATATCTCACTCTTAGTTTGCATTTCTCTGACTATGTGTGAACTTCATCATCCCTTCATCTGCTTGTTATTTGGGGGGGCGGTATCGTCTTCTGTAAATTTTTTGTGTATAGGTTTTTTTTGTTTTTTTTTTTGCGATACGCGGGCCTCTTACTGTTGTGGTCTCTCCCGTTGCGGAGCACAGGCTCTGGACGTGCAGGTTCAGCGGCCATGGCTCACGGGCCTAGCCGCTCCGCGGCATGTGGGATCTTCCCGGACCGGGGCACGAACCCGTGTCCCCTGCATCGGCAGGCGGACTCTCAACCACTGCGCCACCAGGGAAGCCCTGTGTATAGCTTTTGCCCATTTTTCTGTTGGGATTCCCATCTTTTGTTGATTTGAGGGACATTATCATATTCTGGATATTAGTCCATTATTGGGGCATTGCAGAAATCTTCTGATCTCTCATTCTCATCTGCCTGTTAATTTTATCCATGGAAAAGACACTCTTAAATGTGCTTTCAAAAATTTTTTTTTCTTACTTGTGGCTTGTATGTTTAAGTCCTTCCCTACTAGGTTTCAAAGATGTTCTCTGACATTCTCTTCTTTTAACTTTATAGTTTACCTTTTACAGTTTGGCTTTCTTCCATCTGGAGTTCACATTGTGTCCCACTGCCCTGATTAAAAGGTTTCAAGGGACCTAAGTTATCTACAGAGTGTAGCCAGAGCACTCAGAGGGCATATGAAGCCTCTCAAGGTCTGTCGCACACATTTCTTCTCATTTGGATGTGTCCCCACTGCTTCCATGCCTTGGCTATTGTAAATAGTGCTACTGTGAACATTGGGGTGCATGTATCTTTTCGAGTTTTCTCTGGATATGTGCCCAAGAGTGGGATTGTTGAATCATATGGCAACTCTATTTTTAGTTTTTTAAGGAACCTCCATACTGGTTTCCATAGTGGCTGTATCAATTTACATTTCCACCAGCAGTGCAGGAGGGTTCCCTTTTCTCCATACCCTCTCCAGCATTTATTATTTGTAGATTTTTTAACGATGGCCATTCTGCCCGGTGTGAGGTGGTACCTCATTGTAGTTTTGATTTGCATTTCTCTAACAGTGGTGTTGAGCATCTTTTCATGTGCTTATTAGCTATCAGTATGCCTTCTTTGGAGGAATGTCTATTTAGGTCTTCTGCCCTTTTTTCAATTGGGTTGTTTGGTTTTTTTTGTTGCTGAGTTTTATGAGCTGTTTGTGTGTTTTGGAAATTAAGCCCTTGTTGGTCACATTGTTTGCAAATATTTTCTCTCGTTACATAGTTTCTCTTTTCATTTTGTTTATGGTTTCCTTTGCTGTGCAAAAGCCGGTAAGTTTGATTAGGTCCTATTTATTTATTTTTGCTTTTATTTCTATTGCCTTGAGAGACTGACCTATGAAAACATTGGTACGAAAAATTAAATCACCATTAATTGTTTGTATTATTTTGACTCACCATTATTGATTCACCAAGGAACCAAGTAGTCTTTTGTCTTTCTTTTTGTATGTATCCTCCAGTGGAAACACTTGCCTCATTTTTCCATTTTCTTAATTTTGTTCTGATCTGTGGCTGAATCTTCCCCATACCCTCCTCCAGCCTCTTAGTGCCATTTTCCATGTGGTGGTCAGTGTAGCAGATAATAATTGTGTTTCATTGTTTTCTTTTGACCCACCCTTGGGGCCAGCCCTTCTCTCTTCCTGCTCCAGACCGGGCTTGTTGCTCTCCAGGGCTGCTTCACGATGTCATTGCACCTGAGTAACCCTCATCGAGGGACTGAAGGAATCCCTGACACTCCAGCATGCTGGGAGATAAATTCACTGATACGATGACGTTAGCAAACACGGGCATTTGAGAAGGTCTCAGAAGGCCTCTAGTCCCTATAGGTGTCAAGCACTTGCTGCTGACAATGAGCATGGTTCAGCCTAGCCTTCTGATCTGTGTATGCCTGCTCATTTGTTGACACATTTCTTGATGTCTCAGGATGCTAGTCTAGCTCTGACCACTGGTTTCCTCTGTTTCCCACTTCCCCTCTCCCCACCCTGTGTACATCCCTTCTCTGAATCTTCTTTCATTCTCCTGTGTGATAATTGATTGCACTGCTAACATTTTTTTGGTCTTTTGAGAAGAAAGGAATGGAATCCAGGGGTGCAAGATTCATTTAAAATGAGATTGACATTTTCAGACTTCGGGAAGTAGGCAGACTCTTACTATTATAAAAGTCGGATCATTTTCTTTTTGAAATTTGGGAACTTTAAGTGATTCACTGATGAAGAGGGAAAAACTGTTTGCACTTAGCGTATTTCTCCTTACACCACTCAAGATCCTCATCTGTTACACTACTTTAAGCATTTTGCTCTGTTTTCAGCACTCTGGGACAAGAGGTTATATGTTTTCATTATGTGCATTGTGAAAATCATTTCACCGCAGCTCTAAAATTGTTTTTTTTAAATTGTAGAATGGGAAATGAGTTCTGTTTAAAACAAAAAAGACTTCTTAGTAGCAAAAAAATGTGACCTTTATACAGTCTTACCTGAAGTTTATTTGAAATATCAACTGTGCCAAAAATATGCTGTGAACTAGCAAGTTATTTGCAATAGTGTGAATAAGTATCTTAAAATATACCTTAGTTATTTGAAGGTAGATGAGCAAATTATGAGCCTGATATGTCTGAAGTGATGATTAATAACATTAAGGATGATTTCTTTTGGAATAAAATGTTTGAACGACACAATCACAGATAGTAAAAACACTTTAAAATATGGTAGATTGCTTTCATTATTCAGTTTTTTTATTTAGATTTTTTAATATGAAAATTTCCGAACGAACTGCAAAGACTTTTTTTTTTTTTTTTGCGGTACGCGGGCCTCTCACTGTTGTGGCCTCGCCCGTTGCGGAGCACAGGCTCCAGATGCACAGGCTCAGCGGCCATGGCTCACGGGCCCAGCCACTCCGTGGCATATGGGATCTTCCCGGACCAGGGCACAAACCCGTGTCCCCTGCATCGGCAGGCGGACTCTCAACCACTGTGCCACCAGGGAAGCCCTGCAAAGACTTTTGAGGTATGAAATACTCTCATTGTAGATAAAATGCATTTAATGTTTCTTTTAATTTGTAAGTAAACAGTTATGATTTTGTAAAACCAACTAAAAGTTTTAGTTTTGCAATTTGCTTATCCTTTAAATTTGAGCAGATATTTTAACTGCTTTGAGCCTATTTTGTTATCGATGAAGTCAAGGTAATTCCTACCTTTAGGATTTTTGTTTGTTTGTTTTTTTAAATTCAGTGAGATGAAATAAATGGCCATTCTGTTTTTTTTAAGTTTTGCCTTTTTAGTAATAAAAGAAAACTATTAAAACAATATGGTACCAGTTGTTGAGACTGATAAAGATCGGAAAGAATGATAGAACCTCGTACCGACGAGGGTCAGTGACACCAGCTCACATTGCCACGACTCTTCTAAAGAGGAAGTTGGCACTAGGCATCAACAGCCTTCAAAAATCCAGAAAGTACATTTGGTCCACAACGTCTAATGTACTGTAAGGCAGTTATCACTCAAGTGGACAAAGACTGTTTTCTGCTGAGTTATTTAGAAAATTAAAAACTATATATCAAAATATTAAGCTAAGGGGGAGAGGAGGTGGGGAAGGGATGGGCTGGGAGTTTGGGGTTAGCAGATGCAAACTATTATATATAGGATGGATGAACAAGAAGATCCTACTGTGTAGCACAGGGAACTCTATTCAGTATCCTGTGATAAACCATAATGGAAAAGAATATAAAAATGTATATATATGTATAACTGAATCACTTTGCTGTACAGCAGAAATTAATACAACATTGTAAATCAACTATACTTCAATAAAAATACCCACGTGTTTTAAAATAAAAAAGGAGAGGTGTATATACATATTTTTAACCTTTGTTTCAGTAAATGGATACCAGTTTAATCATATCTTTTTAAATTGACTGCAGTGATATGCGAACTTGTTCTGTTCTCTGCTTGGCTACATTTGTGTTTATACATTTTTGAGTGTCCCTCCTTCTTCCTTGGCTCTTTGCCTAGTTTATAGCTCCAAGTTCCCTTCCCTTTTGCCTGCTTTTCCTACTCCTCTTTAGTTCCTTTGCTTTTGCTTACCCAGTACTAGATATAAATCATGTAAGAAAATTAATACTGATTGAGGAGAAGTTATCTTCTTTTTTTAAAAAAAATTATCTTCCAACTCTTTAAAGTGTGACTGTAGAAAATGGTCTGCCATTTTTTCTGGAAACATACAGGGTGGTGGTTAAGAGTTTAGGAGTCGATTAGACCTTGGCTTGAATCCAGACTGTGTCACCTGCCCGGTGTGTGACCTTATGCAAGTTAACTTCTTTGGCTTCTGTATTCTCAACAGTGAAACAGGGATAATGTGTAACTCAATTTTGCCTTGAAGATTAAATGATATAATGTTTGTAAAGTGCTCAGAGCTGACTCATAAGAAGTATTCAATAGATGATTGCATCAAGTTTTCAAAGATGAAATGCAGGCCAAACATCTTATTTCAAATACTGTGTCAATGTTTAAAATGCCAGTAAACATTGCCTACTCAGTGTATAGTCAAAAACCAAACAAGTCAACAAGACAGAAGTATGGGGTGGAACTTAAAGTTTTATCTCATGTTCAGAAGTATTATAAACTTTGATATGGAATGTGGCAGAAAGAGAATGAGGAAAGGATTATGGGGAAGGGGGAAAAAAAAGTCTCAGCTCCTGACTAAATAAAAAGATAAATGATGAATGATGACTACCTTGAGGCAATGTGAGGATGGGCAGAAAAGGGGAGGGGATTCTTAACTGTGCCTCTTTTCACACATTTTTAAGTGAATATGAATATAAAGGTGATTTGGAAAGGACAAAAACACCTATCCAGATATAAAAACATTTTTATAGTCTTTATCACTACATTCTCATGATAAACTGTATTTTGGAACTTTGTCTCAGAACTTTATTATTTTGTTAGTTTTATATAGTGTTCCCAAAATGTGAAAAGTCACTTTGTTTAGGGGCTTCATTTTTGTTTCCGGCATTTCTTCAATGGTGCAAATCACTGGGAATCCAGTTTATTATGCTGTTATTGGCCCTGTAGCCATCTTCCCCACGATACTTCTTCTAATATCTGGGGATTCTGCAGTGTTGAATCTCGGAGGTAAGTTGGTAGAGTAGACAGTCTGAGGCCCTTCCAGAACTTGTTCGTCTCTGCTTTGCTCTCATATACACTCCTTATCCTTTTATTCAGACAAATGCTGTTGCCCTGTACCAGCAGCGAGAAGGTTGTGTTTTTTTTTTCTACAAAGATGGGAGATTTGGGGGAGATCCAAGTGCTCTGCCTCTTCTGACCAGGCATGGCTTTCTCTGGCACAGCTGGTGACAGTGACATCACAGCCTGTGGCCACGGAAGAGAGCAGAGTTCCCCACCTCACCTAGGGATTGAGCCCCTGGGGCTCGTGCATCAGCTCAGTGCTCCTGAATCCACAATAAGTGTGGCCGCTTGTGCAGTAAGAGCAGTAAAACACCCCACGTGAAAGAAGGCTGCCGTGGGGTTGCCTTCAGGATCCAGAATAGCAGTTACCTGAGATTCCCTGCTTGTTGGAGCTGTTTATTATGGTGGCTAAGGAGGACAGCTTGTGAAACCTAATTTTAAATGCGTAAGACTAAATGACCCGTCGGGCTCTCGTTTAATTAAAAAGTGGACCCCTTTGACATCAGCACTGTAGATGTGAACATTGCCTAAGGGTGTACAACCGCCAACCACAGTGGGCAGTGTTCCAGTGGACCCTCGCCCCCGCCCCCAAACCCGGAGCAGGTCCCACAGCCTTCCTGCTGAGCACCCTGCCCCAGCTGGACCCCTCTGTCTGTGAAGCATGCCAGTGACCCACCTCGCTCGTTTCCTGGCTTGTTCTTAGAAGTTAGTTCCTTGTGACCCCATTGTGTCCCTAGCCCTAGAGAAACTGTACTGCCACTGAGTTTTGGCCGAATAATGTTTATTTAACATGTGTCTGTGTTTAAGTTAGAATAGCAGAGGTCAGTGTTCTGATATTCCTAAAGGATGATTGGCCGTGTGTCCACTGGTCTGGAGAAGAATTTGTATTTGTGTGGGTAGCCAAGCAGAGCACCACTGACCCCTACTACAGTTTGAAAGCTAGGTGGCCTGACTTCATGACAGTGTGTTCTAAATCACACGATTGTCTTAGTACTTATTCTTCATCTGCTTGGTTAAAAATGAGGTCAATTATTTCTGGAAAAAAATGGGTAACACTTGCACCAAGTAAAACAATGCCCTTGCCTGTAGGTTAGTCTCAGGCTTCTTGAATAAAAGGAAGGATATTGGAACACAGAGAGTATAGAGACTCGAGGCTTAGAGAGTAGGATGCATGAATTGATCAAAGTCTCACCTCCCCAGACCTGAATTTGCAATTTCTGATTCTATTATTAGCACAGTAACATGTATCAGAAAGTGAGATGGTAGATGGTATTCTACCAGATATGTTAGAAAGTTCTAATTATTATACTGATGCTAGAGAAAGCGGTCAAGAAAGTTATCTTCAGTAGTAAGTTGTTGGTACATTTATGGACAGTATATAAGGTAATTTGACATGTTTTATATTCATGGATAATCAGGGCAGGCTAATCTTGCATGTTTGTTTCCTAATTGCTCTATTTTTAGCACCCCCGTCATTTCTCTTTCTACTGGAACACCCGAACGTAGTGTAGTGCATGCACCCATGGTGCATAGCAAATGTGAAGGCCCCAGTCAGCTCAGTTGCTTCTGTAGAGAAAGCAGTCATTCCAATACTGCCAGTAATGACGACCTTGTTGATGATACCAGTCAAGGTCTGTTATAAAGCATGGAGAAGTTTTTGTTTTGCCTTACAAATATGTTTTTGTTTGTTGGTAAACATGCATAATAGCAAAAAGTAAAGATACTCTATCCTTATTAAAACCCGAGTTCTATAAAGAAAAGGCACAACAATGTTTATAGATGTTTTGTTTCCCTGAGCCACAGAAAATGCAGTCCTTATTTGACTTAGTTGCAATGCTTTGGGAAAATATAAGCCTGCAGATGGTAATGGCCTCCAGTTTTTTCCACAGAGGTACCTCCAACTCAGAGTCTAGGCTTACTTCATCCCAGGGTCCGTGACAGCGTGTATGCGATTGAGCCAGCTCTCCTGCATTGTGGCCCAGGGCCCTTCTGGACTGTGGAGCTGCTCTTGTGGAGTTGCCCACTTTGGGGCTTGAGCCTAGACTGAGTAAAAGCAGTCAGTAGCTGATAGAGTTGTGGTTCCAGGTTAGGTCCTTGCTGTTTTTCTGCTGGCCTCTTCTCCATCAGAGCAACCCACCAGGTCTGCAAACCCCATATGTCCAAACTGACAACCTATCCTGGGCTCTTCCTCTCATTTTCCTTAGTTTCATTCATGGTACCAGACATCAAACCATAGCTCATCTTTGATTTCGCTCCTTCCTCCGCCTCCATGTCCAGTCATTTATCAAGTCTTGTTGACTCATTTGTTTGATGACTTATTTCTGTAATATTTCTCAAACCTATAGTCTCAGCTCAATGCCTACTTCCATTTTTCCTCCTACCTGAAATGTTGAGATAGCTCCCAACAAGGCCTCCTGTCCCCTCTTCTTTCCAGTCAGCCTCACATGGTGCTAAAGTGGTCTTCCTGAAACATGAAGGTGATGGCATCGTTTTCCTGCTCAGGTATTTCCATTGGAGCCCTAATGCCTATCATGCAGATGAGGCTTCATCTGCAAGACCAACCATCTTTGCATTTCCCAGGATTCACCACTGTCCCCTTCAGGCACACTGTCGTTCAGCCGAACCAGAAGGGTCATCCGCTCTATACACAACCTACAGTATGTTGCCCCCATTCTTTCTCATGATGCTCTTCTCTCTGCCTCAAATCTTCTTCTTCACATTTTTTATTCACTGTCCAAGGGCTTTACACCCTGCAAGGCCCTGCTCAAGTATTTCTTCCATGAAGATGTTCCTGACTCTAGCACCCTCCTTCTCCTTGAACTCATGCACATGTACACACCATTTCCCACTTTATTTGTACTGCTTTTAGTTTAATTACCTCAGATACTTTTTAACGATGTGTTTGTAGCCGTATGTCCCATCATTTACTTCTGAACTAATTTCTTTGAAGTCAGAGTTAGCTTCTGATTCACCATTCCATTCTCCATGATGCTGGGTATGGTGTCCCACACATAAATCAATAAATGGATCCAGAGATCTTGATTTTTAAGATTCCCACTTAATCTGTGTTCTCTATAATGTGCCTTTGATATTTGGCAATATAATATTGTATAGAAAGTAATGTTGAGAAAACCTTGGCCAGTGATAATAAAAGTTAACATTTCTTTGTGTGTTAATTTATGAGGATTTTGTGGTTACATTTAATTATGTTCTATCAATAAGCAGGGAAAGATAGCCTTCTTATCATAGAAACAATGGAGATACACCTACCTTTTTGTGCTTTGCAGTATAAATCTATAAATCAATCTGATAAGATAGGTTATATGCATTTTTTATATTTCTGACAGTCCATGGGAGTTTGTGTTGAAGAAGTTGTAAGGGTTGACTACCATAAGAAATGATTTCCATTCTTCTGTTAATTAGAAAAGGATTCCTATAAGAGAGAACATTTTAGACTCTAATATTAGAGAAAAAGAAATGCAGAGAGATGTAGGTATCTGGGAGAGGACATGGACTAGTGGAAAGGTATATATATTCTGAGCTACAATGACAGTTAGGGCCAATCTAGTTATTCTGGTTAGCAGCTGTGTTCTGGGCAGAGTGGATACCGGAGGGTTGTGACAGACGCCAAATCTGAATGCCCAGCCTCCCTGCTTTGATTCTGTTGCTTGAGGCTGCCCTTAGCTAGGAGCCATCTTGTAGAGCTGTTGCTTTGTCTGAGACCTCAGAAACCTAGGAAAATTTAACATGGCTGCTAGACCTGAGCACAAGAGGGGTTTTAGATTACACTTTGCAGGGACAACAATGGTCCTGGCTCAGCAGTGCTCTGTGAATACTGTGCTCCCTGGGGCACACTTCCTTACTCTGCTGCCTTCTGGGTTGTGGCCTCGAGTAGGCTGTTTGACTTCTGACATGTGTTACCAAAAAGGCTATCATTACCAGTGGTAACCTCTCACTTAATAAAATATAGTAACAGCAACCGCAACAAAAATCCCAGCATTTATCATTGCCTTGCAACTCTGCCTTTTTGGCCTTTCTGGGAATCCACTGATGTCACCTGAAGGAACCATTTTATGTCTAATTGCTACATGCCAGGTTGTTTTATGTGCTTGTTTCTCAGCATTCCACAGATGCCACGTTACTCAAAGCTGTGCTTTAGAGCATCTTCAGATTTCTCCCTCCCCGCCCTGCACAGCTTCCCTGCTTGGTTCTCATGTAGCAGCTGCTTGCACACCCTGCTGATATCCATCCACAGCACACGTCCAGCCAACAGAGCTAAACTGGAGTGAGCACGGCTTCAGTGCCGGTGAACTGGCTACGCTCCAGTCTTGTCACTCCTGTCTTACCATCTGATTTGAAGCGTTTTGTTGAAAAGACAGATTTAAACACTCCAGTGAGGGCAGAACCAAATTTCATAGCTCTGTGAAAGGTGCGTGATTATCATTTCAGTCTCTAAAGTGCGTTGGTTTTGATTCATTTTCATACTGTTTTCTCAGCAGTATCACCATGCATCGTTTACTACGTAAGGTTTTCTTGCCTAAAGCAGGTTGTAACCTTGATCTTCCCACGTACTTTTTAGTCTGTAGTATCTTTAAGACTACAGGATCACTTGTAATCACTCAGAGGCTCTCCCAAATATGTACTCCAGGAGCATGGTTGTTGGCATTGGGCAGCTTCTGGACAATAGCATTTGTAAAGTGCATTGGATTATGCGTACAGTCTCATTCAGGTCTTCTGAGGGCCGAAAGCACTTGGTGAAGTAAAATAGAGTAAGATGGAAGCCATCATATGACTTTGCTGTATTCCGTTCATGACCATCTGAATGGATTTAAAAGACTATGCTCATGAAACCTCAGGATCTCAGTGAGTACATAACAGCAATCATATTTTAGGAACTGGGATAATCCAGGTTGACTGGTGATGTAAACTTAGCAGATAACTTGATGATAGTTCCTGTAAATAAGGTACGGGACACATTAGTGGCCTTGAGTTTCATTAGAACCCAGATTCCTGCCTTTGTAGCGTTGGGTCCGTAGAAACTCTGGTTCTAGTCTCTTCTGAGATTGATATCTTCCTATTCCTATTGTAGGGCTCCCAAAAAGTCTTTCAAAGAAGCTAGATCCCTCATTCCCAAACAAGTGCCCTGGGCTGGAAAGTTTCAATAATCTCTCAAGTCCCTTTGAGTTTTAAAATTCCATGACACGATGCTTCACCTTCAGTTCCTGCCACTGCTCTTTCTCTGACTTCTTACGTATCTCGAAGTCCCATCTGGTCTGAAGTTGAAGTGTCTTCCTGTCACCCCTCACCTTCCATGTGGATCACCACTGTCGCTTCCAGCTGAACTCCTGCCCCCACTGGACTTCTCTGTTGTCCTTCAGCCCAACTAGTCCCATGTCAAACATAAAACGTTTCCAAGGTACTGCTATCCTTTAGAGAACTATCCAAATGCACTTGGTGCAGCGGGAGACAAAGGTAGTTCACAAAGGTAACTCACATGCTGATGGTGATACAGAATTTTTACCTGTGGTATAGCCTCTGCAGTATGTTAGAGATGGGTTTTGTAAGAATAAAAGTTTGACATTCATAAAAGCAAAGAATAGTAAGCTCTCCCTGTTTTAAAATAAACTTTTGGCACAAATCCTTGAGACTTTCTGCTCTGTGGTCTTACATTTGTACATTTAAGAATGCTATGTGAATTCTTGGTAAGAAGTGCTAAAGGCTTGGGGCCTATCTTATACCTCTCTTAGCATTGCCGTCCACATCTGTTTTGCGTAAGTCCAGTTAGAACCTCCCCTCATAGGAATTCTTCAGTCTAATTAAAACTTTGAGCCATAGCACAAGCGAAGGAATTGGAAGAGCTCCTGGAAGCAACGTTTGTCAGATGATATAAGCAGTATCCAAGTTGTTAGCTGTACTTGCTGTGCTTCTGATATTTCTTAGATGCATGTCTACTCATGTAGAAGATATGTCAACGGGAATTTCAGGGATGCTTTATCTTTAATTTGTTTCATATTTAGTTTAATCGGTAGCTGACTAACACTTTGGCGTAGATTCTTTTGATTCTCCTTTTACCTCTAATTTCCTCCTTCTCCAAGAATTCAAAAATATTGTGATAACTTATAAACAGATATTTCAATGGCTGACTAATGGAACTTGCCATTAAAACAAAATCCCATTAAATAATTTTATAAAGGAAAGAATATTTTTGTAAAGTGGAACTATAGTCTCATATAAAAATTAATATTTTATCAAATCATATTTTCTTAGTGGGGATATACTTGTAATTTTAAAAATTATGCCTTGGAAAATTAAGATCTTACATATCTCATTGAAATTTTATGTTGAAATTTTGAACATTCCAAATATTTTAAACACCTCCTATTTTATTTTAATCAGAAATTTTAGCAGCTGGACAAAGTTGATAACCATTCATTTACTTAGAACTATTTTTAATTCCAAGCCCAGTAAATGAAATATTTTTGAGTTTTTCGACATGCTAAAAGTACAGCATTATTCCTATAGTTAAGAAGAAATTATGATCTTTAACATTTTTACTATAAACTTTTCTCTAAGTATAAACCCAAACTGTATCTTCATCTTTGTGTATGCAATTATGAACGCACTCTCCTTCATTCTGTCACCTCTGATTTGTTGTTTTGGGGGTTCTCAGCCTTTAGTGTGTATCGGGACCACCCAGAGGGCTTGTTAAAAACAGAGTTCTGCGCCTTTTACTCCCAGAGTCTGATTCACCAGGTATGGGATGTTGCTGGTTCTGGTGCACCATGCTTTCAGCACTACTGCTTAGGAAGTCTAGTAAGTAGTGATCTGTTGTGATCTTCAAATATGAGTTTGAGGTATAAGAGAACAAAGGAAAGATAAGAACGGTTTGCCAGAGTTTTTATGGTTCCCAAAGTTATATGTAAGATGCTTTTTAGCCATATTCCCTTTCTTGTGGTTCTCAGGATATTGCATTTTACTTATTTTAATTTAAATGTATATAGTGCTGACAGTGTGACTGGTATTTCTTGGGAAATGATCAAATATGCATTTGCTAGTTTTCATTAATAATTTGAGAGACGGTGAATGGAGCATTGCAATGACTTCTGTACTATTAACTTCGTATCAGTACTAGGAACTCAATATAAATAAGTTTCTATAAAGCATATGCCCAGTGCCAGGTTTCTATAAAGGGGACATCCAGTAAATGACGAAATGAGCAAATGAATGTATAGCAGTTCATCTTCCCCCGGCATCATGGAGTTACTCCTTGAAAACAGCTGATCCAACTTTGACTATCTGAGAGTTATCTGTTTTATCAACTTTGCCGTTTTTACCACCTTTGCTTCTCATACTTGTGTTCCTGAGGGATGGTTATCTCACTGATAATTTAGCCCTTCTACTATCAAAAGCGGGAAGCAAGTTAAACATAAAATTAAGCCTTCGCGGGCTTCCCTGGTGGCGCAGTGGTTTGGGGTACGCCTGCCGATACAGGGGACACGGGTTCGTGCACCGGTCCGGGAAGATCCCACATGCCACGGAGCCTGCGCGTCCGGAGCCTGTGCTCCACAACAGGAGAGGCCCGCGTAGAGCAAAAAAAAAAAAAAAAAAAAAAAATTAAGCCTTCACTTTTCTCTTACTTGTTAGTAATAATTACTGGAATAGGTAGTATTAACTTTTTTAAAAAGTTCCTTTGGGGATGGTTTGGGTTCACTATTCAAGCTGGACCTTCGATTTTCTAATTATATATTTTCAAAAAACTTTATTAGCTAATCTGGAATGTAAGTGTATAGCAAGTTAGATATTATTTTTATACACTTCTTCCAAATTCATGGGAATTTCCAATCCTATGTCATTACATTCAAACCAGGTTTATTGTTATAGTTCCTAAAATGTTGAATTCCATGGAATATCTATGTAATGTTAACATTTTCCAGTTACTTCAGTGCAATTTCAGTGATGTTTTAGCTTTGTTTTTGATGGCTCTCCTGTTAATTATGACAGATGGAGTCACTGTAGATTGCTAAACTACCTGCTCATATCAGTGTTGGCCAAAGTGCTTCTTCCATACGAGAAAATGAACAGAAGAGCTTAATAGTGTTTTCAGGTGCAAAGTAAGAGAAATTTCCGTTCCTGTCCTGGTTCTGATGCTGTCATTTCATGGACTGTAACTTATAAAACATTTCTCTACTGCTTCTGCTTGCTTCATGAGGATATCGTAAGAGTGAATTAGAAAACTGTTATGATCCTGATAAGAAAGGTACTCCATAAACTCTACAGGTTTGGGAAGATGATGGACTCAGCTGTGGGCATGCAGAGTTTTTGAGTATCTGGAAGGACACCCTGTTGATGGCCTGGAAACATGAAAATTGAAACTGAGCTCAGGGCTCCAGATCCTATTTTTAGTGGTCAGCCTAGAAGGGGTCACCAAAGCCTTACCTCCCCCAGCCCCCTTCCTCCCAGATAGATCTTGTTTGGAAAACCAAACACCTTAGGAACTCCTGCAGCTTAGGAGGAATCAGGAATCAGGAAACTGAGTCCTAGTCATACGAGCAGAGCTTCACTGAGGCCGAGGTTCTTCCTGCTGCCTGCTGCTGCTTTCGATAAACTAGTGAACAAAGTTTCTACTAATGCAGCTTGTATTTGAGATGAAGGGGGATGAGATCACATGGTGCTGAGTGTTACGATGAAAAATAGCAGGGTGGGTGAGGAAAGGAGAGAGGGCCATGGGATGACTGGCAGGGGGGTGGTAGGGTCAGGCTCAAAGTCAAGAAGGTCGCAGATGGGGACTTCCCTGGTGGCGCAGTGGTTAAGAATCCGCCTGCCAATGCAGGGGACACAGGTTCGAGCCCTGGTCCGGGAAGATCCCACATGGCGCGGAGCAACTAATCCCATGCGCCACAACTACTGAGCCCGCGCGTGTCCAGAGCCTGGGCTCCGCAACAAGAGAAGCCACCACAGTGAGAAGCCTGTGCACCGTAACGAAGAGTAGCCCCCCTCACCACAAATAGAGAAAGCCCGCTCACAGCAACAAAGACCCAACGCAGCCAAAACTAAATAAATAAAATTTAAAAAAATACATACTGTACAACAGAAAAATATGTGGATCATTAAAAAAAACAAAAAAGGTCACAGATGAAGTTGCTCAGCGTATGAGATAAGGGACCAAGAGTTGGAACGGGCATGCCAGGGCCTGGACCACCAGGTACAGGGGCACTTAGAGGAAGGGGCAGGGTACCGTGGTCCCTGAAGTGCAGGTGCAAGGCAAGGGGCCCTGGAGTTGGCTGTGGCCCACCTCTGCCAGCCTCGCCTCTGGTGCTGAAGATCTCTGCAATACTCAGAGGGCACGTCCTTCAGCTGCAAGTTTGAGCGGTCTTCATTCTGAAACGTTAAAACATTTGGAAAATAGTACATCTGAACTTTTTCCCTCAAAGCTGTACTGTGAAATTTGAATTTTAAAAAGATTGTGCAGTACTTTGGCGTTGGATGAAACTCACGTTTCATCTAGGACTGTATTGCTTTAGTTGCTCGCAACAGTTGAAAGAACCTGCCTTGAGAACCAGCAAACCCATTAGCAAGACTGGGCAAGTGTGTCCCTGCTCTGAGCCTCCAGGCATCTCTCTGAAGCGTGAGCCTTGATGTTAAATGACCTTCCTCAGGGAGCTTCCCTTCTCCTTCCAGGAGGGGAAGAAGGTCCCGGAGGAGTAGCTTCTACTTTTCTTTTTTTCTTTCTTTCTTAAGTATTGGTATTACTCCCGAGTTTATTTAGGAAAAAAAGTTAAAAGAATAGGAATTTGGAAAACCACTCAACTAGATGAGCGTCAAGGTCCTTCCCGTATCCAGAGCTACTATTTTTATTAGTCCTCAAGTATATGTTGCTTCCATGTAATTTAGCCACAGAAATGTTTAGATTTGTGTTGGTGACCTCAGATGTTTCTGACAGAAGTGCTTCTTGACTAATCATGTATTTGGTACAAGAGCATCCTTAGGGATAAGGGTTTTTACTATGTTTAATACTCCTTGTTTTGTGATTATTTTTGAAATCTGATCAAGAATTGACAAAATTATCTCTACAAAATTTATACTTATGTCTGTTTTTAACCTTTTAGTAAAACTTTATGAATTAAATATTCCAAAACTCTGAAGAGAATAGGAAAGGGTTAGAGTGGAACTTTTCCCTATGCTCTCTGACTAAAATGCATATATGAAATGTTGCCAAGAAGCTCCTATAGATGTAATTTCATCTTGTGTACTTTTATTTTATTTTTTAAAAAATATTTATTTATCTGTTTGGCTGCGCCGGATATTAGTTCCAGCATGTGGGATCTTTAGTTGCGGCATGTGGACTCTTAGTTGCAGCATATGGGATCTAGTTCCCTGACCAGGGTTTGAACCTGGGCCCCCTGCTTTGGGAGCGTGGAGTCTTAGCCACTGGACCACCAAGGAAGTTCCTCACCTTGTGTACTTTCAGAAGGGATGGAGCAGCCAACTGCTAGTTAAAATATTTTATTTTTGACTAGGGAAGAAAAATCAGACGTGATTAGGTTAATAAGAGAACTGCTAAGTGTTTTCCAAAAGTACCATGTTTAGTTTATGGTCATTCTTCATTACTGCACTCACTTTTAGAGGACATAGTCTTGTGGGGTGCTGCCACTACTTTCTCATGAATAACAGTGAGGAATTATAGAAAGTCGGGTGGGAAACAGCCGAGGGATTCCTCTGGTCAACCTAAAGCCTGTTCCGTCCAGACATAGACTATTTTGTTCTTTCTTTTGCTTTAAAGGCCAAGGTGGCATGCCCATCACTTGAGTGTTTTCATATTCTGTACATTTATCATGATACATATGTTTTGCATTGGTGCAGATGTATTGATCCATAAATGATTGATATCACATGCTGAATCAGAATACATGAATTCAAGTCTAGAGAGAGACCTGTGTGTTTCTCAGTGTTTCTGTGTGACTGACCACTGTGATGTATGAGAATGAGTTTATGCTGTTAATGGAGTGGCTTTGTTGTGATGTAATTTCAGGAGCTGCTCATGGCAGCTGTGAGTCGAAAGTAAATTGAAAGCCAGCTGGTTTAGGTAACACAGTGGTGAAGATCAACAGCGTACTGTGAAACCAGGACTTGGTTATGGCAACATGAGACTCCCAACTAACTCTCAGATGTGTTTCATCGACATTTCCCCAGCTCTGTCCCTTGCTGAACTGGCTCCATTTGAAAACTTTACTTTCTTAGGGGAATGAATTGCAGGTCTTGAAATGGGAACAGACTTGGCTTCTTGGTTAGCTTAGTGTTTTTCGATTCTTTTGGATCATGAGATTATTGAAGTTAACATTGAAGGCTTGCTCAAACTTCTTTGTCTCTCTCACAGATAGCAAAAGAGGAGAGAAAATACATTCTGTTAAGCAATTGATAAGAAAGTGATGTTTGGGGCCGTGGGTCCATAGAATGTTGTGAATGTAGACTGCTACCAGGAAGAGCTCTCGAAACCTTTGTTGCCAGTTGAATGTGAGTAATGTGAACCCAGTGCCCTCCAGGGTGAACGTTGGTCCACAATTGAAATATTCCTGGATCCATCCCCAGGAGTAGACTTCTTCCATCTCTACTCATTGTGGTTCCACCACAGGGTGGCTATTGCCTTTCTCCTTTAATAGGTGCATCCAATTTTCCCCACTCAGAGAACATTTTATCCTTTAGGCATTCTGTATAAGACATTGAAGATAGAAAGGAAGATGCCAGTAAGGGAAAGTTAGGAACCGCTTTGTGTCCTAGGCAATTCTTCATTCCCACTGACAGTTCTTCCATGTGTTTTGTAGTAGCTTATAATTGACATATAGGTAGGGAATTGATACTGAGAGATCCAGCTGCTCTCACAGTAGGAGTGTAGTGACTCAGAAAGAGGAGAGAATTGTGGAACTGTAAAATGAGCAGATTGCCATTTCGGTATCTTTTTCTATCCCATCAAAGTGCCAGTTTGCTCCATCTTCACCAGACATTTTAAATTAAGTGTCTTATTTATCATGGTGCCTCTGATGTTCAAAATTAGATATGTTACTGTACTTCTTATGAGTTGTGAGGGTACATTCTTCCATGTGGACAGATGGTACTTTTGACACAGTCTTTATAGTCCCAGTAGGCTGATTGGGCATCAAAATTTTATATTCACACTGTTACCTTAATTGTAGAGAGATTCTGGGGGTGGCTTTGGAAAGTCATCTGACATGTGTTCTCTTTCTTTGCACTGCCAGAGTTCTAAATATTTATTAATCATCACTTATTTATACTCTGTAATGCGATACTTTATTGGTGAATGTTCCACCTTTCAGAGGGCATTAGGTAGGTTTTCTGCAGTATATAAGAGACATATGAGCATTTCCCTGTCAACCTATCAGTGAACTTCGAATCATAGTTTATGATCTTCAGATTAATAAAGGCAAGTCTCCCCCACCAAATTAAAATGATACGAAAATGCATCTAGGGCACAATATTTTAAACTCAAAATTCGTACTTATTTTTTAAGATCTGGTGTGTCACACTAATTTAGATTCTGATAGATTATGAATTTATAATAAATTCATTTTGATAAAGTTATCTTTGTACTCTGAATAATGAAGTATTAAGCAAAAAAAGAAAAGTAAAAGATGTTTGAGACGTATATGAACATAGTTAATCTTTGAGGTATTTTACCACACTGGTTTAGAATCACGAAATGCTGCTTTTGATCTGTTCATTAAATCACAGCACAGATATCTATATTTTTATTAGCAGCAGTAAAAAACATGTCTTTAAAGTATGGAATAATTCAGTCCCTTTATTTTCCTGCCCATTTAATTGGAACAGGTGACGTTTCAGTATATTGAAACATAATCAAGACTTTGATAACAGCTTTCTAGATTATTGCAGGAATCATAGCTCTGATTTATAGGGTCTCATTAAAAATACACTTTATTTACTAGATCTGCAACTGAGAACTTAGAAATACTAGTGTGACCACATTGTGACATAGGTTGTGTTATCTCCTGCTAATGGAATGTAGCTTCCTTGACTCACAGCTATTTTCCTAAGTTCTTCCCTCAAGAAAGTCAAACCCACACCTAAAAAGAAACCAGTTACCTAAGTAGGAAGATTGAAAATGAAGTCTGACTCTTTCTGACATTTTTAGTGCCAACTACTGAACAAAAGACTTTTTTAGGGAAGCAGTTTATTCAGTGGTTCTTTGAATATGAGCCATCTAATATATTAAACATTTTTCAGCAAGTACAGCAGTAGGGTGCCAGTTTCTGTTTTCAACTCCTCACATAGTAAAACCTGTTCTGTTAGCAGGCATCGTATGAAATGCCCCGGCACATGTGCGAGACACCAAAGAAAAGACAGACGTCTAAGACAGGGGTCCTGGTTTCAATAAACTTAAGTCTAAATAGGTGAGGGAACATTTATAGAGCAGATACAAGTGGGTGAAAATGAGCATTGTGTGCTGGTGGTGTTAAGACTTTAACTAGATTAGTTAGACTAGAGGGGTGAGTCATTAAAAAAAAAAAGGCATTTCCAGAGCACACTGAGAAATGCCTTCATAAGGAGAGGCACATACACAGTCTGTGTGTGCAGAAGGAAGAAACAGTTTGGTGAAGCAGAAGGCAGTGAGCTTGGTTTTACGCTTGCTTGTGGAGTTTGAAATGACTGGAGGTGGAGTGGCTACGCTCGGGAAGCAGCAGAAAGCCCAGGGCTGGAGCTCTGGCGTGGGAAGGAGGGGCTAGCTCTACTCACCCAGCCTCAGGCAGCAGATCACAGGCCTGGAAATCGCACCATAATGAGAGGCTACGCTGAGGGAGCCACTGCTTGCTTGCAAGGATGCCCACGGTTTGGGAACAAGCAGAATTAGTGGGGCTCCTTCCACATTTCCACCTCACTTTTGCCTCTGATTTCTGTGGTGATCTGTACTGCTATACCTACCCACGCCGTCCGCCATTCTTAATCCTTCAAAGGCCTGCTCAACTCTTCTTGTTCCAGAAGACCACAGTGGTCAGGGATGACCTCTGTGAGCCCGAGTGAGTTGCGGGAGGAGAAGAATGCAGGCGAGAGGGAACACACAAATGTGTATAAAGCCCAGGTTCGGGCTTCCCTGGTGGCGCAGTGGTTGAGAGTCCGCCTGCCGATGCAGGGGACACGGGTTCGTGCCCCGGTCCGGGAAGATCCCACATGCCGCGGAGCAGCTGGGCCGGTGAGCCATGACCGCTGAGCCTGCGCGTCCGGAGCCTGTGCTCCGCAAAGGGAGAGGCCACAACAGTGAGAGGCCCGCGTACCGCAAAAAAAAAAAAAAGAATAAAGCCCAGGTTAGAGTCCTCTACTGTGATACCAGTCTTCACAGAACCTTTTCTCAAATCCTTGAGGTCGACAGTTTTTATTTTCCATATGTATTGTATTACGTTGATCAAAAGTGTGGTTTTTGGTTAATTTGAGACATAATGAGTTTTATTTGAATGCTGAAATTATCAGTACTTCGAAACAAACAAATGTTCTACCTTTTGGAGGAGGAGGATTTGCTGAAACTTAGAAAAATTTAATGTGTTATTTATCTGATGAATAACATTTGCTTGGTTAACTGTATTACCAGACTGAATTTCCTTCTGGAAAGCGGTAACGAATTTTATTTGAGAGAGAGACGCAGACAGACAGACACACTGAGACCAGTTAGGAAGACATTTTCAGAGTGAAACATCTTCTGTTTTCCAATTTGTTTTTTGTTCAAGCTTTCATAAAGAAAACATTTATTTACCTTCCTTCTATGACATGCCATTTAAATTTTACATGTGAAATAAGAGCATATGTAAACACAAGCTAGTCACAATAGATACCCACTCTGAATCCGTCCCATTGGGTGTTTAATAAAAAATCCTGACTAAAGCATATTTAGTCATAAAAATGGGCAGTAGTAAAGCCAGTAGAAATGGTATGGTATGAATTGTATCTTAATTTTTTTTAATGTTATAACATTTTAAACATTTAAAGTTTTTCTGGTTGCTTGTTGCAAATTTGAAGACAGTTCTGTATTATTATATATTCATTCGTAGGCATTTGTGCTCCCGGGTGACCAGACTAGGAATACACAAATACTGTGAATTTTAACAAGGACAGGCTTTTATTTTAAAATGTACAAAATAAAATCGCCTAGGTGCTTTCTGGATGTCACATGTAGAACACAGAACCATGCTTTCCTGGTTCTTGGTTTTGAAATTTTTTGCACTTCAGATGATTAAATGCACTGTTGTTTTTTTTTTTTTAACTGAAGTACAGTTGATTTACAGTGTAGTGCCAATCTCTGCTGTGCAGCAAAGTGACTCAGTTATACACATATAGACATTCTTTTTTATATTCTTTTCCATTATGATTTATCACAGGATATTGAATACAGTTCCCTGTAAATGCACTGGTTTTTGAAAGCAAAATTTAAAACAGATTTTAAAGATAAATGATAACCCAGAATTAAGGCATGGTTCTGCAGAAGTTGATTTAAACCAGTGAGTGTTGAAAGAGTTGACTTTCATTGCCATGCATACGGTGGCCACGCAGTGCAGGAGCACAGCGGATGCATGGCAGTGGTAGAGATTGTGCACGGGGCATGTAAAACCTTCACAGGCAGCTCTGTGAGCGTGTAGCTGTTTTCATCCTGTTCTAGAGTGACTAATGGACATATGCTCCTCATGGACTGACCTTTTCATTTGTGTGGGTTTTGTGTCAACCCTTTCTTACATTTCTGAATTGGAGTGAGCCACTCCTCAGCTAGATTGTTTTCTGGGGAGAACAACTAGGGGTAGAGGCCAGGCCTCCCCAAACACCATCCTGAGCTTTGAAGTTCCCACCGTCCTGACCTGAGCCTGTCCTCAGTTCTGCACTTCTAGGAACCAGGACTAATCTATAAACCAGACCACTCATTTATTAATTTATGAATTCATAACTGCCGAAATGTGCGTGCTTGCTGAGCAGGCCTCTCCCTTCTGGCATCTGGGTAACTGTTGCAGTGGTGAACCTAGAGTCCTGTCAAAGGTGAGGAGAGTTTCAAGAGAGATTTTCATTTGAGGACCGTCTCCGTCCCTTATAGTGAAAGATCTTATAGAGAAGATCTTTCTAGAAATCTCTTATTTGACTTCTCCAGACAGGGCCCGACTCTAGTTTTTCCTCTTCAGTGCTTCACACTCACAACTATCCCCTTCTCTGATTCTGATGGTAATTACATGTAATGGAGCATAAGTCACATTTTGATTCTGGTCTGGATGTTGTAGTCTTTTCCTGATCATAGTTTTTATAAAGTTCTTAAGGGGAATGCATTTACTGGTTCTTAGTTTATTTCCCCTCACAGCCAGTCTTATCCTTATTTTATTAAATTTTGTCTCCTGGGAGCAGCCCTCTTTCCTTTCTCTCTCCCTATTATATTGGATGCTCCCTGTGAGGATATGGAAGCAAAGAGGGTGGTGATGCTTGGGGACTTCTTGTCATTTCTCTAAGCAGACCACTCGAACAATGAAGGACGGGTTTCCCAGGATTATATTCATCCTTGTATCCCCAGGAACTTGGCACATGGGGGACAGAAGAATAATTGTTTCCTGTTACAGGTTTTGCATGGTGCGTTCTTTTTGAAGTCTTCTTAAATGTTGTTGCCCTTTTCCCCACATTTGCCCTCTGGCCCCTCACTGGGCTTTCCGGACGTTTTCCCGCTGCTCTAAGCTGACAGCGCCTAGCTTTTGCCCTCTCCTACTCTCCCTTAGCCGTGTCCTCTAACTCCGGGTCACGTTACTGCCTTCCCTGGGGCGCTGGTATCTGATTCAGTTGGACTCTTTGCCTCAACTTTCACCATCATCTTAGGCAATTTTAAAGACCTGGTAGACGAGCTATGCTTTCCCTGCCTTCATAGTTCCTTCATCTCCTCATCTCCAGAGTTTTCTCTCTCCTCCTCCTCGCCACCCTAATTTTAGACTGTTGGCATTCTCTGAACACAACACATTGCGATGTTTTATAACTCTGTCTTTGTAGTAACTCTCGTCTTGCCTGATGTCCCTCTTCCTATGGCATGTTTTATGATCTTTACTGTTGCATTTATCACACTATTTTTATTCCTTTCTTTCCTGTTAGACCGTGAGCTCCTTCAGCATCTCGATGGTTCTGAAACCTAACACTGCCTGGCACCTATTATAGATGCTTTTTTGATAGAAGTGCAGGTGTATTGTTGTTCTTTCCTTCAGTTTATTTCATTCTTCCACTGAACAAACGCTATTGAACATGTACTATGTTTCAGGCACTTGTATTGGTGCTGAGAATACAGTGGTGATTCAGATGAAAACAGTCCCTGCTCTCCCTGAATGTAGTGTGTATGGTTAGGGGATACAGAACAGTGGAGAGGAAATTCAGTGTAGTCCATTGCATATGCTCCATCTGTGATCAACAAAATGCCAGAAGCTTTGTAGCTTTTTCTTGTGCTTTCTTCACATAGCTGTTTGGAGATGTTAAGTGTGAAAATGTGTCTGTCTTCTTGAAAACAAAATATAGTATTAAGCGTACAGAATTTAAACTGATTAAAGGAGACTGAAAGTTAACCATCATTTCTCTGATTTTAACTTGCTGAAAACAGGGACAGAAAGAAAGGATTGTTGTTACAGTTGTTTATCTACCATACTTCCAGTTTTGATGCCTTTTTAAATCTAGAATTTTCCCTTTTACTCTAAAGAGCTACTTACAAAATTGGAATCATTACATGCACTATTGCTTAAATCGGTATTATTAAAAGCTACTTTAAGCATGTATAAGATCAATGTTTTTGATGATACTCCAGTTCACAACTGTCAGCTTTCCTTTTTCACCTGTGCTTTCAGTAAAGTGCCTTCTAGACTAACATCTGTCTTAAACTGGACATGTTTTAGGCTAATTGTTATATATCCCAAATGGGGAGTTGATCTTCCCAACCAAAATACCGGTGTGTGCCGTACACCATGTCTATTTCCACATGACTGTTCGCAAGACAAGTGTGAAAAATAGAATTAAAACTCGCACCTGGCCTGGAGCAGACTGGGTGCTTTTTCTGGAAAACCATTTATTCCTTCATTTAGAAATGAAGTTTTCCAAGAAATTGGTACCCCACTTACAGCCAAAACACAATTCCGTGCTTAATTTTGTTGGCCGGAATCTTTACTGAAGAGAACTTAAAATTTTCTGTACCATTTTCTTAAAAGTACTTAATTAATGTTTTTCTTTTAATGGACTGACGTGACTGGAAAAGCTGAGAGAGCCAAATTTTAATTGTGACGGGTGGGACAGTACCCTAACTTTATATACTCATTAGTAATAATTATTATTATATTGTGGGATTTCCCAAAGCATGTTCCTCAGAATGTTAATAGGTGACCTCAAAATGATTGAGGGTCAGATAAGTGTGAGATACTGAGTTAGATGAGATTAAACAGGTTCATCTACTTTTAAGATTTCTCAGTCTTTAAATGCTCTGCACCACTGCTTCTCAACCTTGAAGGTGTATACAAAACACTGGTGATCTTATTCACATGAAGATTGTTTCAGTAGGTGTTGGGTAGGGCCTGAAATTCTGCATTTGTTATAAGCTCTAAAGTGCTGCCAGTGTAGCTGCCCCACAGGTCTCACATTAAATAACAAAGGTTTTTTGGAATCTTCAAGAGGAAGCATGCTCTGTAGCATCTCCCACACTTACTAACCATAGAAACATTGTTTTTGACATATTAGAAGTAGTCCATGGAGCATATTTTGAGAATTTTAAATTGAATCTTTCAAATTACAAATGAATTTGTAATTTAAATAGAAGTCTAATGCAATGCTTCTGAGACATCTGATACAGAACTTGTGGGTTATTTTCAGCTAGACAGCCTAGTGTAAATCCCAAGACACTGAGAAATCATTTAACTAGTCCATGTAAAAAGAAAAATCACTTATGAATTAAATAGGCAGACTCTGCATAAGATATCAGGTTGTTACTAGACTGTATACTTTTTTTTTTAAAGACCTTATAAATGTTATTAAATGCCCAAGTCCTTAATTAAACATTTACTTTGTTTTTATTGCCTCTAGTAATTGATTTATAAATTACCATTTTTCTAAATCCCCATATGTGCTGTGCTAGTGGTTTTAGGAGTCTTTAATCTTTACCACTAGCATTTGATATGAAAAACTAATGATAAAAATAAAAGTAAATCTTTTATTGGGCTTTCCTGGTGGCGCAGTGGTTGAGAGTCCGCCTGCCGATGCAGGGACACGGGTTCGTGCTCTGGTCCGGGAGGATCCCACATGTCGCGGAGCGGCTGTGCCCGTGAGCCATGGCCGCTGAGCCTGCGTGTCCGGAGCCTGTGCTCCGCAACGGGAGAGGCCACAACAGTGAGAGGCCCGCGTACTGAGAAATAAATAAATACATACATAAATAAATAAATAAATAAAATCTTTTATTTAAACAGCTTGAGATTTGATATGGCTTGCCATACCCTTAATTGCATATGATATAAAACAAGAGTCTAGGGAAGTTTTTGAGAAATCTGTTGAACCTAGAGCAAATTTTTACATATAAAAGCTTAATAAAATTAATTAATACATTATAGGTGGACTTGTTTCCCCACCTGGGTCCTGCTGCTGCGCCTGGTATAGTGTGTCCTCATTTATACATACCTACTGAAACCCAGCTTTGAGCACCTGCTTCCTGTATTTGAGCTCTTAGTGCCCCAGTCATCTCGAGATGTGTATTTTATTGTAGATCTTTATTTACCTTGTCTTTCCTTTTAGACCGTAAATTGGCTTGGAGATCAGGGTCTTATTCATCTTTATATTTTCAGTTACACCTAGTTTATATTGTGATACATAGTAAGTGGTAGATCAATGATGCATTAAATAAACTATATCTTTAGAAGTTAATTCAGCATGTAAAGTTTAATTTTTTAATCTTATACCATTTAAAAATAATGTAAGTTAAATTTTTTCCCTTTATCCTCATTTTTTGTCTTCATGGTTTTATCAGTTAGTTTTACTTATTCATCATATAACAAGTCATCTGAAATCTCAGTGACTCAAACAATGATATTTAAATTTCTCACAATTCTAGGTTACTTAGGAGGCTCTGCTGATCTTGCCTGGGTTCACTCAGGTGGCTACAGACAGCTGGTGACTTGGTCAGGGCAGGACTTTCTAACATGGCCTGTCTTACATATTCCAAGGTCTTAGCTGGTATGGCTGGGATCGCTGGGTCTGTGTCTCCGTAGCATCTCTTTTTTGTTTCGTTTTAACATCTTTATTGGAGTATAATTGCTTTACAATGTTGTGATAGTGTCTGCTGTATAACAAAGTGAATCAGCTATATATATACATATATCCCCATATCCCCTCCCTCTTGCATCTCCCTTCCACCCTCCCTACCCCACCCCTCTAGGTGGTCACAAAGCACCGAGCTGATCTCCCTGTGCTATGCAGCTGCTTCCCACTAGCTATCTATTTTACATTTTGTAGTGTATATATGTCAGTGCTACTCTTTACCTTCGTCCCAGCTAACACTTCCCCCTCCCCGGGTCCTCAAGTCCATTCTCTACGTCTGTGTCTTTATTCCTGTCCTTCCCCTAGGTTCATTGGGACCATTTTTTTTTCTTTTTTTAGATTCCATATATATGTGTTACCATACGGTATTTGTTTTTCTCTTTCTGACTTACATGACTCTGTATGACAGACTCTAGGTCCATCCATCTCACTACAAATAACTCAATTTCATTTCCTCTTATGCCAAGTAGTATTCCATTGTATATATGTGCCACATCTTCTTTATCCATTCATCTCTCGATGGACACTTAGGTTGTTTCTGTGTCCTGGCTATTGTAAATAGTGCTGCAGTGAACATTGTGGTACATGTCTCGTTCTGAATTATGGTATTCTCAGGGTATATGCCCAGTAGTGGGGTTGCTGGGTGGTATGTTAGTTCTATTTTTAGTTTTTTAGGGAACCTCCATACTGTTCTCCATAGTGGCTGTACCAATTTACATTCCCACCAACAGTGCAAGAGGGTTCCCTTTTTTCCACACCCTCTCCAGCATTTATTGTTTGTAGATTTTTTGATGATGGCCATTCTGACCAGTGTGAGGTGATACCTCATTGTAGTTTTGATTTTCATTTCTCTAATAATTAGTGATGTTGAGCATCCTTTCATGTGTCTGTTGGCAACCAGTCTGTCTTCTTTGGAGAATTGTCTATTTAGGACTTTGGCCCAGTTTTTGATTGGGTTGTTTGTTTTTCTGATATTGAGCTGCATGAGCTGCTTGTAAATTTTGGAGATTAATCCTTTCTCAGTTGCTTCATTTACAAATATCTTCTGCCATTCTGAGGGTTGTCTTTTCGTCTGGTTTATGGTTTCCTTTGCTGTGCAAAAGCTTTTAAATTTCATTAGGTCCCATTTGTTTATTTTTGTTTTTATTTCCGTCTCTCTAAGAGGTGGGTCAAAAAGGATTTTGCGGGCTTCCCTGGTGGCGCAGTGGTTGAGAGTCCGCCTGCCGATGCAGGGGACACGGGTTCGTGCCCCGGTCCAGGAAGATCCCATATGCCGCGGAGCAGCTGGACCCGTGAGCCATGGCCACTGAGCCTGCGCGTCCGGAGCCTGTGCTCCACAACGGGAGAGGCCACAACAGTGAGAGGCACACGTACCGCAAATTTTAAAAAAAAAGGATTTTGCTGTGATTTACGTCAGAGTGTTCTGCCTATGTTTTCCTCTAAGAGTTTTATAGTATCTGGGCTTACATTTAGGTCTTTAATCCATTTTGAGTTTATTTTTGTGTATGGTGTTAGGAAGTGTTCTAATTTCATCCTTTTACGTGTAGCTGTCCAGTTTTCCCGACACCACTTATTGAACAGGCTGTCTTTTCTCCATTGTATATTCTGACATCCTTTATCAAAGATAAGGTGACCATATGTGCTTGGGTTTATCTCTGGGCACTCTATCCTGTTCTATTGATCTGTATTTCTGTTTTTGTGCCAGTACCATACTGTCTTGATTACTGTAGCTTTCTAGTATAGTCTAAAGTCAGGGAGTCTGATTCTTCCAGCTCCGCTTTTGCTTCTCAAGATTGCTTTGGCTATTAGGGGTCTTTTGTGTTTCCATACAAATTGTGAAATTTTTTTGTTCTAGTTCTGTGAAAAATGCCATTGGTAGTTTGATAGGGATTGCACTGAATCTGTAGATTGCTTTGGGTAGTATAGTCATTTTAACAATATTGATTCTTCCAATCCAAGAACATGGTATATCTCTCCATCTGTTTGTGTCATATTTGATTTCTTTCATCAGTGTCTTATAGTTTTCTGAGTACAGGTCTTTTGCCTCCTTACATAGGTTTATTCCTAGGTATTCTATTCTTTTTGTTGCAAAGGTGAATGGGATTGTTTCCTTAATTTCTCTTTCTGATCTTTCATTGTTAGCGTATAGGAATGCAAGAGATTTCTGTGCATTAATTTTGTATCCTGCAAGTTTACCACATTCATTGCTTAGCTCTAGTAGTTTTCTGGTAACATCTTTAGGATTCTCTCTGTATATTATCATGTCATCTGCAAACAGTGACAGTTTTACTTCTTTTCTGATTTGGATTCCTTTTATTTCATTCTGTTCTCTGATTGCTGTGGCTAAAACTTCCAAAATTATGTTGAATAATAGCGGTGAGAGTTGGCAAACTTGTCTTGTTCCTGATTTTAGAGGAGATGGTTTGCATTTTTCACCATTGAGAATGATGTTGACTGTGAGTTTGTCATATAGGACCTTTACTATGTTGAGGTAAGTTCCCTCTATGCCTACTTTCTGTAGGGTTTTTATCATAAATGGGTGTTGAATATTATCAAAAGCTTTTTCTGCATCTGTTGAGACAATCATATGGTTTTTATCCTTCAGTTTGTTAATATGGTGTATCATATTGATTGAGTTGTATATATTGAATAATCCTTGCATTCTTGGGTTAAACCCCACTTGACCATGGTGTATGACCCTTTTAATGTGTGGTTGCAATCTGTGATAGTATGTTGTTGAGGACTTTTGCATCTATGTTCATCAGTGATATTGGTCTGTAGTTTTCTTTTGTTGTGAAGTCTTTGTCTGGTTTTGGTATCAGGGTGACGGTGGCCTCGTAGAATGAGTTTGGGAGTGTTCTTCCCTCTGCTATATTTTGGAAGAGTTCGAGAAGATAGGTGTTAGCTCTTTGATAGAATTCACCTGTGAAGCCATCTGGTCCTGGACTTTTGTTTGTTGGAAGATTTTTAATCACAGTTTCGATTTCAGTGCTTGTGATTGGTCTGTTTATATTTTCTATTTCTTCCTAGTTCAGTCTCAGAAGGTTGTACTCTTCTAAGAATTTGTCCATTTCTTCCAGGTTGTCCACTTTATTGGCATTTTGTTGCTTGTAGTAATCTCTCATGATCCTTTGTATTTCTGCAGTGTCAGTTATTACTTCTGTTTCATTTCCATTTCTATTGATTTGAGTCTCCTCCCTTTTTTTCTTGATGTGTCTGGCTAATGGGTTATCAATTTTGTTTATCTTCTCAAAGAACCAGCTTTTAGTTTTATTGATCTTTGCTATCGTTTCCTTGATTTCTTTTTCATTCATTTCTGATCTGATCTTTATGATTTCTTTCCTTTTGCTAACTTTAGGGTTTTTTTGTTCTTCTTTCCCTAATTGCTTTAGGTGTAAGGTTAAGTTGTTTATTTGAGATTTATCTTGAGGTAGGATTGTATTGCTATAAACTTCCCTCTTAGAACTGCTTTTGCTGCATCCCATAGGTTTTGGGTCTTCGTGTTTTCATTGTCATTTGTTTCCAGGTATTTTTTATTTCGTCTTTGATTTCTTCGGTGATCTCTTGGTTATTTAGTAGCATATTGTTTAGCTTCCATATATTTGTATTTTTTACAGGTTTTTTCCTGTAGTTGATATGGAGTCTTATAGCGCTGTGGTCAGAAAAGATACTTGATTCAATATCAATTTTCTTAAGTTTACCGAGGCTTGATTTGTGACCCAAGATATGATCTCTCCTGGAGAATGTTCAATGAGCACTTGAGAAGAAAGTGTATTCTGTTGTTTTTGGATGGAATGTCCTATAAATATCAATAAAGTCTGTCTGGTCCTGTGTGTCTTTTAAAGCTTGCGTTTCCTTATTTATGTTCATTTTGGATGATCTGTCCATTGGTGAAAGTGGGGTGTTAAAGTCCCCTACTACGATGTATTACTGTCGATTTCCCCTTTTATGGCTGTTAGCATTTGCCTTACGTATTGAGGTGCTCCTGTGTTGAGTGCATAAATATTTACAATTGTTACATCTTCTTCTTGGATTGATCCCTTGATCATTATGTAGTGTCCTTCTTCGTCTCTTGTAATAGTCTTTATTTTAAAGTCTGTTTTGTCTGATATGAGAATTGCTACTCCAGCTTTCTTTTGCTTTCCATTTGTGTGCAGTATCTTTATTCCATTCCCTCACTTTCAGTCTGTATGTGTCCCTAGTTCTGAAGTGGGTCTCTTGTAGACAGTATCTTATACAGGTCTTGTTTTTGTATCCATTCAGCCAGTCTGTATGTTTTGGTGGGAGCACTTAATCCATTTACATTTAAGGTAATTATCAATATGTATGTTCCTATTACTATTTTCTTAACTGTTTTGGATTTCTTATTGTAGGTCTTTTCCTTCTCTTGTGTTTCCTGCCTGGAGAAGTTCCTTTAGCATGTGTTTTTAAGCTGGTTTGGTGGTGCTTAATTCTCTTAGCTTTTGCTTGTCTGTAAAGGTTTTAATTTCTCCACCGAATCTGGATGAGATCCTTGCTGGATAGAGTAATCTTGGTTGTAGGTTTTTCCCTTTCATCACTTTAAATATTTCCTGCCACTCCCTTCTGGCTTGCAGAGTTTCTGCTGAAAGATCAGCTATTAAACTTATGGGTTTTCCCTTGTATGTTTTTTGTTGCTTTTCCCTTGCTGCTTTTAATATTTTTTCTTTGTATTTAATTTTTGATTAATATGTGTCTTGATGTGTTTCTCCTTGGGTTTATCCTGTATGGGACTCTCTGCTTTTCCTGGACTTGATTGACTATTTCCTTTCCCATCTTAGGGAAGTTTTCAACTATAATCTCTTGAAATATTTTCTCAGACCCTTTCTTTTCTTCTTGTGGGATCCCTGTAATTTGAATGTTGATGCGTTTAATGTTGTCCCCAAGGTCTCTGAGACCATCCTCAATTCTTTTCATTGTTTTTTGTTTATTCTGTTCTGTGGCAGTTATTTCCATTATTTTATCTTCCAGGTCACTTATCTGTTCTTCTGCCTCAGTTATTTTGCTATTGATTCCTTCTAGAGTATTTTTAATTTCATTTATTGTGTTGTTCATCATTGTTTGTTTGCTCTTTAGTTCTTCTAGGTCCTTGTTAAACATTTCTTGTATTTTCTCCATTCTGTTTCCAAGATTTTGGGTCATCTTTACTGTCATTACTCTGAATTCTTTTTCAGGTAGACTGCCTATTTCCTCTTCACTTGTTTGGTCTGGTGCGTTTTTACTTTGCTCCTTTATCTGCTGTGTGTTTCTCTGTCTTCTCATTTTGCTTAACTTACTGTGTTTGGGGTCTTCTTTTCGCAGGCTGCAGGTTGATAGTTCCTGTTTGGTTATCGTTATTATTTTCTGCCCCCAGTGGCTGAGGTTGCTTCAGTAGCTTGTGTAGGCTTCCTGGTAGAGGGGACTGGTGCCTGTGTTCTGGTGGGTCGGGCTGTATCTTGTCCTTCTGATGGGCATGGCTGCGTCGGGTGGTGTGTTGTGGAGTGTCTGTGGACTTAGTATGACTTAGGCAGCCTCTCTGCTAATGGGTGGGGTTGTGTTCCTGTCTTGCTAGTTGTTTGGCATGAGGCATCCAGCTCTGGACCTTGCTGGCCGTTGGGTGGAGCTGGGTCTTAGTGTTGAGATGAACATCTCTGCGAGAGCTCTTGCTAATTGATATTATGTGGGGCTAGGAGGTTTCTGGTGGTCCAGTGTCCTGGACTTGGCCCTCCCACGTCAGCGGCTCAGGCCCGACCCCTGGCTGGAGCACCAAGACCCTGCCAGCCACCCAGCTCAGAAGAAAAGGAAGAAAGAAAAAAAAATGGTAAAAGCAAACCTATACCGGCAAAGTCACACAAAGAGGCATACACATACACATTCACAAAAAGAAAAAGGAGAAAAAAAAAATATATATATATATATATACATTTAAAAACAAAATTGGAAGAGAGCAACCAAAGCAACAAACAAATCCACCAATGATAATAAATACTAAACTAAGATGAACTTAAAACCAGAAACAAATTAGATGCAGAAAGCAAGCCCCAAGTCTACAGTTGCTCCCAAAGTCCACTGCTTCAATTTGGGGAACATTCATTGTCTGTTCAGGTATTCTTCAGATGCAGCGTTTGTCAAGTTGATTGTGGTGTTTTAATCTGCTGCTCCTGAAGCTGCATGGAGAAATTTTCCTTTCTCTTCTTTGTTCGCACAGCTCCTGGGGTTCAGCTTTGGTTTTAGCCCCGCCTCTGCGTGTAGGCAGCCCTCAGGAGTCTGCTCCCTGCCCAGATAGGAGGGGCTTAAAGCAACAGCTGATTAGGGCTCTCTTGCTCACTCAGGCTGGGGAGAGGGAGGGTACAGTAGTCATAATTGGAAGGAGGGGCGAGCCTTAGGTAGCAGAGGCCAGCATGACGTTGCAACAGCCTGAGGCACGCCGTGTGTTCTCCCGGAGAAGTTGTTCCTGGATCATGGGACCCTGGCAGTGGCGTGATGCACAGGCCCCCAGGGGTGTATGGATAGTGACCTGCGCTTGCACGCAGGATTCTTGGTGGCAGCGGCCACAGCGTTAGTGGTTCATGCCCGTCTCTGGGGTCTGAGCTGATAGCCGCGGCTCGCGCCCCTCTCTGGAGCTTGTATAAGCGGTGCTCTAACTTCTTCGGGCACACTGGGAAGGAATCCCCTTTCCTCGCGCACCCTGAAACAAAGGTCTCTTGCCTCTCTGGCAGTTCCAGACTTTTTGTCGGACTCCCACATGGCTAGCTGTGGCTCACTATCCCCCTTCAGGCTGTGTTCACGCAGCCAACCCCAGTCCTCTCCCTGGGACCTGACCTCCGAAGCCTGAGCCTCAGCTTCCAGCCCCCAGCCCCCGCCTGTCCCGGCAGGTGAGCAGACGAGCGTCTCAGGCTGGTGATCCTCTGTGCAGAAATGTCTCCACTTTGCCCTCCGCACCCCTGTTGCTGCACTCTCCTCCGTGGCTCTGAAGATTCCCTCCCGCCCACCCCAGTCTCTGCCAGTGAAGGGGCTTCCTAGTGTGTGGAAACTTTTCCTCCTTTACAGCTCCCTCCCAGAGGTGTGGGTCCTGTCCCTATTCTTTTGTCTGTGTTTCTTCATTTTTCTTTTGCCCTACCGATGTACGTGGGGATTTTCTTGCTTTTTGGGAAGTCTCAGGTCTTTTGCCAGCGTACAGTAGGTGTTCTGTAGGAGTTGTTCCCCATGTAGATGTTACTTTTGATGTATTTATGGGGCGGAAGGTGATCTCCACGTCTTACTCCTGCCATCTTGAAGGTCTCCCGTAGCATCTTTTAATCCTGAGCTCTTTCATGGCATAGTGATCTCAAGGTTCCCAAAGAAGCTGCAAATCCTTTTTAAGGTTTAGCCTCAGATGTTGTACAAAATCACTTAGGCCGCATTCTGAGTCATAAGAGGCCATCCCCACATTCAAGGGGCAGGCAGTGGGCTCTGCCTCTTCCTGAGAGGAGCAGTGAAGGCACAGTCCTCTGGAGTTTCTCTGTATGCCCTTCATCCCAGAAAGTTAAATAAGACATTAGTACAGTTTTAGGTGGTTTTTTTTTTGTTTAATTGAGTAATTAATTTATTTATTTTTGGCTGCATTGGGTCTTTTTTGCCGTGCGCGAGCTTTCTCTAATTGCGGCAAGCAGGGGCTACTCTTCGTTGTGCGCGGGCTTCTCGTTGTGGTGGCTTCTCTTGTTTTGGAGTGTGGGCTTCAGTAGTTGTGGCTCACAGGCTGTAGAGCACAGGCTCAGTTGTTGTGGTGCACAGGATTAGTTGCTCCATGGCATGTGGAATCTTCCTGGATCAGGGCTCGAACCCGTGTTGCTTGCATTGGCAGGGGGATTCTTAACCACTCTGCCACCAGGGAAGTCCCAGTTTTACTTTCTTCAGCTCCCCACACCTCTCCTGCTGTTATCATGGGGAGTTTCTTTAGACTTAATCTTCAATTTCCTGAATTATCTGCTTAACACTTGTTTCTTGTGTACTAACCCTTCCCTGATCATATTTATTATTTGGTTGCAGAACTTCCTTTAAAGAATATTGAAGCCACATTTTCTTGGGTCCTGGTATGTCCTAAAATGCCTTTCTTTTCTTCATATTTGAATAATAATTTTGGGTCAGTACTTAGAAGTTATTACTGCATCCACTGTAGTTGATAAGAGGTCTGATGCCAAACTGATTCTCATTCCTTTGTAAGCAGTTTATTTTTCCTCCATGTTAACATTTACAGTCTTGTCTTTATCCTTGGAATGTAGAAGTTTCAATGCATTGGTTCTAGATGTAGTCTGTTTCATTCATTTTATGCACTTATTGGCCCATTTAAATATTAGTTTTCACCTCTGAGAAATTTTCATTTCTTACTTCTTTTAGTATTTATTCTCCTTTTTTCTCTCTTCCTAGTACTCTTGGTAAATAAACGTAACTTCTGCATCTAGTCTCTAGTCTCCAAACTGTTCTTTTATCTTCTTCATCTCTTTCTCTCTCTCTCTCTCTCTCTTTTTTTTGGGTGGGGGGATGGGGAGTGGGGTGCTCAGATAGAATTATTTACATCACTCTTATGAAATCCTCTTTTTGTGGAAATTCATTTTGCTGTTCATTTCATTGATTGAGATTTTTGTCTTTATCCTGTGTCTTCTTTTCAAGGGCTCTGGCTGTTTCTCTTTCACATGCACAGTACAGTTTTCAATTTTAACACTAAGGATGTTAGTCTACCTATTCCACTTTACTTTTTCTGTTTAGGGAATCTGTCCCTTCTGGGTATCAGTGCTGACTGACGCCCTGCTCTGTCTGGATCCCTCCTTCTTTGCCTGTGGCAACTGGTAGAGCATGTCCAGGGCAGGGGCCGACTGACCACCTAGTGGCATTGTCTCTCTCCCTTTGATCATCTGATCGTGGCCCAGGCCTAAGAGCCTCCAGTTCTGTGATCCACCGACTCTGAGCTCCCTCACCAACTGCTCCAGCCTCTCAAGCAGGCTTTTTTTCTCTTTTGCGTTTTGGTTTCTTACGGTTATTTTGCCATAGGTCTGCAGCCATTATTTTTCTAGTATGTTGGCACATCAATGGCATTTTTTGAATCTCTAGACTGGCTAATTTTCTTATCTTAAAAAAGAGAAAATGCCTTTTCTGTTATTTCATGGCGTCGTGAGTTGGAAAAGAGCGGAAATGTATGGTCATCGGAAATGTATGGTCTCCATCCAGTCATCCCCCCTCAGAGTTAATTATGTTCTTACCCTATTGGTTATCCTCATCCTGTCTCTTTTACACTCTTTAACATGCCAGACATCTATATGCTACAAAGGATCCCAAATCCTAAAAAAAACTGAACCTGTATTATTTTCCAAAAAGATTTCCTCTTTTGCTCCCTGTAAGAAATGTTTTTTGGAAAGGTTGAAAATACCAGAGTGCAGTCTGTGTTTATGCCACATAGAATTTTTAGTTTTTATTAACAGTTGTGCAGGATTTACCTGTCATGACAGGGACCATGTCAGCACTCCAGCTGACTCCAAGGGGCACCGCTCACACCACGCACAGTGTGAGAGGCCGCCTCGAGGTGTGAGCCGTGCTATTATTAACCATGCGTTTCATTTTCAGAAAGTACTGTTGAATAGTATACAGGGTTGAGGGCATTCTATTTTGTAATGTGAGCCCCCTTTTATTGAAATGAATTCCAGACATTTATGAACCATGAAATTATATTTAGTGTAGCTTTATAACCAGCAGTAATTCAGTTCTCTTAAAAATGGATAATCTTTAGTATTTAAGCTATTAAACACTATTGTATTCTGTTTATAAATATGCTAAATTATTCTGTTTATAAATTATATCTAATAAGAATTTATCATATGCTCATTCCACTATATTAATATTTTTACTTTTTCACAAAAAACTGGGAGAGTGAATAAAATATATATATAATTATAAAAATTCAAAAGATACACATCCGTTAATTACTGCCCACGCCATGCCAGCACCCCAAAAGTTCTTCATGCATCCTTGTGAGATCACAGCCTCTTCTTTTCCCCAAAGAGGTAACCATTCCTCTGACTTTGGTGATAACCATTTCCTTGGTACCAATGCATGCATCCCTAATAAACATAGTTTTATCTTGCCTATTTTTTAAACTTTACATAAGCAGAATTCTACTGTTTGTTTCTTTTGTGACTTGCTTCTTTTATTCAGCATTATGCTTGTGAGAGTCACTCTTGTTACACAGCTGTCGTTCATTTGTTTTATTGCTATAGGTGAAATACATTGCATGAGTATACCACAATGTATTTATTCATTCCACTGTTAATTGTCATTTGGGTTACTTGCAATTCATGGCTTTCATGAAGAGTGCTGCCATGACCGTACTTATATGTCTCTCCAGGTGTTTGTGTGCAAAAGTATCTCTATATAATCCGGAATGGAATTACTGGGCTGTGTAATATATGTTATCAGCAGCTCAACTAGATAAATGCCAAAATGCGTTCCAAGGTTATGGTTCCCATTTACACACTCATCAGTAGCCTGTGATTTTTACCATTGTTCCACATCTTTGCCAAAATTTGATATTGATAAAATGTATTGCCATTTTTGTGGTTTTGTATTGATATCTCATTGTAGTATGAACTTGTGTTTTTCTAATTACTAAAGAGGTTGAGCAACTCACTATTGGCCGTCTAGATTTTCTCTTTTCTGAAAGACCTATTCATCTCTTTTGCTTATTTTTGTGTGAGGTTGTCGTGCATTGATCTTTTGATTGTAATAATAAATCCATAAGTCAAAATAATTAACCGCTATATCTAATCCATTCTCTCGAATTACTCTGCTGTTTGGCATATAGCTCCCTTCTAAATGAATTCTTGCCAGGAAATTGAAATCTTTTGGATGAACTGTTTGATTAGAAGTTCAGTATGTAACTGTCTCTAGGCTTCCTAAACAGTTGCAGATTTTTGTAATGCTTCTTATTTCCAAGATATTTTTAAACTATAACTGTGAAAAGTATCTAGTATTCTTTTTAGAATTCTAGAATAGACTCCATATGGTACTGAAGGTGTTTTACTTTTGAGGCATATTCCTAATTCCCAGTACTTCATTCTTTTCTTCTGTAATATCTGTTCCAGTTTCATTATAAGTAAAGCAAAGAAACTTATCTTTGCTACATATGATACTCAGTAATTTTTTAAAATTTTTACTCATAATATTTTGTTAATCTAATGCTTATTTAACAAACTTTTATTCTATATTATTAATATATTGCTTTGAATCAAATTTAAATATTTGTGCTTATTTTCTGTCCTTTATTAGTCTTAATTTGTTCTTAGACATCTTTATTTTATCCTACCAATTTTGAAATGGTTGTTGTCAATCATCATAACATTTTCTGAGTGTTCAAAATGAAGTCATGAGATGTGTGTTATACTCCAGATTACTAATGCAAAAGAGTAGGAAAAAAATACATAATCTAATTTATATCACTGGATAAGACAAAATAAAGTATACTTATTATACTTTGACCAAAAATTATCTGTTAGGAGAGTAAAATGAGTAAGTAGAGGAAAATCCAGTATCTAGTTGATCTTCTATCGCAGAAATTTAGTGAAGATGATTTTGTGGATTAGTGTTATCTGTGGTAAAGGGACTGTAGTTATTGAGTCTTAGGTTATACCTATATATTACATCCACAGCCTGCAAAGAAAGCCTTAGATAAGCACACTAGAATGTATGTGGCCTGCATCCTTGAGCAGAAGAATTTCTTGTTAATTTTAAGAGTTCACTGTAAGACACACACACACAATATTATGCTAACAGTTTCACACAAAAGCTTATTTGTGTTCAATAAATGTAGCAGTGAAAACACATAACCGTTCATAGTCAGCTTTCCAAAAGGGGTTTCACAAGGTTCAATAGAATGATAAAAACAGAGACCTGAGCAAAGAGGAAATTTAGTAATGAAAGGCTGGGATAAAATGGGAACACAGTTGTAAGAGTTGGTTACAGACTCCTGAGCTTTTTGTGTAGCTGAACAGAAACAGTCAGCACTAAGATTTCCAGTGCCCATCACTCCCTCAGGAAAACACAGCGTCCTGGCCTTCAGGTGCCTTTTTACACAGAGGTGTGTTATGGTAGACGACATTCTGAAAACCCCTGAGGAGCATTCACATCAATTCAGAATGTAGATGTTGTCATATCCTAGTGTCAGCCTCAAGATTCAGAGAACTTTGTTTCCTGATTCTAACACATACCCAGTGCAGGATGCCTCCTGTACCATCCCTGCTACTTGATCATCTGAACTGTGATCAAAGACCTCTTGTGATGGGGAATTGTACCACCTTTGGGGTTATCAGTTTTTGAAATTATGGACATTTGACTCTTCACTCCAAAAGGAAAGAGCTCATGAGCTTGCCCTCATGGCTCCAATCTTTAGTTTTATAATGTAATATTAATATATAAATATAATAAAATATAACTATTAGCCAAATTTGCTTCAGAGTATAAAGACAGTAGTAAATTAGGTTAATACAAGTTTGTTACAACACCATTAGTTTTTGGTCTAGCTTTTGGGACCGAAAAGTCTAACTTTACTTGTACTTGGCAGTCCTGAAGAGGTTTATAGACCTTTTGCTTGTCTGCGTGGTCCTTCTCGTCTTCAGGTCACACTTTCTCTTCCTGTTTCATCTGCTGTGCCTCCTGTGTTCTCGGCTAAGCTTTGAGCTCATTGTCCTTGTTCTTGCTCCTGAAGTCCTTTCCTCATCCTTTCATCCTCTCTTGAATGGGTGCACTTGTGTTCGTTCCTGTTAATGTGCCACCCATAACTGGACATGTCCCAAGGCACCTGAAGAAAAGGTGTACACTCACTTGTCCCCTTCTTCCTATCACTTTAAATGCTGATATCAGTACAGCATAGCATCACCTTGGCTTTGCGGCAGCCTTGTTTCACTCATGGTTCACTCATTCTGCTCTTGAGTCTGAAGTGCCTAAATCTTCTCCCCTGTGTGCCGCTGAGCTAAACTAAATGCAAATCCCTACGTTTATCCCTGGTGTTTTTCTCTCATTAGAGGCAGCTCATCACTGCAGTGTAGCAGTGGTTTTTGTATTTGAATTTCATCACCTGGTAAATACAGTATTCCTACTCACTGAAGAATTTGAACATGCCTTGTATATTATTATTTACATTATGGCTAAAGTTTTTGGTTAGGGCTGGGCCAAGATCAGAGCTCTCTGGCATTACATTAGAAACCTCTGTAGGTTGGTATATTTTGTTCAGCTATTTACAGATTGTCAGAGTCAGCAGTTGACCTTGTGCCAGCCCCATTTCTATGCTGATTATACCGTAGGGGACTTCTAGCACCATACATGCCTCACCAGAGTCTAGACACACTGCATTTCCACGGTTACACTGCCAAAGAGAAATTAAACCAGCTTAACATGACTTTTCTTTGGCGTGCCCCTTTTTGGTTCCCACAGATCATCTCTTGGACAAAATCCTTGTAAGAATCTCACCCACGATCTATGTCTAGCTCTCTAGTTTGTAACGTGAAGAGAGTCTACTTTCTTCTTTCCAAAAACAGCAATGGCATTTTCCTGCTTCCAGTTTTCTGGCACCTTTTCCATTCTCTGTGATTCTCCAAAGAGCCAGAATGGTTCAGCAACTTATTTGTAAGTTTTCTCAGGTCCCTAAAATGTAATTGCCCAACTTGGGCAAATTGAGATCATTGAGGGAAGCACAAGGCCTAATTTCTCACCCTCTCTTTGCTATATAAGTACCTATTGCTTTTTTTTTTTTCTTTGCTAATGGAGAGAGGTAATAATATTCTGTGACTTTAGTCTTAGCTTGATTCCTTCAACTCCTCAAACTGTTAGGAGAACTACAAGTAAGTGAACAGAATACTTGAATAGGTGTATAGCTTGTCAGTATTATGGCATCCCTCCTCTGTCCCATGTTGGTAATGGTATTTGGGGACTGTTCCAGAGATGAGGTGTAGAGAAGTGTCACGTCCTCAGTTATGCCTGGGTACCCTGGTCATCCTTCTGTATCCCATAGGTGTGATTGCCTGCAATGTCTCCTAGTCTTTGAGGAATCTGAGAATAAAAACATCATACCTACCTATGAAAGTCTCCTCTCTTGCTGAATAGTAGTTTCTTGTACAGATTTATAACCTCTTCACCACCTCTTCCTATCAACTTCAGCATTGTTATTCCATCACTTGTATCTTGCTATACTTTGCCTTGATCTGATTCGTATTTTGCTGCCTCAGCTAGATGATGAGCCACTAATGGTCAGTGACCTTGCTTTATGCCTGTATTCCCTTATCACCCTGCATATTACATGGGCAAAGTGGTATTCAGAAAATGCTCATCTGTTGTCATAGATCTGGACAGTCATCAAAAAATAAATAGTGAAATTAAGGATGGTATACTCACAGTGATGTAATGTAATTACAAAAATATAATTTAGTATTTTTCTTTAAACAGTAAGGATCCTCCTATTTTTAGTAGAGAATAATTACTTCCCCAGTGATGTTTCTGTTTCTCTCTTTTTCAAATTCTCTTTGTTCACTGAAATTTTGCTTCTCTTTTTCTTACACATTGGTTGTTTCATGGTATTATACTCTTGATATTTTAAATTTTTGTTTCTTGGCATTATTTGTTTCACTGTTGCATAGTAACATTTTTGTTCTTTGCAACCCACCTGCTTATTTTAAGGTGTGTAGTTTTTCAATGGCATAGAGTGCTTTCATATCTTTACTAGCCTTAAATGCAAAGCTAAGATCTTCGTGGGGCATTTTTTTCTTCATAGACCTTAAATCTTGTACATAATGAGCACTGGTTGAATACAGTTATTTTATCCAGTTGATGATATTTTAAGTGTACTATTTTATATCTCAACACAACATACATACTAAAAAATAACGATTGCCATAAAAATCATTCCATGGTGTTGTATGAAGAATTAGTAAGCCATTTTTGTAAGTGAGGAAAGGGTGGCTCATGTTCAAGGCACTTAGGTTTTGATCCTGGAGCCACTTACTCCAAGTCTGAAGGTCCTCCTCTCGCTTGTCCTTGAGGAGACTCTCCTCCTTGCAGATGAGGCTGCACCCCCAGCCTTGGGCCCCACAGAAACGGGTGATAAAGAATTTGCCTGCTAGACAGTAGTTAAGAATCTGCCTGCAATGTAGGGGACACGGGTTTGATCCCTAGTCTGGGAAGATCCCACATGCCGCAGAGCAACTAAGCCCGTGCGCCACAACTGCTGAGCCTGTGCTCTAGAGCCCACGAGCCGCAACTACTGAGCCCATGTGCCACAACTACTGAAGCCCGTGTGCCTGGAGCCTGTGCTCTGCAACAAGAGAAGCCACCGCAATGAGAAGCCCACGCACCGCAATGAAGAGTATCGCCCGCTCGCCACAACTAGAGAAAGCTCGCGTGCAGCAACAAAGACCCAACACAGCCAAAAGTAAATAAATAAAAATAAATAAAATTTTTTAAAAAAAGAATATACCTGCTAGAGCTGGCATGAGAACTCCTCATGGAGAGTCCCATTGGGGGAAAATGTTCAAACTCATCAGACCCATTGTCTATTTCTAATATTGTAGGAATAAAGTAACCACTGGTGGCAACCTGGAACCTAACCCCATCTTCACTAATGTGGAAGTCAGGAGAGTAAAGAATGAGATGGAGGCTCAGGTGATATGTCATCTTCCCCTGTCTTATAGATTATGAGTTTGGAAGTAAACAGCAAGCTGATACTGACATTTGATGGAATGGGAAAAAATCCCCAAATCATCCTACAGAAATGAACATTGTGGAAGTTGATAAGAAATCAAAATCCAACTGTAGAGTCATTTTTAGGAGAAAGCTAAAAGAGGAATGTCAGAAACAGCATTTATGGTCTCAAATGTCCATATACAAGTACACAGGGTAACGCATTGAACAAATAAGGTCTCATGAGCATCATAGCACTTGGTCAGATTTGCCTAATGAGTGTAATGAGACATGGAAGAGACAGTCAGTCCTTCATTCATGTATTCAATTATTTGGGAAACATTGAGTATCTATTATTATATGCCAGGCACTAGGCTAGTCTCATGGTATGGTAGACTCTACTCTTGAGGAAACAGGCAGAGAGACTGACAGGTAAACAAGTTATTAAAATATTTACAACATTTTAGGTTACACCTTTTTCACATCTTTTGCAAATTTATACAAAGTCCATATCAGATCAGTAAGTTTCCCGGCAAACTTACCACTCTTGGTATGTGTTTATCTTAGGAGAGGCACCTCATCTCCTGCCAAGAACCCATTTCATTTGTCACAAGCTATGGTCCTGAAAAATAAATTCTCTTTCAACACCAGCTCCATAGCCATTGTCATCTTTGCATAATCAGATTCCTCTAAGGAAACCAAGCTAGCTATAATACTCCACCAATGTTATCTTTATTGCTGGTTATTAATGCCTTGCATTTCTTTTAAATACAGCAGAATTTTGCTTATTTTCAAGCCTTTCATAAGTTTTAACCCCTTTTTCTTCTGTTGAATAAGCCTCTTCTATAATCATAAAGCATTTGCACGTTCGTAGGTGTCTTCCTGTGCGTACACTTCTCTGAAAACTGACCCGTATAGCAATCTAGAGTGTTGTTATTTTGTTCGTGATAAGAAAATCATATTTACTTAATGGTTAACTGTTTAGAAAATTCAGCGATTTTATAGCATCTAACAGCCTTAGTGTCCTCAGTATATTTTTGAGTCCTCTTCCCTAACCCTTTTCACATCATTTTTTACTATGATGTTGTTTAAGTATTTTCTCAGTGTTTATTATTATCATCCTTATTCTGTTGTTATTTTATAGTATTTGGTAGTACTAGCTATACTTTGGCCCTAGATGTTGCCTTTTAGAAATCAGATAGCCGTATGGTGTTGTGATCATGGTGTGTAGAATCTGTAGTAGTTCCTAGGAACCATCTGCAAACGCTCAGCCCCTGCCTGTTCCTGCCCAGGAGCGGAGGAGAAAGTGTTAACCCTTTGCCTGCTTGATTGCAGGAGGAATGCCAGCTCCTGAGCAGGCCTCATTGGTGGAGGAGGGGCAACCACAGACCCGCCAGGAAGCTGCCCCCACTGGCCCAGGCATGGAACCCGAGACCACAGCCACCACTATTCTAGCTTCCGTGAAGGAGCAGGTACATCCTCTGATTTTAGACTTTGCAATTAATTATTTCTTCAATGCCTTTAAAAATTAATCTTTCGATGTGTTTTCAATTTGTCTAACGTCCTTGACGCCTTCACGTTTTCTAATTATAAGGTGTTTACATCCCTGAATACATTGGGATGACTGGCAGGTAGAGCCGCTCCAGGTGCCAGTCAGAATCGGAACATGCAGGATACTTGTGCGTCTGCAAGTAAGGACAATATCGGTGGTCATCGGTGTCTCTTGTCTCGCTCACCTTGCAGAGTGTGTGCATGCACGCCAAGCTTCATAAAGCGTGTTTCACATCACTGACTTTTCTGTCAGGACTCTGGCAACTTGAGGCCTGTGATATCCTTAGATCTGTTGAACGTTTTAACATAGGTATTACATAGGGTTGTCTCAGTGATTTTTGGATAAAAGGCTCTATTTGTTGTGTTTGTCTGAATCAGAGTATACTCATTTTGTGAGCTAATGTTCTAAAACTTGTCACACTGTGCCAGTTTGCTTAAATGTCCTGTTTATGTTGATTTTTTTAAAGGCACTTAATACTATTTATCCTTCAAACCCAAGTAGCCTTCTAAATTAGATTTTTATCTGGCGGACTTAGAGAAATTGGGATTACTGGTTTTAATTGTTTAAGATTTAAAAGCTTAATAAGGTGAGTGTAGATGTAAAGCTCCAGGGAGAATTTTCTGCCCCCCCTCCCTCAGAAAACAAACAAGCAGACAAAAAGTATATGCCCTCCGTGAGGGTTATTTTGTTGGTGATAATCTAATAGTAAAATCCTCTTTTTAAATCTTATGATTAAGTGACTGGTCTTTTTTTCTCAAGAGATACAAGCTAGATGTTGAATATAGGCTGGAATTATTTTTTGAAAAATCAGTATCAGCAGCTCAAATGAGTAATGATGACAAAGAATGAAGGCATGTTGAAAACGTCATTATTTTACTGTTTGCTGTAACTTAAAGCTGAGTATTGTATGAAAGATTGCTCTAGAACTAGGAGATGTGTCTGCCATTAGAGCTGTACTTTCAAGAAAAAAATGAGTTCACAACTTACCCTAGTAGCAAGCTGTCAAAATATTTTTTCATTCCTCACAGAAATTTGAAGTTTTTAAACATCTCACAAACTAGGAATTTGAGAAGACACAAGAAAATTAGAGTCAGTACTGTTTCTGTTTTCCACTAAACTATAGATTATCTAAGCTTCTGTCACCTTTCGGGAGGAAAAAGGGACTCTTCTCATAGTTGTTGAGATCTGACCCAAGGAGCTATAAAATGAAACGGCTCTGATTTATTTGCGGCTCTTAGCTTATACTGCGTTTTGGTGAAACATGATGGTAAATTTATCAAAATGCCCAGAACTAACTTCAAACCAGAAACTGTGTTCAGTAGGCATAGCAACAGGAACTTTTGTGTTTGTACCCTGAAACCAGATAATCCTGCATGTTGAAGAAAATTGGAAACCTATCATGATTTTTGCCCTGTAATTCCTTGACGGCCTCAGATGACTTCAAAATTTTATCTTTTGGCAAAGAATAGAATTCTGAATGGATGTTTTGTGGGAGAAAGCAAAAGGGGTTCTGGTTTCTCGAGGTAACCAAAAATAAATACAGATATTTGTTAGAATTATCATATGTCTCCCACTTTATTTAGTTAGTGGGAAGAGATACTCATCTATTCTTGTTCTAAGAATTTGAGTCCATTAATATACATTTACAGTTTTCATTCTTAATTTCTTTTAAGATTGTCAGTGTTCATTACTCAGTGCTTTAATCATTCAACCCAAGACACCATATCTATCTCTTGTTCCAAGATATTTGCCTGATTTTAAATAGCTAACTGTAGTTCCCATAGGATTTTTGTGGTACCAGGCAAGATACTCTAATTTCTCCATAGTAAAAATTTCTTAGACTTTCCTGAAATATGTCACTCATTTTTGTCTGTCAAATGAGACAGAGCACAGAAAAGTTAGCTAGGAATAAGAAAGTTAACTACTATTTACCTTATATATTTGATTTTAAAATACTAGTCAGAATATCAGTTCTTAGTTGCATTAGACTCAAATGATAGTTAATTTTAGATTATGTCCTTGGTCCTGTTTTGTATCAAAAGAGCAATATTCTTGGGTGGGATGTATAATTATAGGAGGAAAAAAAAGGGTGCCTCATTTTCATAGCCATGAGGTGATAGGATCAGCTCTGCTGATCTCAAGGAACAGACCTTGTTTGGTGGCAGCCATCTATCAGGAAGGATGTTTCGTTCGGGTACAGAGACCCCTTTAGTGCAAGGGGGGATGTGGCTGGGTTCCCATCATGGCTCTACTACTTATTGTGTGATCTTGGGAAAATTATTAACCTCTCTGTGCCTCAGTTTCTCATCTATAAAATGAGGATAATAATAGTTATTGAAAACATTAAATTAACCTGTGCAAAATTTTTATACCGCCTGACACTTAGTAAATGCTCATAGTAAAGCCTAATATTACTATTATCGTCATCTCTGCATAAGAAGAAAATGCCCTCCTTAAGAGAAGCTGGTGGTTTTACTTTTACATATGTATCTATAGGGATTGAGTGACACTTCTTTCAGGATACTGATATGAAGACAAAAACTTTCTGAATATTTAGCCATGTTTATGTTGCGACAGTGTTTACTTCTGCATGACATTAAACTTTCCAAACTTCACCATACTGGTCTCACCAGTTAAAACAGCTTTATGTATTTATTATAAGAAATGGAGCATGTGAAAATAAATTTTATAAACATGCTGATGTAGTACAACCCAAACATAATGTCAAGACACTTGGTTAAAGAAGTGGAAAGTAATATATTTCAACATGCAACTGAATTTTGAGAGGAGGAGTCTGTGTTCTTCTTGTAAATTATATCAAGCCACTAAAATACCTCACATGAATTCCCCCTGGGTAATTCATTTTAAGTAGTAGGGAAGGGAAGTGACCAGTAGCAGTCTTGTTAACAAATCATTAGTCTGTTAATATCTGAAATTGGATTTAGGATGTCATAGGAACAATGAAATCTTCCTCTACTGGGCCACACTTTCCCTAGGATCCTCCTGTGCCGGAAGCTGTTCCTTATTTCTTGACAAAATGCTGAGATTCATATTCTCTCTCTTTTATGAAGCGATGACCTTTCACATTGATGTCAGTCACATAGATGCATACATGTGCAGTTATAGAAAAAGTCCTTGCTCTTTTGCAGATAGAAAGAAGGAACCTACTTCTGTTCAAGTGCTACCTCTTTCATGAAGCCATGTTCACCCCAGCCTGAAGTCAACTCTCTCCTGATCTTCTTTAGCACTTTATACCACGGCTGTGACTCTTATCATATGCTCCTTTGGATGATATAATAAAAACCTACCTAAGGATAGAGCTGTGTTTTATATGTTGCTTCACACACATGTTACAGGCCACTCCTCGCCTGGGCCCTTGAGTATACTAGAGCTGCAATAAATGATTGTTCAAGGAAGGAGTAGATAAATAATGCTGACTATCAGATCACTTTGTCACCAACTGGGTGTTTTGTGAGGATAATGGAATCTGTTGCCACATTCATAGAAACATTACTAAGCAAGAGAATCTCACAGACAGCACTTAGAAAACTAGTTACCCAGCTGTACATTCTTGTCTTTAAGACAATTTGAATTGCACTATATCCTATTGATTTAGAAATTAAATCTGATCTCTGCATGGAGCAAACAAAAATTTTATTTCATATGGATGGTCAAATAATGGCATAGGTGTTTTGTAAATATGAAATAAATTTATATTCCATCTTCTATCTGTCCAACTTAGTTGAAAATTAAGTGTAGGGAAGGAAAGGATGTGGTTTGTCTCGGTGATGTCACAAAATATCCACCGGCCTCATGTATACCAGGTAATCACAAAAGAAATGCCTTTCAGTTAAGGATCGTACTTTAAGAGAAATAAAAAGCCCACGGGAAAAACAAAGTAATGCGATCCTTGGACTCGAACGTAAAGTTACAGGAAGTATGTTGAACTTAAGCTACCAGTTGGTTGTTGGCTGTAATCAGGATCATCGTTTAGCAGCTTCTACTGTTCAGCTCAACTCCTAATGAAAATCCAGGAGTCCAAGATGAATAGAGATGGTGGAAACACATTTTTTTGTATCCTGATAGTTTTCAGGCTAACTTGAGAATAATCTAGTGCCTAGCTTAACATCTTGTAAAAGAAATATGGCCAAATGTGGTGCCCTCAGAGAGCCTTGCCTCCTCTTGTGAAAACCTTAGACTAAAGTGATTGATTCGTCCTTGAAATGGACAGCACGCCTTTGGATACAGAGGAATTGGAATTTGATAAGACATTGACTTATCCAGAAATTCGCTGCCACCCCCTGCAACTTAGATGTGTCAGCGTGCTAACTTCACAGGCTCAAGGAAGCAGTAAGCCAAGGGCCCCAAGCAGGCTATTACTATCAATTGGGAAAGTATATAGTAGTCTTATAATTAATAGAACGTCATCCTGGATTGTAGAAACACTCTAAAAGACCATATGGCCAATCCTGGATAGGGTTAAATACTTTTCATAGCTCTATAAAGGTGCAAGTTGATTTACATTCTATAAAATCACACATGTAATACTTATTACACTCTTTCATCTTCTGTTGTAAAGTTTCTTGAATAATTGAGACCCCTATTTGAACTTGGCCTTACTCCCTAGGTGCTCTAACTTCCATTGTTCTCCCACAAACCACACCCTCTTATTTTTGGTTTATGATTTAAGAAGTTTGGAATCCAGATTTAAGATTGAGGCCAATCCAGGTAGCATGAAATGGTAAGCAAAGAATAGATTTGGTAAAACATTGCTAATTTTACTCTTACTCTGGTGAAGTCCTAAATTAGATACTGTGTGTAGTTCTTTTGTTACCTTTGATGAGTGAAAATTGCAATGTTCTTCACTTGTGAGGCTTTCAAAGAGAATACCACCTCTCAAGGTAGTATCTGACTTTGTGAAAATTACAATTCTACCTTCAGTGTGTCCCTATTAGTTTAAGTGATATTTAAATATTACAGAGTGAAATGAGTCATTAGAGATCCTAATTTTTGAAGATAAAAAAGGAAATTTGGAGCCCAACTGTGTCCTACTGATATTACTTCATTTTTACGTGGATATGTTAGCTTCAGTAATTACACACCCTTTCCTGTATGGCAGAATGCCCAGAACTGAACAGATTCCAGTACAATTATTTACTTTATTTCTCTGAAACCGAAACAGCTCAACTGTTGTACACCTGCCTTTGCGACTTCCTTTTATTTGGCCCCTAAGTTTATTTACAATGAAATAGTTCTCCCTGACACACCTCAACCACATGCAGAAGACAGAATTTTTACTTCAGCTGTAAACAAGCACAGTTTGTAGCTTAGCTAAAAGCACTGTACTGTAAGTACAATTCCTGAAGCTTCACGTTTTTCCTTTTAGTAACTTAGTAATTTTTCCTCTTGGTAACTGAATTATCCTGGCAATTGTAATTATTGTGTAATGCATAGGGAAGTCTTCTGTGCCTGAACTGCGTCATCAAACACAAGGTAAGATTGGATCTTTTCTTAGTGACTTCTGTGGGATCATCAAATTTCACAGCTTTACCTCTTTAATATTATGGAAATCAGGTTCAAAATGAGGTCAAGTGGTAGAGGTCTTGTGACAGTCTTTGACCTGGATTCAAGAATTCTTAACACTGATGCTTGGTTCTCAAGAGATCAGTCCTTTTAAGTTGCATGTGACATGGTCAGAATTTAACGTTTCTCTTCCATGTGTTAATGATGTGTAGCGTATCCCGCGCTTCAAGTATCTCTGTGGTTAAACAATACAAAAGAGTATAGCCAACAGATTTATTCAGTATTTGAGTGTACAAAAAAAAAATAGTCCTTAGATTGCCAAGTTAGCTAACAACAAGCATGTACACTTTTACATCTGCTCATGTTTTCCAGTAGTCTGATGAATGATCAACTGGACTTGTGAGCACAGTTCCCGGGCTTACATGTCCCAGGCCTACATTTTGAATAACTGAGTTTTTGTTCTGTTTGATTCCACTGGAGACATCTTTTTAGGTGTATTGACACCGTAGGTGGTTTGTTTTATTTTACTTTGTTTTTCTTGAAGAGCTCTTAAATTCCAGGAATTTGAACAGATTCTGTCTGGCTCTTCACATAGAGCTGAATTACACTTGCAGACATGATATGCATAGTAGGTGGCCCCAAAGTATTTATTGGGTAAATGAACTAAGAATGTAAAAATGCTTACTCTCCCACTGTAGTTGTTTTACACTTGCTTTTAACTAGATAAAAAAAATATTGATTGAAAGCCTACTGTGAGCAAAGACTGCCCAGGAAAGAGTCGGGAGGGATGGTAAGGAGACCTATGAAGATGGTCTGTTTCATACAGTTTCTACCCTCAGAAGAATGCAGTCCAAACCTTATTGTATATTTTTATGTGTGGTAATTGGCATATAATGAATATTCATTAATTGGAACCACAAAATCCAAGAAGATATGTACTTTTGCCCCCTATTTTAGTTAAGCAGCCTATAGATATGTATTGTATTATGTCGGTTTTATGTAAATTTGTTAATTTAGGCATTATTAACTTTAGTTTTTACCATTGAATTAGCTTTACCTTTGGTTTACATTTGAAAGCAATAGAATATTTTTCCTTTATTAACACTTAAAGTCAACCCCGACTTTGCATGTTTAAAACAATAATTTCCTTTTCAGTTGAATAACTCAGTTCACAATTCCTGTTCAGAGTTAAATTATGAATATATGGAATAATCTTTCCCTTGTACGTGCAAACTATATGCTACTGAACGTGAAATGAGTGACTGCTGATGGATGAGATTAAATGGGTGACAGGATTATTCAGCGTTGAATTCTCTACGCTGAATGATTGTTTTTCTTTTTAGAGTCACTTCTGGAGAGAAAAATACTTCAGAAACATACTTTTTCCCTCAGGAATAACCCTAAAGTTACTCCATAGCGATAGCGAAACAGGCTGTCTTCATGTTTGTGTTCTCAATTTCTAAATTGCCGTTTTTGTTACTTTTGCAGAAAGGGATCCATACGGTCTTACTGCATCTGTTTTTATTTTATGCGTGTATTCTTTCCAGAGTGATCGGATCTACTTGTACCTCAGCAAAGTAATTTAGGTTTTGATTATTTCATTTTAGGCGTTCCTAAGAAAAATTATTTAAAATGTAAAGTTCTTTTCAAGTAATGCAAAGATAAATCTATGTCTTAGCTTATAGAATCTTAAGAGTTTTTATGCGCTGAAACCTTAATAATATAGGGATTGAAAATAATAGAAACACTCTGCAAGCAAATTGAAAGAACACATTATTGAAACATGAAGATAAATGCATGTTATAAAGTTAAATTCGATGTAAATCATATTTCAGATATGAAAATGGCTATCATAAATTGAAAGATAGTTTTCGTAGAATTGAAATCTCTTGGCTCTTGAAAGAAAATTTAATTTTCCTTTAAAAATTGGAGACCTAGTCATTTCAAACTTGTATTTTAATTTGTAGACCTTTACATATGAAAATTCCTATAAAGCAGCACGACATCAGAAAAGTATTCATCATGTGGTATTATCTACTGTAATAGGCATATGTCTGATTTATAAGTTTTCCTAAAATCATTCCTAAAGTTTAAATCAAGATAAAAGTCCTCAGCCACTGCATATGGCCTTCTAATAAGCTATTCTGGGGGAATCAGTTCTTACTATTTCCTCTATATTTAGCATCTCTGCACCTGTTACTCCTTTACAAATTGCATCAAAAGTTGAGATAAACCATCATTTCTCCCCTTTGCAAAATATTTTCATGAATTGTTTTATTAATAGAAGAGTAAACCTGTCTTGCCCAAGTCTAGAATAAATTGGCACCTCCTTTTTTCACTCACGACCTTAGCTACCTCATATATTTCTTGCTTAAAAGCGACAGTTGTTGGAAGGGGGCAAGCTTACTGGAGCTTTTCTCTTGCACCCATTTTCTCATTTGTTTCTTAATAAGGTGAATATTGTTTTTTCTGTAATGTAAACAGTGAACGGCAGGATCTTGATTTTTCTTTTAGTTAAGGTATAATGAGAAAGTGAATTCTTATTAAATTATTTTGTGGAAAAATATTGTAGTAATTGCTGCTGTTGGCATTATTCTCAGCTGATTGATTAGAAGATTTGATGGTCTGTAGGTAAGAATATGAAATTTATATTTGTATAGCTGTGGATACTGAACAGAATGCTCTTTCACTTAGTTTATTTGATCTGCACTATAGAATAGGGAAAACATTTTATTCATGCAAAATACTTTATGCATGCAAAACTTTTATTTGGTTGAATTTCTTTTTTAAATTCGTAACCCTTGATAAAACTTCTTTTGAGTTCCCATTAAAAACCCTGAAGACACTCACCCTATTGTCAGAGTTGGAGAGGAGTTCTACTATAAGGACAATCGAACAGGATTGAGAAAGAATGGTTAGTGGATTATCTGTGCTAGGTCTTCCATTCTAAGGACAAAGACCCTACATTGCTTTTATTGGGCTTGACAGCTTTTTGATACAACCAGATTGCTGTCTCTTCCCTCTCTACCACCATCACCCCCACCACTACTACTACCAGAAGCAAATGAAAAATTTTAGAAAAGATTTTAATTAAAACCTTGAATTATGCAGATAGTTATTATTATTACCCCCATTTACAAATGGGAAAATGGAAACTCAGGAAAAGTTGAGTAAGTTGCCCACACTTACACAATTAATAAATAGGGCATCTGATATTCATATCCAGGCAGTTACAGTCTAGAGATGCACACTAAACAGTTAAAATCTACAGTGGAGTCAATAGAGAAAACTGGATACAGAAGAAAATCGAAGCACTGATGTTGATAAGATTATTTGAGAAGTTATCTTGGAATATGGAGGAAGAGAACAAAAAGGATATGATAGATGTCACTAGACATGGAGGTCATAGAGAATAAATCTGCCATAAGCATTGTGGATGTTCCTGAGAAATATTTTAGAATAACTGGAGCAGAAGCAATACTTAAATATAATTTTAGAACAGATTTTCTAAGCAGAAAATAAAGTCCTGAGTATATAGATTTGAAGGGGTCAGCATATTACAGGCATCACCTGTGGAAAAGAGACCTGTCTAGGAATAACTTTGACAAAATTTTGTATTTACAAAGTTAATGGGGAAAAAGACTCTACAAGAATCCAGATTAAACAAATAGTTTATCTGCAGAAGGTAAAATCAGACTGACATATAGCTATAGCTTGGTGTAGAGCAATTGTGTTTAGAGTATTGGGGGGGAAAAAATGCTTATAGTCCAAGAGGTTTATACCCAGCTAAATTGTCTTCCATGTGTGAAGAATGAAAAAGATACTCTCAGACATTCAACTCATGTTGAATGTGTTGAACTCATGAAATGTGTTCTCTCTTGTACCCTGGTACCCTTCAATAGTTGAAGATGTGTTCGCTTCAGAGAGTAATCAAATTTAAGTCTCAAGGATGAGAAATTTATGATATAAAGTAACTAGTGCATCATCTCTTACTCAATTAAGATTCCAAACCAGGAATCAAGGGTCATTATGTGCTATCAATTAGATTTTGCAGTTCTTCTCCAGTGCTTTCCTGCTTCTCATGGTCCCCAATCTATATACTCCTTCAGGTAGTTCAGATGGATATGTTACTCTGGTGACTGTCCCTATTAGCCATTGGTACTATTCTGATTCACTCTTGATAATAGGAGGTAAACTGCTTACATATTTTAGATACTCCACAGGGAGAATGCCCAGTCAATGGTAGGGCGTCATTTAGACATTTAGTGGCATTTTTCATTGTCCCAGCACTTAAGATGTTTTGCCACCTATAAACTTATATTGAATGTTTTGAGTCATGGTTTGTTGGCTTATTGGATTTGCACAGACAAAAAGAAAAAGAAAAAAAAAAGACATCTTGGGCTTCCTTGGTGGCGCAGTGGTTGAGAGTCCGCCTGCCGATGCAGGGAACATGGGTTCATTCGTGCCCCGGTCCGGGAAGATCCCACATGCCGCGGAGCAGCTGGGCCCGTGAGCCATGGCCGCTGAGCCTGCGCGTCCAGAGCCTGTGCTCCGCAACGGGAGAGGCCACAACCGTGAGAGGCCCACGTACCGCAAAAAAAAAACAAAAAAAACTTCAGTTTGAGCTGGGAACAAATTCCTATACATGTTTTTATCTTTGTTGGATCTATGAGTGCTTTAATTGTGTTTAAAACATCAGTGTTGGTAATATCATCTTTGTTATGTTAAGATATATATTCACTTAGAAAAGTCTTGTAAGGAAATTCCCAAAGGTATTCTGGACTATGAAGAATAGAACTGTGTCCTTAGCACAGGACAAGGTAATCGACAGAAGTTTAGTAGGTACCTATCAAATGAGTGAATAAAGTGAATGAAATCTGTGCAGAGTAATTAGAAATGAGAAAGGAAAAACAGAGAAAAGAGGTATTTGACATTAACAGACAGTTGACAAAAGAAGGGATATAAATAACTAATGTACATATGAAATAATATTTTTAGCTGACTAGTAATTGCAGTAATACATATTAAAATAATGAGACTATATCTGCCTTTCATATTGGCAACAGTTAAAGATTAAAACGGTGTGAGCATAGTGATGTTAGCGATTTCATGCAGTATCGGTGAGAGTAAATTGGCACAACCATTTTGGAAACCACTTTGGTCCAATAATTCCAATTCTAGGTGTCCAGTCTAAGGAAATAGTAAATGTTAACACAAAAATAATAGTCATAGTGATGTTTATAATATCTAAAAATTGGCAACAACTTGATTGTCCAATACAAGTAGAATGATTGCATAACAGTAGTACACAAATATGATGGGCTTTGCACAGCTTAAAAATCACACTTCTAGGGCTTCCCTGGTGGCACAGTGGTTGAGAATCTGCCTGCTGATGCAGGGGACACGGGTTCGTGCCCCAGTCCGGGAAGATCCCACATGGCGCGGAACGTCTAGGTCCGTGATCCATGGCCGCTGAGCCTGCGCGTCTGGAGCCTGTGCTCCACAACGGGAGAGGCCACAACAGTGAGAGGCCTGCGTACCACAAAATTAAAAAAAAATAAAAATAAATCACACTTCTAAAGAATTTTTAATGACAGGAAAACTTAACAATACAAAGGAAAAAATAAGGCATCTAACCATATATGTACAAATTTGCTATAGAAATACATGCATATCTGTGTGTGTGCACACACACATACACACAAACAAATGCATGTGCACTCATTAATAAAAACAAGAGACACTCCTAAATGTTGAGTAAGTATCTTCAGGCTTTCTCCCTTGTGTTTTGCAAATTTCCTTACAAAAATCATGTAATGCTTAATAAAAATTCTAAAGCCATAAAGTAATGTGGCTGAGGTTTTTGAAGTTTTCCAAAAGATAATAATAAAAGGTTACCATAGACTAAGGTTGACAGAGAAGGAAAGGAAAGAAGTGTATATAAGTTACAGGATGTGGAACATTTGTCAGATAACTCATGGTTGAAATGGAAAATTTAGCATGGCTGTGATGGCAGTCTTCAGATAGGGTATCACGGCACAGTGGTTAAGAGCAGGGGCTCCCATGACTACCCCTGGCTGTGCCGTGTGACTTCAGGTTACTTCAGGTGGAGGCTTCTGTGTCTTCATTTGTAAAATGAGGATAATGGCTCCAATCTTACTAAAATAGTGAGTACTCAGTAAAGGTTCACTGCAGTTGTTATCTCTGAGATGATATGTAGAAAGCTTGTGGAAGCATTATGTTCTAGCCCGGGGCCACTTGGGAAGGACCTGCATCCAAACTGAAGAATACTCAAAGGCAAGGGCCAAGGCTGAGACCTGGCCCACTGAAGGGGTTCCATCCAGAGGACCAGGCAGAGGTTATATGCCTTAGGGCCCTTATGGCGTAATGCCGGTGAAGCTGATGGGAGGAGCCAACATCTGTCTGGACTCATGGAGATATGGTTGTGTCATCTTACAGTAATTCTGCAAATCCAGCTCTTTGCAGATATCTTTACATAGTATATTCAGAAGTCTAGTTAAGAGATTCCTGAGATATATCTTTACCAGTTGCCTTGGAGGGCTTTGCTACAAAGTATCATTAAGTAAGAAAAGGAAGATGCAGAGAAGTGTACCAAACACCCATTTTTTTGGATTGCCCCACTGCAGGATATAAACTGCAAGGATGATCTCCACTATATTCCAGAGCTTAGAGTAGTGTCTGGTACTAATCAGCTCTCAGTACCTGTTGAAAATATATTTGTTGAAAATGTTTGTGTATTCATGGAAAATAAGTAGGGAACAAAATACAAACATACTAGTGCACATCAAACTCACATTCATTACCTAGGGATGGTGAGGGAGGAAGTAAGAAGCCCCTTCCCCCAAAAACAGAGTAGGAGGGGGATATAGATCTAAAGTAAAAAAAATATAAAGTTTCCTCATGACATGTATATGAAAGTTTATAGCTGACCATTTTTTCCCTTCCATTAGAAAAATCAATTCTGTCCAAAAGTGATAGTCATAAGAGATTTGTTCAAAAATGGATGTTTGTGTCTGAAGTGAAACGGTGGTCCTTGCATCTCAACCAGGACCACACCACACTTGGGCTTCCTTTGCTTGTGCAGGCATCCACCTCTCCAACCCCACAGCCTAGTAACAGCAGACTGACTACTTCTCAAAATGATGTCACTCTTTTGGGGGGTGGGAAGCGAAGCATCTGTACTGACATGATTATATTTTCCAGCTTTTAAGTGCTTCCAGCAATATTTCATATTTCATTGAAAGTGTAGCTTTAGTGAGTCATGTCTAAGCCTGAAGAAACACTGGTGCTTTTACAAAGAAGTTGAGAGTTTGTCACTGCTGTGATGGTGCATACCTCTAATCTGTTCTTGCCTTCCATAACCTGGATGCAATCCAAACCCAATTGTATCCACTCTGACTGATTTATTTGAACTGGCAGAGCTTATGTCGGTAGACTCTAAGTGTTCCCTTATGATATATTTCTACACAGAAGGAAGTAAATGTAGTAATTAGGACTGTCTTATTTTATGACTAGAACTATGCAAAAACTATGGAGCCATTTCCAACACAATACTTGTATCTGGAAAATAACATCCCAGCTTCAAAATCCTTTATCCCAGGCGGACTAGAAGTGCACAACAAAATAGAGTAGATTGACCACAAAATATTGCAAAGTACAAGATCCCGTTTGTATTCTGTGACTGTTTTAGCTAGCATTTTGACTACCCGAAATAGGTTTTTAAACATCTTGAGAAAACCATGTTCCCAAGTACAGGTTTTGATTCCCGTAGCAGATTAGTACTGGCAAGTTGGAAGGTCAAGCACCTTTACAGCTCAGAAAAATGTCAAATGGCCACCTGAGAGCCAGGCGGGGAAGGACAAGGGCGTTAACCAGGAGAACTGAGCCAAAGAAGCCCAGCTCTCTCCCTTTCCCTTTAGCTGGCTGCTCCGGAGGGCGCTGGGCAGGCCAGTCACGATCAGCCCTTCAGCCAGGGCATCCTCACAGCCAGCCAGCCAGCCCCTGGGACCCTCTAGAAGAGGCACACAGAGCCCTGGGGGGGGCTACAGTTTGTCCTGAGGACATCACTGTACCATAGTGAGTATTTTTAAATGTTAGGCTTGTTACTATTTATGGTAATAATCTGATAAGCCTAACTCATCAGTGAACTCTTGGAGAGTTTCGCTGTACTCTGGTAAAGAATTCAGTAGTTTCTTGGTAGAATGGGAAGAATGTAGACGTTGATGTCAGGCCGACCTGGGTTCAAATCCAGAGTCCCACAAAGAGCTTTATGCTATTGGGCAAGCCCCTTAACCTCTCATCGCCTGTTTCCTCTGTAAAATTACAACAATGCCCCGTTTGTAGGGTATAGGTCTTATATTTTAAAATGCTAATAAAGTGCTTGGTACTTAATAGGTGGTCAAGCCCCTCTTTAGAAGCAGAGCTGTCTCAGGTGTTTCGTAAATATTGAAGTTTTCTGTCTTTGGGGTTTTAGTGATAAAACTGGCATTAGATCTAATTGCCCCTGAAATGGCCATAGCAAAATGAAGCCACCCACCAGTGTTGAGTGTTGTTTACTCTATTGCTCTTTGTTTCCCGCAGAGCATTAAGTTTGTTTTTCATCTTCATCTACCAGAAATCTTTAATTCCCAATCTTTCAGTTTTGTTCGGTGAGTTGAGGAAATCCCACACCCACCTCCTTTTTCTTGTTAAAGGCTGCCTTAGGACTCGTCCTTACCTGAAATGCATTTGAACATTCTGCAGTCCAAAATAATGTAGTACGATTATTCTGAAAGAGCTCTCTGCTGGATCCGAGAAGCCATTAATTGTTTTGATAATATGAGCCATGACTGCTTGAAGTGGTAGATTCTGACTCAGTGCGGGATGACACGCTGAAGCAATCTGGTGTGCTTCAGGTCCTGCAGCCATCCCGGGGGGGTGGGCAGTGCTCTGTTTTGAACCCCAACCCCTTAAAGGAGATTGTCAGACCATCATATTGCAAAGAATCCACTCATTTCCTTCAATAAGTTCATGAAAAGGAATTATTTCTTGAACAATTTTAATATTTTAAATATTAGGCCCCAAGTGGTCTGTAATATATATTGTATTTAGTAAGCCCTTATTTATCTGTAAGACATGTCTAGAATTCCTATCAAACAGATGTCAGAGATGAGACTCTAATAGGAAATAGCAATTCCTGACTTGCTTTTCTTACTTGGTGCTAAGAAACAGTGCTCTGATGCCGTGGCAGTTAGTATCTGTACCAGGCACAAATTATTGACAGTTCTTAGTTATTGTTCACATTTATTGAGTACCAGTGTGCATGACACTGACTCACATACTTTGTATGTGTCACCTCATGTAATCCTCACAGCAGTTCTAAAAGTCTGTCACTATTATTATCCCCATTTTACAGATGAAGCAGCTGAGGCTTAGAGAGTTTGTGAAACTTAAGTCTACCAGAGTGTAGACAGCGTCGTCCATAGCAGAAGCCCTTGTTCCTAGAATGGGGCCTGCTGCATAATAGACACTCAACTGATATATGTTGGATGACTGAACTTCCTCAAATTCACACATCTGGTCGGAATCCAGGGATTGACAAAGGATTTAATTCCAGGGGACTCTCAGACGCCAAAGCATCTAGCTTAAACTTGTGTCATTTTCCTGCCCCTCCCCTCCTTCAATTAGCCCTGTATTAGACAGTTTCAGAGGAAGAGAGGACATGATTCCCGCCCTCTAGATGCATAATCCAATGAAGATGCTTCCAACCCAGTAAAGATGTTCAGAATATGCTTCCTAAGCTTCAAAATAGGAGCTGAGGCACTAGGCACTAAAACACTCAGCTCTGCCATAAATATGTGTTAATTGGGCTTCAGGTTTAGCTGCTGTAAACAATGAGACATCAAAATACCATGGCTTAAGCAAGATAGGAATATATTTCTCTCTCATGAAACATTCCAGAGAGTAGTGGTCCGGAGCTGCCAAGGCAGTGTTGCTGCATGGTTGCTGTCTCTTGGTGTCAGGCAGCTCCCAGGTCGCATTAGGTCCTGCCAGGAGGTAGGGAGGGATAAAGAGCCAGGGGAACAGATGCATTCCTTTTTGGAGGGCGTGGTCTAAAGAGGCTTGTTCCTCTTAGGCATTGAACTGCTGCGTGAACTGGGTCATTTGGCCACAGTGAGCTGCCCCGAAAACTGGAAATGCAGGCTCCAGCTGAAACAGCCATGGGTTCGGATAAAATGATTTATCAACAAACAGCAGTTTCTGCCACAGTGTACTTGGGAAGCGTGTGGGTGCCCTGGCACCTGGGCCTCGTTACTCCTCTGCCATCTTTTCTACCTGCCTTACTCTACCCTCCTTTTGATTAGCGCTAGGCTGGGCTGAGCTGTACTGGATGTTCATGGTGGTCCAGAAAGGAACAAAATCAGAATCACTACACTGATTTCTATATTCTCTGTTTAACATTTGTAAATAAATGCTGTGGAGGATAGACCAAAATTTTATTTCCTTGGGTTCCTTTTTTTAGAATTTATTTTATTGGCATATAGTTGATTTACAGTGTTGTGTTAATTTCTGCCATGCAGCAAAGTAATTTGTGTGTGTGTGTGTATATATATATATATACACACACACATACATACACTCTTTTTCATATTCTTTTCCATTATGGTTTATCAGAGGATATTGAATATAGTTCCCTGTGCTATGTATACTAGTTTATATCTGCTAATCTCAAACTCCCAATCCATCCCTCCCCCACCTCCCCTCCCTGCTTGGCAACCACAAGTCTGTTCTCCTATGTCTGTGAATCTGTTTCTGTTTTGTAAATAAGTTCATTTATATCATGTTTTTGAATTCCACACATAAGTCATATCATATGGTATTTGTCTTTCTCTTTCTGACTTACTTCGCTTAATGGGATAGTCTCTAGGTCCATCCATGTTGCTGCAGATGGCATTATTTCATTCTTTTTCATGGCTGAGTAGTATTCCATTGTATATATGTACCACATCTTCTTTATCCATTCATCTGTCTGTAGGCATTTAGGTTGTTTCCATGTCTTGGCTATTGTGAATAGTGCTGCTATGAATATAGGAGTGCATGTGTCTTTTTGAAATACAGTTTGTTCAGATATATGCCCAGAAGTGGGATTGCTGGATCATGTGGGAACTCTAGTTTTGTGAGGAACCTCCATACTGTTCTCCATAGTGGCTGCACCAGTTTACATTCCCACACAGTCTATGAGGGTTCCCTTTTCTCCACACCTTCTCCAGCATTTGTTATTTGTAGATTTATTTTAATGTTGGCCATTCTGACCTGTATGAGGTGATACCTCGTAGTTTTGATTTGCATTTCTCTAATAATTAGCAATGATAAGCATCTTTCCATGTGCCTGTTGGCCATCTGTATGTCTTTGGAGAAATGTCTATTTAGGTCTTCTGCCCATTTTTCGATTGAGTTGTTTTGCTGTTGAGTTTGATTTCCTTGCATTCTCAGTAAGTTTCTGTTTAAGTTTGTTTTCCCTTTAAGCCTGAATATGCCAAGTTTTGAAATCCTGTTAATATTGCTTAAATTTTAAAAAAATCCTCATTGAACTTTTCATGCTATTGCCATCTTGTAAAAGAGTAATAGAAATTGCTAAATATGCCTAGTATGAGTAATTAATGTTGCTATGAGATCCTAAATGTTGCATTTCTATTTCTTTACTTCTCTGTTTCTGCATTTGGAAAAATTATACTACCCCAGGGTCTTAAATTTAAATGTATTTTTGTAATGTCATCAGGTTTCTCTCCAGAGTTACAGTTGTCAGCATTTTCCCCCTATTACCTGAAAACTTCTTCCCCTGCAGTTTATAATTGGAAATGAGTAAATTTCAAAGTGTAATCTCAACTAAAACATTCCTTTTTTAGGAAAACAGAAGAAGTTTTCTAATTCAAACATTTTGACCCATAAGAGTAAGAAAGTTATCTATCCTTTTTCGACTTTTCATTCTTAGTACCTAGAACAATGCCCAGCATGTAAGTACAGTACTCAAATACTTGTTGACTAAATCATATTTAACTTTTTAAATTAAAAAATTTTCCCATTTTTAATCTGTATGCTTAGATTAAAAAATTGCAAAATTGGGCTTCCCTGGTGGCACAGTGGTTGAGAGTCTGCCTGCCGATGCAGGGGACACGGGTTCGTGCCCCAGTCTGGGAAGATCCCACATGCCACGGAGCGACTGGGCCCGTGAGCCATGGCCACTGAGCCTGCGCGTCCGGAGCCTGTGCTCCGCAACAGGAGAGGCCACAATAGTGAGAGGCCCGCGTACTGCAAAAAAAAAAAAAAAAAATTGCAAAATTACATACTTAAAGTGTTTTGACTATAGCAACTACCCCCCAAATACCCAATGTATTCACATACAGCACATGCACACACACACACGTATGCACACCTGTGTGCATGTATACACATGCATTTGTTTGGAGGTCAGGCCACTGGCAACTTCAGCCCTTTGAAACATACTAAAAATTACCATGAAAATGGCTTTAGGCCCTCACCCTCAACCTTATTCCCTCTAGTTTACAACATATAATTTGGTTGTCACTGTATTTTTGTAGAATATGTTTTGGATGTACAAATTTAGCCGAGGAGTTGCAGGGCAGGAAGGTGAGGAGAGGGACCAGAGGGCAGGAAAGAGAAAGGATGGAGATCAGAATTCCAAAAGGAACTGTGACAGCACCAGGTGACATTGCTACATCAGGGAAGGAGACAGGACAACTGATGGGCAGGCTCCAGGGATTACTGATGCCTCCATATGGTTGTGGTTGTGCACGTTTCGTTAGTCAGATTATTATTGTCAGTTATTTAGAAAAGTATGCGTGTTCCATATATTCTATTTAACAAGTCAGGAGAAAGCATCATACCTTAGGAGTGTTTGAAATCAGAAAATAATTTGGCATTTGAAGGCTCATCTTTGGATATCCAGAAATTTTAATCCTGTGAAACAGCTCTTTACTCAAAGATGATGGAGAAATGAAAAATTATTAAGTAGTATAAAGAATCCATGTAGCCAGGTTTAGAAAGGAATGCGTTAAAAGGTTATAACTAGGGAGAATAGCACTGAGGGACTAGACTAGTTCTACCCATCCTAGCTATCCTTGCCAGAGAGGCCAAGTAGAGTTTTGTTGACAGGATAATAATTAGTGTTTACTGAGCACTTGGACCAGGCGCTGTGCAGGTGATGGCAGTGTGTGTATTGATTAAATTCCCCATTGCTCTGTGATTTCAGAATTAACACAGATTAGCTCTTTTGAAATGCGAGGAACTGAGGTGTAAGTGGGTTAAGGTTAAGTTGCTGTGTGTGGTTCACACAATTCATAAACAATTAGCAGGAATCTTACCCTCATCCCATTCTGCCGCCAGTGGCAGAGCTTATGCCCTTGCCAGCCTTCAGGAGAGCCATGCTTAGTTGAAGCAAAACTACTTCCTAGTTTGTGGCTCTAAGCCAGCCGCATGAGATGGTGATTCCAAGCCTCAGTCTGTGTGCTGGATAATGGGGGTAAAAGTAATCAGTTGACTCCCTACCGCATGAAAGCATTGTGAGACTCATGAGACTAAAAGCACTTAGAAATCCTCTACTTTGTAAAAATTGTTATAAGACATTGTTACAATATTCTTATAATCAGCAAAATAAGAATATAGTTATTTCCATTTAGGAAGTATTATGTATTGATAGCATTGTGCACTAAGAAATAAGGATTAGAGTAATTTAGGCCTCAAATATTTTCAAGTTAAGAAATCTTTATTTTGTTCTTTCTCCCTGCCATAAATATCTTATTCTACACCCCACCTCACTGCCCCGACCCCTCACCCCCCAGCTTAGTGGGAAAAGTCCTGGTTATATTGTGTTCCTTTCAGTGCAATGGTATGTAAACTGCATAAGGGGACAGTGAGAGTAATGAAGAATTTGTTTTCTTTGGTGACTCCTTTTGCACTGAGTATTGAATGCAGTCTGAATGGAACGTGCCACCAGAAGCCAGAAGGTCCTTCGGTCATCCATCCAACTCTGTCTACACGCATTCGTTATCCATATATAATCGGCTGTTGGATAAGTTCACATGCATCATCTGTCCAGACTTTAGGAGAGCACAAAGCCATGTCAGGAGAGAGCCCTCTTTACCTGCAGGTGCAAACTGGGAGTAGTAACCATGAAGTGACATTTAAGGAAGGTGGAGCTCAGTGAGTGAACCTTCACTGTCTCCTCTTCCCCTAACTCCCCACCCCCTGCCTTCTACCAAATCTGCCAGATCTGCCTTCTACCAGATACTCACCTACAGATCTGGTTCCATCCTTTCCACATGCACCATGCCACAGACCCAACACTTGTAGTCTTGAGTCCTAAGCATGGCAGAGAGCAGGCCTAACTTCTACATTTAGTTGGGAGCGACTGGGCACAAGACAGTTGTGCATTACTTCTGATTAGCTTGCTTACCTCAGGAGGAAGCCTCTCTTTGCTTCCCCTTTTGGGGGCGTGGCTGCCTCACCTGGCACCTAGGCCGCCTCTTTCTTTCTCTGTATACGCTCATGTTAACAGCTGTTTCCTTTTCCTGCTTTCTCAGCTTTGTCCTTTTTGCTCTTCCTACAAGCCTACCAGCAGCACTGTCTCCTGTTGTTTTTGTTCAAAGAAAGGGAGGTGGAGAAGAGTTTTAAAAATTTGAGGTATGGGTAAGTCTGTTCTTTTAAGTTGTAAATTGCTGGAGGGCAAGTGCCCTTGTTGTACATTGCAGAGCATTAACAAAATCTCATGAACTTAATGCTTTTTGTAGTAACAAAGCACAACCGTAATGGAATTTAAGCAGATGCAGAAGTTAGGATTTTCCTAATAATACCTGCATTCAGTTCATAATCTTCACACTTACTTAAACTTGCTTCCAGTAGTTATTTGGCATATCCATGAGCAGTCATAGCTATTCATTTGTGTGTGTGTGTGTGTGTGTGTGTGTGTGTGTGTGTGTGTGTGTGTTACGTGTATATCTGCATATTTACCACCTAGTGTCATGCTTGTTTCAAAGCTGGTACCATAGAATTTCCTATCTGTAAGCTATTGATAAAACTTCACAAGTGCATTGTATGATTTAATTAATGTTCATAAAAACTCTTTGAAGGTAAGATCTCTACATTTGGCACTTATGCCAAGAATTATGATTGCTTTCTTCATGTAATTCCCAGGACTCAGTTTCTCCTGCACATAGTTTCTCTCATGATCAATCAAAAAAGGTTTATATGCAATACCTTTGAGAGTATTTCAAAATTAGAAGATTTTTTTTGGTTGAGGTGGTAACTGGATTATTCTTGCTGGTTTTAATCTTGAAAAAAATGAACTGTAAACTCGGATTAACTTGATTATCTCTTCAGTCATTTACACCTGAAATACCTTTTGACATTTGGATTCTACGCATCAAACTGCATTAGGCTGTCAGATTATTTTTTAAATGTATGCTGAATTTGTAGTACTAGTCTAGGATTTATCTGAACTGAGTTTTGTTTGAGTAGAGAATTCTATGTGAGATACTCAAAATAATATTAAATAAAATGAATAAGAAAAAGATTTCAAATGTCAATCTTTGTAGATTCCTTGGCCCAAAGAACTTAGTGAAGTTCTTTCCCCAATCTATTTTTTCATATAGTTTTGGGTTTCTTTTGGTTGTTGTTCAGACATCATTTTTCTTCAGATTTTTGCTTCACTCTCCTTGAAAGATTATGAAAACCATTTTTATTACTGCATTCAGAGAAATCTACAAACAGAAGATGCTTAAGTGAAGATGGTTAGATGGCAAAAACAAAAGGCACTGCATATTTAAAACCTGATGCTTTTTGGAATGTTCCTTTTCTAAGTAGTCACAAGATATTTGGGAGTTCAGTTGACCTCAGTATAAAGGAAACAAAGTGAAATATTTGTTGGGAAAATAGTAGCATAGGGCATGAGCCAAAAAATGTAAGCGGTTGGCAGCACAAGTAAGGTGTCAAATTCAACCTAATTTCACTTTTGAGAAAAAGATTCCCTCTCAGACAGCTGAGCTGGGTGGATAGAAGATAAGCATTAAAAACAAACCAAAAAAAAACCCAGCCAGGGGAGCATTGAGGCACAGATTATGAATAAAAAGCAGTGAGGTATGACTTATGGATTGAGAGAAAAATAGGTGTGGAGCATATGCACAAATGGCTGAAATATCGAAGTTCAGGCAGTGAAAGGTAAGAGATGAGTTGGAATCACAGAGCACAAGGCTAGAGTAAGTCAAAGCCTTTTTTTTTTTTTTTTTTTAATGTTCATTCTGTCGCTGGATGCTGGGTGATTTTAGAAAAGACACTTGATTTCTCAGCATTTCAAACTTCCCTACTGACAAGGTAGCCAGGGATGGTATGCTCGCTGTTTAGAGAATGGCCTTTGGGGTCTGACCAATCTGCCTTGAACTTTGAACTCATTTTTAATGTAAGTGTTAAGTCAGCGTAGTAACTTATCTATGGCAAGTATGTTTCAAGAGTTTGATCAAGGGAAGTGCTTGTGAAATGCAAATTTGTATTCTTTTGCATATTTTAAAGAGGAAGAGCAGACTAATAGAGGAAAGAAGAACCTGAAATATTAATACAACTAAATTTTAAATAGTACATATAACATTATACTTATACCAAAACCAGCAGATATTACATGATAAGAAAACTCTAAACCACTATCTGTCCCTCAGAATATAAATATAAAAATCTATTACAAAATATTACTAAGACCAAACCAACAATATATAAAAATTTAACTCATCATGACCAAGTATGGTTTATCCCAAGAATGCAAGGTTGGCTTAGCATTTGAAAATTAAGCAATTATAATTCACCATATTAATAGAAAAAAAAGGAAGCCCACATCATTATCTCAGTGGATAAAGAAAAGGCATTTGTTAAAAAGCCAATGCCCATTTATGATGAAGTCTCTCAGCAGACTTGGATAAAGGGCATTTATGAAGAACCTAAAGCTAGTATTATATTTAATGATGGAAGACTGAATACATTCCCGCTAAGATTTTAACCAGTACAGTAAGGCAAGAAAAAGAAATTAAGGGCACAAAAATTGGAAAGGAAAATTAAAACTATCCTTTTACACAGAGGACATGATTATATATGTAGAAAACTCTAGAGCAGGAGTCAGCAAACTACAGCCAGATTTGATCTGTCACCTATTTTTGTATGAACTGTGACTGTGACCTAAGATGGTTTTTACATTTTTTTGCCTGTTCGAGTGTAAGATGGATAAAACTATGTTAGAAAACAGTTTGGCAATTTCTTATAATCATACACTTACCTCACCATCCAACAGTTCTCCTGGGTATAACCCAGGAATGAATGAAATAAATACATCCACACAAAAACTTGTATACAAATGTTTATAGCACCATTTGTGGGTATTTACAGTACCCCCAAATTAACCAGCTTAATTGTCTGTCAGTAGGTAGGTGAATAAACAAATCATATTCATACTGCCAAATAAGGAAAAAGAAACCACTGATACACACAGCAATATGGATAAATCTCAAAAATACGCTAAGTTAAAGAGGCCAGACACAGAAGAGTTCATACTACACTATTCCATTTACATAAAATTTTAGAACAGGCAAAATTCACCTGCAACAACAGAAAGCAAACCCGTGGTTGCCAAGGAGTAGGGGCAGGGGCAGTACTGAAAAGGAGGTAAGTCAATTTTGGGAGGGTAACGAATATCCTAAATCTGATTGGAGTTTGTAGTTCATTGTTGTGTATGTTTAGTAAAACCCAGCAAACTCGGCATCTTTAAAATGGGTTTTATTGTATGTAAGTTATGTCTCAAAGGTGACTTTAAAATAAAAAATATTATGTGTTTTTAAAAATCTGAACGTGGCCTGGGCTTCCATGGTGGCGCAGTGGTTGAGAGTCCGCCTGCTGATGCACGGGACACGGGTTCGTGCCCCGGTCCAGGAAGATCCCACATGCCGCAGAGCGGCTGGGCCCGTGAGCCATGGCCTCTGAGCCTGCGCGTCCGGAGCCTGTGCTCCACAGCGGGAGAGGCCACAGCAGTGAGAGGCCCGCGTACCGCAAAAAATAAATAAATTTTAAAAAAAAATGAACTTGGTTTGGCTTAAACTAGATTGTGAGCTTTAGCAGAACACAGGCTCTTTGGTAGGGAATTTTTTAATCTCCTGCATTTAGCTCAGTACTAGGCACCCAATAAATACTTTTGAGCAAATACCTCGAGTAAAAGATAGAAACAAGGTGACCTAATAGGCTGGGAGTAGAAGACCAAAGCTCCCTGCAGTTCAACCAGTAAGGCCCAAGGGCCGGAGTTCCAGTCTGTGCCGAGGCTGGGTGAAGCTGTTGTATATAAAGTTTTCGTTTTAGATTTGTTTATCCTAACATTGGTTTTTCTCCTGGAGAGGCATGTGTGCAATGTAATCTGTCACGGCTGGAATTATAGATAAAGTCTTTGGGACGGCAGACAGGGATTCAGACGATTAACTGTCTGTGGAGTACTTTATACAGTATAGGAGACGATTTCACTGAAGTAACGTAAGGAGCCTGTGTTGGTAGTTCTAATAAAATCAAGCCTGACTCATCCATTTGAGGACCAGGATTATGGAAATAACATCTTATGCTTCAGGCGTATTTTAAGATTGAAACAGTTATATTCATATTTACTTATGAAGAAGCAGAATTGGATGGGTAAGTAAAACTTTAACCCTGTGGAAAAAATGTAGTATCTGTATCTGGCTTCTCTGTGTTAACACTGAAGAAATCGCTTTAGGTTATACAACTCCCTAAATGTTAAGTTTCCAGTATTACCAGAGGGTACTTTTACAGAGGAGGATCATGTTTTATTTCACATCTGAAAAATAAACTTGAGTCAATGTTCTGCTTTTTAATCCCTTAAAATGTTATTGCAGTATATTTCAGAGTTTGGGGAAGTTCTTAAGTGGCCTTGCGGCTTCGTCCCTGTCAGGGAGGAGTGATTTGGTTGAATATGCGCCCCGCGTGCCCACCCCCCCAGATTTTGACTTCTTCCCCTACCCTTTGCTATTCAGCACTCTGGGAACTGCTGGGACTACAAGTAGTTAGGGCAGTCACCCCTCTGAAGTCCATCCATATTTCATCCCTGTTTCTTTTAACCCTAGTAACTCATGGGCTCATCTTTGCCTTATCATGAAGCATTTGGTTTTTTGGCTTGTTTGGATCAAGAGATGTGTTTAATCCAGGGGTTGCACTGTTGTATTCTTACTTACATTGTGTTCTTGTAACTGGACATAGATGTATCCTTGAAGAGAGAAGAAAATTGACCCCCACCTATGGAATGTTTGCAATTAGTTGGTACTTAATCGATACACACCAGACCTGGTATTTTGGCAGATGGGACTACTTTCTTCTGGTAGAGGGTCTTATGGGGTTGGTTCAGCCTTCCTCTGGCAGCCTTCCTCTCAGGTAGTTTAAAAAAAAAAAAAAAAAAAAACAGATCAGGATTTCTTGGGGTGTAGTTGGTAGACTACCTTCCTCAGGATCATCCGTTATGTCTGCTTGTGAAAAATTAATCCTAAAATAGAATTAGGAGAGGAAAAACCTACATTTGGCAGTCACCATAGTAATAATTGTTTAGGGCACGAATCACCAATGGCTGCTAAAACTAGTGGATAAGGATGATGAGAAACAGGATATTTACATAATCTATTTACATAGTCTCAAAGTATCTCCCTACAAGATGTTATTAATTACAGAAGGGAAACAAGAGGCTTTACGGTGGGAAAACCTGATACACACCACCTAAATCAAGTGTTCTAAGTTAAAGTTAACAGTAGTGGGACAAATCAATATGATGTGCCTTTTCCCACTTTCCCCTCCCCCTCAGTTTAACATGCATAGATGAATTTGAATAAGCTAAAATTTAGGCATAATTTCCTTCCCTCTGTTCCTTTCTGTGCATAAAATATCTTAACCAGTATCTCTGGACCATGATTTCCAAAATGGAGCAAAAGCTTTGGTTGACTTTCAGACTATACTATATGGTATAATATATCAGCAGTTTTTGACTGGTGTATTTCTGTACCTTGACAACATACAGATACCTTTGATCTTACCTAGCTAGGTCACTTGCCTAGCTGTTTGCCTCTCTGTACAAATATCTGTTTTAAAGTTTTGAACAGTATGACTTTTTTGGTTCCTAGATGGGGTTCTTGTAAAGAACACAGACCTTCCAAAAATATTCATACAGACCTACATAGGATTTGTTAGGGCTAATTGGCATCTACCAGTGTATTGCTGTATGACCTGCATGTCTCCTGCAGTATATTAGTCACCACCAACACTTGATCCATTTCCTTGATGAACTTACTCTGCAGATATCAGTGCTTTCAGTGGTCTGGTGCTCAGTGTGATTCTGCAGTCACCGTTTGTAAGGTCACCATTTCTAGAAGAGTGAAGGCTCCCCTCCATGGGTTGCCTTGCGTGTAAGATGTTGACAGATCACCAGAGACTATGTCAAACACCTTTTACCTTCTTATGAGAACATGTTTTATCCTCCTATTAAAGTTTATTTTAAATAGACAAATTTGGAATTGAAAACAGGCAACTTTTTTCTCATTTATAATTTATTAATAAGCAGAGGGAGAAGGCAGAGATCCATTTAACTTCAGAGCCCAGAATTTTAGTCTTTCATATTGACTAGTTTGGAAAGGGTCATTAATATTCTGATGCCTGTATTTTGCATTTATTAACAGAATTTTAAATTTAAAAAGTTATTTTATTACAATGATTTTATTGACAATATAGTGGCTTAGTTTGATAAATATTATTTTCTTTCAATCATTGCTTTAAAAATCGTATGGACTTTTAAAAATGAAAGCATCTAAGTTGTGTAAAATATTTACAATTATGCCTAATATGTATGGCATAATATTTAAAAAGGGTTCTCAAATGATTCAACCTAATGTAAATGGCATTTTACCTCAGAGCGATGTGGCTAATGGTAATAGCATTGTCCCAACGCCTTAAAGGAGAAAACACCAGAAGGGTCAGGCACACACTCTCCTGAGGCCCTTTCTGTGGCTGTGCTCCAAACAAAGTTACATTTATAGATATCTCAGGGGGAAAAAAATTATTCTGCTGCCAATGAGAAGTTAAATCGGACAGTCTGTTAATGTGAAGAAATGTTGCCTGAAACATAGACATCTACTTGTAATGTACATCAAGGTGGATTAGTGAGTGAACCTATAGCATTATTGCCAGAATTATAAGAAAGGCACCTGTGAATGAAATTATCATGATGTAATAAAAATAAAATATGGCAATGTGTGTTAATGTTTTTAAGGCAAGTTTATTGAGGCATAATTTACATACAATAAAATGTACCCTTTTAGTGAGTAGTTCTATGAGTTTTGCAAATGAATACAGTCAAGATTTAGAACATTGGGACTTCCCTGGTGGTTCAGTGGTTAAGAATCCGCCTGCCAATGCAGGGGACACGGGTTCGATCCCTGGTCCGGAAAGATCCCACATGCCACGGAGCAACTAAGCCCGCGAGCCACAACTACTGAAGCCCGCGTGCCTAGAGCCCGTGCTCCGCAACAAGAGAAGTCACCGCAATGAGAAGCCTGCGCACCGCAACCAAGAGTGGCCCCCATTCGCCGCCAACTGGAGAAAGCTCAGCAACGAAGACCCAACTCAGCCAAAAATAAATAAATTTTAAAAAGATTTAGAACATTTCCATCATCCCAGAAAACGTTGTGTAAAAGGGTTTTCAAAAGGTGGCTGTGAGTCGTCTTTGAACAAACAACCGTGTGACACAGCAAGCACTTTGCCACTGAGACTGTGACTCCATGATGGGGTGATCCCCAGTGCTCCTCTTTGGCTGCACTGTCTGCGAGGGTGGCAGCTTGATACCTCTTCAACATAAGATATTTCCAATTTGACAAACTCGTAGAGTCCACCTGCTTCTCAGTCCCAATGGAGAATCCCTGGAGCTCTGTGTTCTAGTGAAAAACAGTGTTTGCAACTGCTCTCATTGCTAAAATTTTTTTTTTTTTTTTTTTTTTTTGCGGTACGTGGGCCTCTCACTGTTGTGGCCTCTCCCATTGCGGAGCACAGGCTCCGGACGCGCAGGCTCAGCGGCCATGGCTCACGGGCCCAGCCGCTCCGTGGCATGTGGGATCCTCCCGGACCGGGGCACGAACCCGCGTCCCCTGCATCGGCAGGCGGACCCTCAACCACTGCGCCACCAGGGAAGCCCTCATTGTTAAAATTCTATAGCTGTGGGTTTTAAAGTTTATGCAAGAGTGGACATTTATATTTTGTTTTGGTTTTTTTGTTTTATTTTGTATTTATTTGGCTGTGCAGGTCTTAGTTGCGGCAGCCTTGCTCCTTAGTTGCAGCTCACTGGCTTCTTAGTTGCGGCATGCATGTGGCATCTAGTTCCCTGACCAGGGATCAAACCCGGGCCCCTGCATTGGGGGCGTGGAGTCTTAACCACTGTGCCACCAGGGAAATCCCGACATACATGTTTTAAGTATTCAACATTTATCGTTACTTTGTTAGTTTAGGTTTAGGTTTGCAAAATTGATACTTTAAGAGAAAATTTTAAAACTTCTGGAAAACAAATGAGGTACCCTACCAGGAATGCACAGTCTAGGCAGCCTAGCCTTTTAAAGATGACAATAACAGAGAAAACAGATTAGGTTGCTGTGCTGCTTATTTATGATTTTTTATGTCAAAAACACAACTATATATTCAAAATGATTTGCATGAATCAGTTTTGTTTTAGAATAACATTTTGCAAATATAATTACTTAGTTGTCATTATTTATTCTTTTCACTGTTAAGTATTAATGATCATTCTCTAACGTAATTCTGGTTTGCCTGATACGCTTAAAAGGAAAAGAACAATTTCCTTTCTTAGTGTTAAAATTCCCACCAGGCCTGTGGTCTTTGGGTTAACTTTACCAAAGCAATTAAAGCTATTACAAGGACACAGTTTTTATTTGGCCAGATAGAGAACCCCAACCTGTTTGTTTCTAGGTTAGAGAAAATGCATTAATTTGTTTAGCACTACTAGTGTCTCTAAATCTTCCCTTTACTGTAACAGCAAATGAAAGTGGGCGAGCCAATTTCTTGGCTGTGAAGCCACTCCCAGGGTAATTGATCAAACTGGCAGGGACTTAGCTTGCCTGCTGCTCTACTAAAACCATCTCAGCCAGGATTCTCCCAACTGGTATTTGATCACCGTTGGCCCTTCTTTATACCAAAGAATACAAGTATAAACTGAATATAACTAAGTTTTAAAAGAGAGATGTCAGCCACTTATTTACCCTAGCTCCTAAGGGGAAAATAGTATTTTCCTGAAGAGTAGTTTCCTAAAATATAGGCATCTCTGCTCCTAAAATCTTTTGGCTTTCTGCAGAAATTTTTTTTTAGTCTTTGCAACTATTTATATTTGCTAATTTACCAGTGCTTACTCTACTTAGCTGTACTATCAACCTCATTTTTAAATTATGTTTGCAAAGTTAATTACACTTATCTGTAAATGGAAAAATCAGAATAAGTATTTCACATTAACATAATAGCTTTAGAAAAGTAACTTGCAGCCTTTTATTGCAATATTAAGTAACAAATGGTCACTTTGGAAGAGCCAAATTCGATTTCAGTGCTTTTTTTTAATAAACATAATAGACTTGTAGCAATATGCCATGCTTCTGTATTGTGATTGTGGTAGGCAGAGTAATGCTTCTCTCCCCAAAGATAGGAAGTCCTAATACCTGGAGCTTGTAAATGTTACTTTATTTGAAAGAGGTCTTTATCGGTGTAATTAAATTAAGGGCCTTGAATGTGGGAGATGATACTGGATTATCCAGGTCAGCTGTAAATGCCTTCACAAATGTCCATAGAAGAGAAGCAGAGGGAGATTTGACACATGTTCAGAAGAGAAGGCAGGGTGAAGGTGGAGACAGAAATAGCAGTGTTGGGGCCACAAGCCTAGGTAAGCCAGCAACCACCAGAAGCTGTAAGAGGCAAAGAACAGATTCTTCCCTTCAACCTCTGGGATGAATATATCTCAGCTTACAACCTTGAGTTTAGTCAAATGAAGCTAATTTCAAATTTCTAGATTCCAGAACTAGGAGAGTATAAATTTCTGTTGTTCTAAGGAACACTAGGTTTATGGTGAGTTGTTATAGCAGGCATAGGACACTAATACAGGTTTTGATACCAGGAGGTGGGGTGCTGATTTAACAAATACCTAAAATGTGGAAGTGGCTTTGGAATTGGATAACAGGTAAAGGCTGGAAGAATTTTGAGGCACATGATAGAAAAAGCCTAGATTGCCTTAAGCTGACTGTTGGTGGAAATAATAGACATTAAAGGTGCTCCCAGTGAGAGCTCGGAGGAAGTGATGAATATATAACTGAAAACTAGAGGAAAATTGATCCTTGTTAAATAGAGGGAGAAAACTTAGATGAATTGTCTCCCACAGTTGTGTAGGAAGCATGTAAATGATGGACTTGGTATTTAGCTGAAGAGATTTCCAAGCAAAGTGTTGAAGATGTGGCCTGGTTTCTTCTTGCTGCTCATAGTAAAATGCGAGAGGAAAGACATAAATTGAGGGAAGGACTCTCAAGCAAAAGCAAACCACAACTTGAGGATTTGGAAAATTCTCAGCCTATCCAGATCACAAAAGACAGTAAGATTAGAAGATTCATTGCTAGGTAAGTGTGCTCTGGAAAGAATGCCAGGGGTGTAGGTGCACAGTCTTTAGTACTGAAGGGATTAGATGTGTGACTCATGGGTCCCATCAACCATCTCAGCAGAATACTGGAATGGAGATAGGATCATCCAGGAAAGATCTTTGGAGGACCCTCTTTTTTAATGGCATGAATATACAGGAGACCTGCAAGGTTTTTGAGAATATTATATCAGCAGCGACAATGCCAGTTTGACTGAAAGGGACAGAGACGACAGGGTGAAACATAAAAAAGCTGCTCGACTTCCAAAGTTCCATAGTCAGAAAACAGGCTTATAAAACTACCTGGGTGCAAATATGTGCTACCCTTCAAGAAAAAGGAAAAATTACACCAACGGTAGAGCCTCAAGCCACAGAATATTATTCCCAGGCCTTGAAACCTTGTCCCCACTGGATTTTGAAATTACTTAGGCTGGGTGGCTCCTTCTCCTTCCATTTTTCTCCCTTTTAAAATAGGGATGTCATAAGTGAATTGTCTCCCACAGTTGTGTGGAAAGCATGTAAGCAATGAACTTGGGTTTTGTTTTTTGGTTTTTTTTTGCGGTACGCAGGCCTCTCACTGTTGTGGCCTCTCCCGTTGCGGAGCACAGGCTCCAGACGCGCAGGCTCAGCGGCCATGGCTCACGGGCCCCACCACTCCGCGGCATGTGGGATCTTCCCGGACCAGGGCACGAATCCATGTCCCCTGCATCGGCAGGCGGACTCTCAACCACTGCGCCACCAGGGAAGCCCAACCTTTTCCTTTAAACATTGTATTCTTAGACAAAAAAACCCTGTCCTTTAGCTCACTTCCTTTGTACTGGCCCCCTAAATAATTCTTCGTCTTTATTAAAAACTATTTGTTGGTCTTGCCACTTTCTCTATACCTCGAGCAACCCCACCGTTGATATACTAAATTCACATGGTCTGAGAATAGGGCAGGTAGGACTCCCCATCGAAAAATCAGAACGCCGTATCTAGAAGAAAGGTAAAAAGATGCTAGGTGGCACAAGCAACAGGTGTCCATTATATAATGCTTGCAACACTGCGTATTTCCAGTGTATTGGGTTGGCCAAAAAGTTCGTTCAGTTTTCAAGTTAAAAACTAAAAGACACTTTTCATTTTCACCAAGAACTTTATTGAACAATGTATTTATTAACCGAATGAACCTTTTGGCCAACCCAATATTATGATTACTATTTGCTTGCTTGAAATAAATAGCCCTGAATATTCTAATTATATTAATAGATTCTAAGGAATTTGTCTCATAAAAGCCATGCCTAGTCAATTAAATATAAATACATGTTTATTTAGTGAAAGGATAACTTCTAATTGCGCTCTAGGTAGTTCAGGGAGTTCCCCAGTCTTCTAAGAGGAAGGCCAAATACAACATCATCAAAAATGAAAGAAAGGAAACAGGGGACCAATCTTAGGTAAACTTTAAGTGCTTATAAAGTAATTAAGGCTTGGGATTGTTCAGTCAGTTCTTTCTTCTCTGGAGCGTGTTGGTGTATTTGTAATTGTGAGCCATCTGTCCTCCTGCCCAGTAGGCTTCTGGGACACCTCCTTTCCCTTACAGCAGGTAAAATGTTAAGGACATGTAAACTGATTTTAATAATAGAGCAGAATGTAATTAGAAAGGCAGATCTGCTATAGAAACATTGTACCATGCATTACAAAATTAAATGTAAATAATTTGGATTAGAGCCACACCACTGGGTGTTTCTAGTAGCATAAATAACAGATTTGGTTGTGTAAAAATAACTTCGTGAACATTCCTCTGTCCTTTGTTTTGAATGTTTGTGAAATGTTTTACTCTGTCTCCAGCACCCTTTACAGCCAAAATGTGGGAAGAGTTGGTTAAATGTATTGTATTTAAACATAAAGATGGATGGCGATGATTTGGATTTGCTTTGAGTTGATTTTCTGATGGTTGTGATGGATTTTGCTCATGCTATCTGTATTCTCACCTGGTCTTACTTTTATACTTAGATTTGGCCAGGTCTGAGTGTAATCTACTATGAGACTGAGGTGGTTTTTAACCTCAAGGTTTCTTTTTCTGTGGTTATTTTGGCCACTGTTTATTTAACTCAAGGTACAGCACGTTAATACTCCTGATCAAATTCTAAGGGCAGTACATTTCTATTCTGTCATAATCACAGTGGAGAATTAAACACATATTTATGAACCAGAATAAGGATTCAACAGTTACCTGTGATAAAGGGTAGTAATGCCTTATTTATGACATTACTACACTGTGACATTGGCAAGTTCTGAAATAGTTTAAAAATGTCTCTCTTGTCTTCTAAATAGAAGGGAAATGGGCTCCATACAATTAAACACATCTCAGTGTGAACCTAAGTGTGAAAAATATCTTCACACAGGGTAGTTTAATTTTTAAAGTTCTTCCATACACTAATGGCATACAATTTAGTTTAACAGCTCGGTGTGTTATAATCAAGAGTGTGAATAGGCAATCAAATACTCCTGTGAAATTCTGCTTCCCAGAGAATTCGTGGCGGGCCTGTTGCTGTGGCACAGCCTCACCTGGGACTTGTTTAGCTGCTTTCTCAATCAGATGTATTGACAATAGTGAGCTTAGAAACAGAAATCTGCATAGAAAATTCAGAATGGAGAAATCCAGATAGATAAATGAAGCAATATAGCACTTCTGTTCTGACTTGCACTTACAAGTTCTTGTTTGTGATCCCAAGAGTTTTAAGATCCACTGAAGACATTGCTCTCTCTCTGTAAAGTGAGCTGGACATCACAGAAGGCCCTGTTTATCAGATGGGAAACCATAGAGAAGATGTCTCTAAAAAGCTGCAAACTAGATTCCCTTCATCCACAGCTGCTTCCCTGGAACTTGAGACCACTACGGTAGTACTTAACAGTGCCATCTTATTTAGATAATGCCAAAGAAAGACTGATGAGTCACAGTTATTAAATTGAAGGAGGTGATCACATCAGAGTACAATAACAAGCCAGGCAGCGAGACCTTTGATGGATTCCTTAGGCTTGTATTGTTCTTAAGAGGTTGTTATCTTCCTCTCTTCACCTGGAAATCAATTTCATTGCTACACTCTGTAGGTCATGGTGTGAGGCTGAAAGACAGTGACAGAGAGCACCAACTCTGGAGTCACGCCTCTTAGCTTCATCTTCCTGCTCTGCCATCTGCCAGGTGTGTGACCTTAGACACTCACGATCTGCATCTCAAAAATGAGAGTAGTGATACGGTGGGGTGGTTATAAAAATTAAATAAGAGATACTTAGCACGTAGAAGTCATTCATTGGTTATTAGTTGTACTCACCATGTATGATATGCATGGAAAGCATTAGTACAGTATCTGGCTCGTAGTAAGCACCTAATAAATAATAGCTAGTAATACTAGTATATTATAATTCCTTAAGTGAATCTCTGCTAGAGTCTTATTAGATTATAAGAGAATGGTTAAAATTTGGTGTATTCAATCATAAAACAATTGTACTCATATGAATGAAAAGGGGTGGAGAGCCAGAAACCATCCAAACCATTCTATATACTGTCCTGGAGTGCAAGGGTGCCAGGCTAGAGTCATCAGCCCAGCAGCCTTTACAATGAACAAGTCATTGTTCTTAAATTAAACCCAGCTAACTATGTGCTGTTCTAAAACTCTGTGCTGTTCAAACTAACTTACTGTATGCTGTGAGAAAATGCTAAGGTTGGCCAAATTATGTATTTTTACCTACCATCTGATATTCTTGACTTTCATTACACAATACTGTTAAAATGTTTTATTTTAATTAGAAACACATTAGTTTATTTTAAAAGATAAGTGTCACAGATGTGTACTTAAAGTGATCATTTAGGTTTAGTTTCAAGGAGAGTAGTGAGAGAGAGCCATAGCCTGCCACATGGTGGTATTTCCACGCCCTTTCATTCACTCTGCTGATGGGCTCAGAAGGTCTCCTCTGGCAGACTGAGTTATCTTTCCTTCCCAAAGGGACCAGCCTTCTCATTCTTACACATGCATGCAGCAGGCATGGTCCCAGGCACTGAGGCTGGTGCACCTCTGAGGCAGGTGTAGCCCAGTGGACTAGCCTCTGCTTTCCTGAGCCTCGGGCCTGGACAGGCACGCGGACCGAACCTGATGCTCTGCCGACCACCTGCACCAGGCATTCGGCTCGGAGGTAGCATCCTCTGGGCACATCAACTTCTGCTTTTAGGAGAGAAGACAGTTACGGAGTTCAGCTCCATCTTTCTCATGTCTGTTAACTGTAGGTATGAGTTGTTGGCATGACAATTACTGATCAGAATATCTTCAAAAAACAAAAAGAAAAAGCTGTTTTTCAGTATTTTCATAAAATAGACACAAGGAAGGAAATTTCTTTTTCTTGGCCGCGCTGCTTGGCTTGCAGTATCCCAGTTCCCCGACCAGGGACCAAACGTGAGGCTGTGGCAGTGAAAGCGCTGAGTCCCAACCACTGGACTGCCAGGGAATTCCCAGGAAGGAATTTTTTTTTTAATTGAGATGTAATTGACATATAACTTTATATTAGCTTCAGATGTACAACATAATGATTCAATATATGTATATATTGTGAAATGATCACCATAGGTCTAGTGTTAAGGAATTTCTTAATAGAGTCAGATGATGGGAAATATTGAATAAAGATTTTGGGTTTATTGAATCAGTATCTGAGTATTAAAGAACAACTTAACATATTTATCCACCATCCCCGTATTGTTCATTGGCATTCGTCACGCTGACTATAGAAATCATACATTTTAATTTTGTGAGGGTCCCTAAATTTGCTAAAATTACTTGTTTTGAAATTTAATAAATAGAAAATAGAGCATATGATACTAGCAAGAAGCAACCGCTCTTTTCTCAGTTGTTTGTCATGAGTGGTGCTTCAGCCACCACTTTCTTCTTGTGATATATAAAATTGGATCCTCTTTATATGAGGTTTGAGAAGAGAAAACAAAAAATGACAGAGCAGAGCTATTGAGAACAGAATATGATCAGAAGGTGAAAGAAGTAAATTATTAACTGAATGGTATAATAGCATGGTACAATACTAAGAGCTTGATAAAAATGGAATCCAAGGCATCTCCTTATAGTCCAGATTACTTTATTTTTTTCTCCACTTAGGAATTGAAAATACTGTATATCCCCAAATTTTTGGCAAGTGAACCTATTAGGGAAGAACATGGTGCTTTTTTCAGATGTATATTTGTTACTATATAATGCCCAACTCTCTAAAAACAGCTTTATGCAGCATTTAACAATTCCTCTGTGATGTGGGTGTTATCCCCATTTTACAGACAGTTAAACTGGGGCTTATAGATGTTAAAGTGACTTTTCAGTATCATTTAGCTAGTAAGTGACAGAGCCTAGAATCAGATCCAGGTTGGAGTGCAAGTCTTAGAATCCTTCCATCTTTGTTGTAATCTACCTCTAAGCACATGCTTCTAAAGAGACTTACAAGTTTTTAAGCTCTAGGACCTGGGTAAGCAAAACTCTGACTCACAGTCCAAATCTGGCCCCTGCCTGTTTTTTTGTAGCCTGCAAGCTAAATGTTTTTTGTTTCTTTACCTTTTTTAATGGTTTAAAAATAATTAGAAGAAGGTGATTTCATGACACCTGAAAATTAGATGAATTTCAATTTTCAGTGTTCATAAACAATATCTTATAAGTTTGCTTAAATTTGAAACAAAATTTTGGATTTTTTAAAAAGTATATAGAAGCAATCCAGGTATTATCCACTGATGGATGAATATATAAACAATTGTGGTATATACAAACAATGGAACATTATTCAGCCTTAAAAAGGAAGGAAATTCAGACACAAGTTACAGCATTGATGAAGCTTGACAACATTATGCTAAGTGACAAAAGCCAGTCACCAGTGACAAATATTGTATGGTCCCACTTATACAAGCTACCTAGAAGAGTTAAATTCATAGAGACAGAAAATAAAATGGTGGTTGCCACAGGCTGAGTGGAGGGAGGAATTTGGAATTATTGAGTATGGTGTTTCAGTTTAGGAAGATGAAAAAGTTCCGGAGATGGATGGTGGTGATGGTTCCATGACAGTGTGAATGTACTTAATGCCACTAAGTTGTACACTTAAAAATTGTTTAAATGGTAAATTTTGTGTTATGTATATTTTACCCTAACATGATTTAAAATTGAAAGTTAAGTGTAGGGTCCTCTTCCAGAATTTATTTCCAAAAGGTGTGTTGATACATAGAATTTGTAAGAAAGATTATGTGGATTTGATTTTTATGGTTACACTGAGCATAAGTTGTTCTTTCCTTACCTATTTGTTAAAAGTTTTTGGAAAAAAATTCATTAAAACTATAGAACTAGCTGAGAAGCACCTTTCTAAAGATACCAATTCTTTATTTAAAGAGTTATAAGAGAAATATATACATAGAATTCATTATTAATCAGTTCATTATACATTTATTTTCATGTAAAGTATTTATTACTGCTATCATGTATTTCATGCCCTTTATGAAAACTAATTCTTAAAACATGCTCTTTTTAAATAGGTCAGAATGGGAGCCTTTAACTAGTAGTAAAAATTAGGTTCTTAGTGTGGTTTTAAATGAAAAAACAATTCTTATTCTATTGTATTTGTAAAAACTAGTAACAAATGAATACCCAAGTTTAAAAAAATTAAATATTCACCTAAAAAGTATGAAATAAAAAGTAAACTACCCTACAAACGTCCAGTCCATTTTCCCAATGGTTAAAACTTTACCTGGTTAAGTTTCTTGAGTGTACATCAAGAAAAAAAGGTTTTCTGCTTACTCCAGCATCTGTCATTTTTAGAAAAACAACTGCATAGCTTTATTTTCCTGGGTAATCTTTCTTATAGATTATTCCACACCAGCACATGTGTGTTTACTTCAGCCTTTTCTAGCAATTGCATGGAGTCCCATCTTAGAGAAGTATGTAATATATTTAACCAGTCCCTCGTTGATGTATGTTAGCTTGTTTACAGTTTTATTTGATTGGTTGGTTTTGTGTACCTTTCCAAGTATATCCAAAGTCTCAGCATTAGAACTGGTGGGCCAGGGCTTCCCTGGTGGCCCAGTGGTTAAGAATCCGCCTGCCAATGCAGGGGACACGGGTTCGAGCCCTGGTCCGGGAAGATGCCGCGGAGCAGCTAAGCCCGTGTGCCACAATTACTGAGCCTGTGCTCTAGAGCTGGCGAGCCACAACTACTGAGCCGGCATGCCACAACTACTGAAGCCCACGCACCTAGAGCCCATGCTGTGCAACAAGAGAAGCCCGTGCACTGCAACGAAGAGTAGCCCCCACTCTCCACAACTAGAGAAAGCCCGTGCACAGCAACAAAGACACAACGCAGCCAAAAATTTAAAAATTAAAAAAAAAAAAAACACTGAATGATAAAATTTAAAAAAAAAACAAAACTGATGGATCAATAGGTCGGTACACTTTTTTTTTCTTTGGATATTATTAAATTGCCCCCACAAGAGTTTGCACCAATATACATCCCCATAGCACCTTTTCTCCATGCCCTTACCAGTGCCAAGAACTTGTAAATCTAAGTGCTATTGCTCATTGTTTGAATGGGTCATTAGAATACTATTGAATACTTCAGAGTACTTTAATAACTTCAAAAAGGTAAAAACATCTATCCTCCTCTCAATCAGAATACCATTTTCCAGGAATTAGATTGTTTCCTAAGCAGGATCTGTCCTGGTACTATTTAAACAGAATTTTTTTAGCCCTTTTATTCTTCTCTTCTTAGCTTTGGGGGTTAGATTTTAATTAAGGAATTCATATGCTAGCTACAAGTGAAACAATACAAAGAAGATAATAAAAGAAGATTAAATAAATAAATGAAAGAAGATAAATGTAAATAATATCTTGACCCCTTTTTCATTCCCACCCTCCTGAGGTAACCAATCTTCCTGATCTGCTATATTCCTATCATAGTTTTCTCCATGCTCAAACTAACACATATAGAGGTTTTTAATTTTATTATTTTGCTGTGTTTTACTCAGCTGTTCAACTGGCTTTTTCACTTAATTGCATGTAATGGTCTTTCTGAGGCAACAGATAAAGGTCCAGCTCATTCTTTTTAACAACCACATATATAGTAGTTATTACATGTAGTGTGGAGATTCCATAGTTTGTTAAAATATTGCCATATAGATAGATTTTTAAATTGTTTCTAACAATGCTACAATTAATATTTTATGTATACAGTTGACTTTATTTCTGCAGAGTATATATCCAAAAGTGGAATTGCAAGCTCATGGGGAATATATATTTTTAATTTTAAAAGAGGTTACCAGATTATAATAGCAAATCACGCTAACATGAACAATATGTGTCTGTGTTCTTTTCTCCAAGTGTTCCTCCCCAGCCCTGGATGGGACACTTTGAAAATATTTGCCAATATGATGAAAACCAGCATCTTGGTACTTGATTTTCTTTCTCCTTATGAATGAAATTGAACATTTTTTCTGATATTTTAATTAGCATTTACATTTCATCTTAGATGGATTGCTTGTTGATACTCTTCCTATTTTTACTATGTGTAAATTTGTTTATATGAGATTTTAAATGTGTGTTATATGTTAGGTGTTAAAAATGTTTCTCTCTTGCTCTCTTTTTTTGGGCATTTGACTTTGCATGAGCTTTTGGAGTATGAAGTTTTATTTTTATGAAGTTAAATATGCTTATTTTATCCCTTATGATTTGGCAGTTTCTTGTCTTCTTTAAGGAGGTCTCTATCATCCCAAGTTTATAAAAATATTCTCCTAACCCTTCTACACTGTTGGTGGGAATGTAAGTTGGTACAGCCATTATGGAAAACTGTATGGAGGTTCCTCAGAAAACTAAAAATAGAATTACCATATGATCCAGCAAGCAATCCCACTCCTGGGCATATATCCAGACAAAACTCTAATTCAAAAAGATACATGCACCCCTATGTTCATAGCAGCACTGTTCACAATAGCCAAGACATGGAAACAACCTAAATGTCCATCAACAGATGAACGGACAAAGAAGATGTGGTACATATATACAATGGAATACTGCTCAGCTGTAAATAAGAATGAAATAATGCCATTTGCAGCAACATGCGTGCAACTAGAGATTATCGTACTAAGTGAAGTAAGTCAGAAAGAGAAAGACAAATACCATATGATATCACTTATATGTGGAATCTAAAATATGACATAAATGAACCTATCTATGAAACAGACTCACGGACATAGAGAACTGACTTGTGGTTTCCAAGGGAGAGGATGGATTGGGAGTTTGGGGTTAGTAGATGCAAACTATTACATTTAGGATGGATAAACAAGAAGGTCCTACTGTATAGCATGGAGAACTATATTCAATATCCTCTGATAAACCATAATGGAAAAGAATATTTTTAAAAAGAATACATATATATGTATAACTGAATCACTTCGCTGTACAACAGAAATTATCACAACATTGTAAATCAACTATACTTCAGTTTTTTTAAAAAAAGATACTGAAAAAAATATTCTCTTAGGTCATCTTTTTATATAGTGGGTTTTTTCCCCTACATTTGTTATAGAACGTGTGTGTGTGTGTGTGTGTTTTCCCTTTGTTTTCCCTTTGTGTTTCCCTTTGTTTTCCCTAATTATACCAGCAGTTCTTTTCCCATTGAATGAAATTCTACCTTTGTCGTAATTACTAAGTTCCCATATATACTAGCATCTGGCTCTTTATTCTTATTACATTCCAGGGCTTTATTTGACTTGGGAAAAAATGTTTTAAAGCAATAAAGTCAATACAGTTCTAAATATAACCTTCAGGAATAGAAAATGAGACAACCTTATTTTTTTCAGCTTCCTGTAACGGAAAGAGCAAGAATTTAGAGTTCCATTTCCAGCGCTCCACTTCCTAATTATGTGACCTTGAGCAAGTCATTTATTTTGCCTCTCCCAGGCTATGATTGCTCAACTCAATAGTGGCCGGCACTTTTGTAAGGATTAGAGAAAAAAATATGTAGAGTGCCTGACCCACAGTTGGCCTTCATTCGGTGGTACCTAGTATTACCACTAGTGTTAGGACTTAACAAAAAATAAGAAAGTAAGACATTTAATATCAAGTTATGTCTGCTCTAAACATAAGCAGATGTGTCACTTCGTGAGTATATATCATGTGCAAGAGAAAAAGAATTCTAAATATGGTAATTTAAAGATTCTTTCAGGCAAGTAAATTAGTGTGAACAATAAAAATAATGTAATGAAGTCTGGCACCTTTTTCTAAGAACTTTTTTCTTTTTCTTTTGTTTCTACTGAGAGCCATACAGACCTAACACAAGTAAAAAAGTAACCTTATTTGTCCACTTTTTTTTTTAACATCTTTATTGGAGTATAATTGCTTTACAATGGTGTGTTAGTTTCTGCTTTATAACAAAGTGAATCAGTTATACATATACATATGTTCCCATATCTCTTCCCTCTTGCGTCTCCCTCCCTCCCTCCCTCCCACCCTCCCTATCCCACCCCTCTAGGTGGTCACAAAGCACCGTAACTTGTCCACTTTTTTAGCTAAGTAAGGAAAATACAGCTATTGGGAACAACAAATTTTAAAATTAAAACAAATTTTAATTGCTTTTCTTTTTAGCTCACCTGTAGAAGAGCTGGATGTTAGAGGAGAAAGCAGGAGAGTCAGAGAAAAACAGAGGACACTGAGTATAGAAACACTTGTGGACCTGAAAATAAGGATGGTCATGAGTCTAGATGCAGACACATTGACGTGCCCCAGTTCTGTCCTAAGGCTTTAATGTTTCCTGTAGGTTAGAGATGTCCTGTGGTTATCAATAATACATTGATTTTTCTTAACCTTATTTCTCAAGAACCCCAGGACAATTTCTGGAGGTTTAGAAACAAATGATGTTAGTGAAGCCATACAGGTAAAATGTAAAAATCGAAAAGTTAAAAAGGAAAAACAATTGAATACCACTTATACCTCTTGGGCTGGGTAACAAGACTTCTCAGGGAACCATTTAACTGACTAGGGCACAGCTCATAAATGTATATTCTTATTCTAGTTACCTCCGCGCTTCCCCACACTTTAGTCTTAAAATATCTGCGAAGCAGAAAGAACAGCTGTAGAAGTAAGCCTAGTAATTTAAAAAGTATAATCGTAAGACAAGCGCTACCTGCACTAGACAGTATTTGTTTTCTTTCCCCATTACACTTCATTAAGTTACTAACCAAACCTTAAATTAATCATTTTGAAAATTAGCCTCTTATTCCCTAGCGCTATTTATTAGACCTACTGAAGAAAGGAAGATTCAATTTTGCGTTGTTTTTGTTTCTCTTATCCTTTTCATATTCTTTGTTGTGTTTGCAACAACTAGTCCACAGAGAGGAAGTGGGAGGTTGGTCATTTATTCCTCTCACTTTTCCATTTCAGCAAATAATGATTTATATGCATTATTATCATCTGCACAGTCAATTAGCTCTCAAATAAACATCTAACATTAGGTGATATGCATCGCTAGTCTTACTAATTTTGAAATATTTAGGTACTAGAAAACCAGATAAATTATTAATGTTAAGTCATTATTATTTTTCATAATTTCTTAGTGAATTTTTTTTTAATGTCTAATCGGGCTTCCCTGGTGGCGCAGTGGTTGAGAGTCCGCCTGCCGATTCAGGGGACACGGGTTCGTGCCCCGGTCCGGGAAGATCCCACATGCCGCGGAGCGGCTGGGCCCGTGAGCCATGGCCGCTGAGCCTGCGCGTCCGGAGCCTGTGCTCCGCAACGGGAGCGGCCACAACAGTGAGAGGCCCGCGTACCGCAAAAAAAAAAAAAAGTCTAATCAGTTATTCAAGACATTACATTTTAAGGGAAATCTCCTTGTGTTTTTGATGTTAATTCTACCAAAAACCTACCTTGTTGGAAAATGACAGCAGGAGTTGTCGCTGACAACTGACACTGACACCGACACCAGGCATCCATTTTTCATGTTGTAGCTCTTTTACTGAATATTTGTTTGACTACTAGTAAGCATAAATTAGTAAAACCTCAACTAACAGAAGGCTTATCTAGCACTTATATTTATGCACACATATATTCATACACACACATTCTACTTTTAGGAGAGAAGGTAAATGGAAATAAAAGAAGGCATTTCTAGTTTAATAATTTAAAGTGTCTTTGGACTGGTGGACAGGTTTTCAAAAATGTCATGCCAAGGCTGGGAAACTCCTGATTTTCTGAGAGGCAGGGTATGACGCCTGAGAGATCAGGGAATTTGGCAGATGGAAACAGGTATAAGCAAGTGAGGGGTGGGGAAGCAGTGGCATGGAGTAAGTCATAGTAACAGCATTAAGCTACTGTGCCACTGAAATTATGCATGTTATTTTTTTTAAAAAAAGAACCTATTTGCCCATGTCACCATGAATAATATGAAATCCCTGATAGAGCTGATTTATTTTTTTAATTTATTTATTTGTTTATTTATTTTTGGTTGTGTTGGGTCTTCGTTGCTGCGTGCAGGCTTTCTCTGGTTGTGGCGAGCGGGGGCTACTCTTCATTGCAGTGCGCGGGCTTCTCATTGCGGTGGCTTCTCTTGTTGCGGAGCACGGGCAGAGCTGATTTATTGAAAGCAGTCAACAAAATTTAGGGAAACACAGGTTCTAGTTACAGCTCTGCCTTCATATCGCTCTGTGACTTTAAAGGTAGCAAATCCTTTTTTACCACTGATTTTTCTAATTTCCGTTACCTGCGTTGTAAGCATGTGATTATTATTACATTTGAAATGCTTTAAGACCTCATAAAGGGCCAACCATAATATATTATGCCTGTCATTATATAAAAATACTTAGGAATCAATCAGTTTAAAAATTTATGTGATCGATTATAACATACGAAATAAAGTGTACTGTGTAAAATCCACCCAGAATGAATTAGCAGGATTTTCTTGTCTTGGTCTTGTAAGAAGCTAGATGGATGAAATATAGATTTCACTGTTCCTTAAGGAGAATTCAGTTTAGTAAATGGAACACATGTAATGGCTAAGTGCTTTACCCAAGGGCTGGATAACGGACTCTAGGCACGCGGGAGGGTGATATTTCAGGTGGATGGAGCAAGGTGAGAAAAAGCTCTGAGTGGTAAGTATAGGAAATTATGAATAGTTCTGTCCAGGTGCATGAAGGGGAGTGGCAGGAGACTGAAAAAAAGGTATTTGGGGCAGACTGCCGAGGGTCTTAAAATAAGGCTGTGGTAACCATACTACAGGTTGGGTGTGAAGGGCATGATGTGCAGTGGTTAACACCATGGGGTTAGGAGTCAGACTGATGTGATTCAAATCTTGGTTTTGAATGACTTCAGTCAAGTCAGCCCTCTGTGAATGAGGGTAACCTTCACTACCTTGCAGTCTGACTAAGAAGTTAACGACGTAATGCATGTTAAAGCTTAGCAGAGAGCCTGGAGTTCAGGAAACACTCAGGAAAGGATAGAGATTATTGATGAGTAGTTACTACTACTCAACAGATTTATCTGGGAGAAATGTGAAAAGCAGAGTGAAGGCCCCTCGCCACCACGGTGGGGAGAAGACTTAGTGCAGGGTTATTACAATAGTCTAAAGTTAATGTGAGTCCGAATTAGGGTAGTAGTGGTCGGAATGGCAAGGAAGGGAATGGATTCAATAGTGGTAGAGAGGTTGAGTGACGGGATTTGGGAAACCATTTAACGTGTGAGAAATGGGGAATAAGAGAAAGGGGAAAATGATGCAAAGATGAAAACACTTGCATTTTGAGTCTGAGTAAAAGGGGAATGGTGGTTCCATTTGGTTAGTGATTCTGGAACTTTTGTATGCATGAGAATCTCCTGGAGGTCCTGTTCAAGTACCAGTGGCTGGACCTGACCCCTTCTGGTTCAAAGAAGTTTCCAGGTGATACTGATGCTGCTGGTTCAGGGCCCGTACTTCGAGGACCACTGCAGTGGAGAAATAGAAAACACAGGAGGCAGGGGGTGGTATGGCTAGATGTGAGCCATGGCTCATCCTTCAAGTAGGGATGCTTAATTCACTACCATCAAAATGCTTAGTTCACTACCATTGAAAACATCTGTTTGAATCTGATTAGAGATAGTGGATTTGGACATCACCGGTGTACACAGGCCCATGCAATGGTCAGAGATTGCCAGGTAAGAGATTAAAGAGCCAGTGAGCTACTGGTGGGTAGACCAGTCTTCATAAAGCCATCGGTGATGCTGTAGGAAAGGCTTGAGCTTTTACCCGTTTGCCTCAGCCTTCTCTGTATGTGGCTCTAAGCAGAGCTTTCATTAGTGTGTTTTAATGTAAACCTCTCTTCATTTTGATTTCCTAATAAAGGAGCTTTGGTGACAGTTACAGATAAGAGCCTGAGGTTTAGAATATAGATTTAGAGCATCTGGTAAGCTTTGCCATTCTCTCTGCTTCATTAAAACTGAAGGATAGATATCAAAGCTAAAACCTGGTATAATCCTGTGTGGTTTGATAGTAGGATAAAACAATAAAGATCTGAATGTTGATCATCTCCTATTTGAATGTCAACTAGTATAACAAAAAATCAGATTGGTGGTTGTGTCTCATGTTTTTCTGTTATCTTAAAGAAGATCTAAATGTAAAAAACTGTGGGCATAGATTAGAGCAACTAATCCAGCAGTAGCATCCTAACAATCATTCCCTTCCTGTCTTCAGAGTGGTGTGAGGTCAGGAGTTTCCATTTGAAGGTTAACCCTTTGTGGTGACCAGCCCTTTGTAAATACTCAGCCTTGACAAAGTAATTAAAATTTTGTTTTCCAACATGTAAGGTATATTTTTAATGTAGAATACAGGATAGTACCCCTTAGTTCAACCATCCCAAAGTACAATAAAAAGGAGCTGAATTCTTATTTTATTTATTTATTTATTTTGGCTTGTGGGATCTTAGTTCCCCAACAGGGGATTGAACCCACGCCCTCAGCAGTGAGAGCTCAGAGTCCTAACCACTGGGCCACCAGGGGAATTCCCTGAGCTGAATTTTTACTGTTGACTAAGTTGTGTTCTGCAAGACAATATTGTTTCTTGAGATGTTAATAGTTATTACTTGAAAAAGAAAAGGTGTGGTTAGTTTCAGTAAATCAAAGAATGGCCAGGTTATAGAAAGGTAAGCTGATATCCTACTGGTGGACGTCTGAAAACTTTTAATATGCTAGTGTCACTGTGAACCTCCGAGCTTTGGAATCTTCTGGGCAGCAGTTTTCAAACCTGCTTGAAGGTTTAAACCCCTATGGGAGAGTGGGACACTGGTATCTGAGAACACAGTTTGATTGAGAAAGGCAATGTTTCTTCTTAACAAAAGGACCTGGTCAGTACAGAGGGGTTAAACATCATATACTTAGCATTTTTATAATTAATTATATATGGTTTTTAGTGACTACCAAGTAGACTTAATAAAGACTTGTCAATTATTATGTAAACTGTGATAGAAGGTCAGGACATCTGATCACCTCTGCACTAGTGGATGGTTATTAAGATTGAGAGTTCAGGGACCCTTTCAAAATATGACTGCTTTGGTTTTGGTATCAGCCTAGATTTGGGAATGGAATCTGGGATGCTTTGAGGATTTCTTACTAGCTCTTAGATATTCATTTTTAAAGTAGTTCTCTAGGCCTGACTCAAGAGCATCAAATATATGATCATGACCATAATTTACTCATGTTTTTAACATGCAAAAGAGAAAAAAATGCTATAGTATATCCTGATATAGGACATATACTGTGAAATTCTCTGCACCTTAAAGATCTAACATTATTATTCAGTGATGATTGATCTTTTAGTGATATAAAACTCTTTTACCATACTAAATTAGAAAGGTAAATTATTATTATTGGAAGATTTTTAAGCAACAGTGATTGAAATAAAAATTATTTCTTACGTAAGCACTGATTGTATCAAATAATGACCTTGTCAGTTTACTTCTTTCAGTCTAACCAGTACTCAGTACTTTCCTGCTGAGATGTATAGACATGGAAAGGTATGTTGACCCCTGGTGTGTTGTGCATGTACTGTGATGTGAATGGGTTTTTAATACACAGATGAACATCTTTAAAAATTACATATTTTAATTTATATTAGGAAAATTATATAGAAGCATTAGAAACCAGGATTTCAGTGGTTTAATGCTAGAATGATACTGTCTTGTCTTAAAAAGGAGTCAATTTAAAGAGAAATATTTACTAAAAGGTAGTATAGGTCAAATGGGAAGGAAACAGAGATTGAGGAGTTCTGAGGTCAAGAAGATGTTTTCTGATGAGAAGATTTAAGCATTAAACTGAGAGGAAACACTGACGATTTGGGAAAGAGAAGCAAGATCCTGGAAGAGGCAAGAGGGCATGGAGAGTCTGGCCTTAGACAGGAAGGGGACACTCCTCTACCAAGCCTGGAAGAGGACTGAGGACTAACATAAATGTGGGACAGGAAGTTGAGAGTGTCATCGCTAATGGCCTGATAGGAATGCCTACTGCTGTTTCTTAATTGTCATCGTCATAGTGGTGGTAACTATTGTAGCCACTCCTGAATTAGTGAATCAGTTAGAACAACCTGAAGTAAATAGATGCTAGTGATACAAGTGGGCAACTGTAGTTGTATGGCATGACCCCCAATGAGCTTTTGCACAAGTTTGGAAGAAGAATTGTTTCTAGCATCTAAGGCAAGAGGGAACACAGCGTACTAATGTAAGAATGTAAGTGGACGAGACTTCCTTGGCGGTCCAGTGGTAAAGAATCCACCTTCCAATGCAGGGGACGCGAGTTTGATCCCTGGTCAGTAAACTAAGATCCCACATGCCACAGGGCAGCTAAGCCCACGTGCCACAACTACTGAGCTCACACACCTCAACTAGAGAGCCCACGTGCCGCAAACTACAGAGCCCACGCGCTCTGGAGCCTGTGTGCCACAACTACAGAACCCACATGCCCTGGAGCCATGTGCCACAACTAGAGAAGAGAAAACCCGCACACCACAACTAGAGAGATGTCCGAGCACTGCAACAAAGAGACCGTGCCTCAGTGAAAGATCCCGCATGCCCCAACGAAGATCCCTCATGCTGCAACTAAGACCCAATGCAGCCCAAAAAATAAATTAATAAATAAATCTTTTTTTAAAAAAAGAATGTAAGTGGGAATATGATTACAGATTCTACTGACAGGAGGACAGTGAGGAATATTATATACAACTTCATGCTAATAAGTAGAGGTAGTGAGGAACCAGGGGAAGGCCAGTTTCCTTCTCTGGAGCACCTCAGCTGTGGTGTGAAGAATGCATAGTCTTCACCAGACAGAGGTCAGAAGAAGCAGTATTTTCAGGAAAGAACTACATTTCAATTAAAGTCTGTAGGTGGAGAGTCTTCTTAGTAACCCTGAGATGGAGAATATTCTAAGTAAAAGATGAAGAGTTTATAAACAATTTGCAAACTGGAACAAGGCTTCCGTAGGGCACAGTTGGAAAGGGTCAGGAGATATGTCACTACTGGCCATCAGTGAGGCTTTAATGAAGGTGAGAGGGGCTAGGAGGCCACGAGAGGGTGAAGTATGCCCTGTTTTTAGTGCCAGCACCAGAGTCCTTGAAGCTGAGGTCTGGGATGGAGCGCTTCCTGCTTATTGAAGGAGATGGGAGTGGAAGGACCTAATGCTGGAAGCCTCCTGGGCTTCTGGAAGCCAGTGGCAGGAGACATGACTAGGTATGCAGTATTATTTCTGTTTAAAAAAAACACTGAATCACCAGTTTAAGGTCGCATTTAGGACTGAGGTACCTGGAGTTAAGGTAGAGGTTTCACTCCAAATGAACAGCAGGAACAGGTGGGTATGAAAAAGACCCAACTAGAAGTCTCAGAAATGGAAAACGTTGTCATTGGAAAAAAGTGAATAATAGATGAGATAAACCCTTCACGAGGCAGACAGAGAAATAGTGAATTGAAAGAAATACTGAGAAATTCTCAGAGAAATTAAGAGAAAATATGAAAAAGCTGTGGAGACTCCCATTTCTGGCATATTCAATACCCTAACCGGTCTCCCCACTGAAAGAAACTAAATACGTATACTGAATAAAGTATTTAAATTGTGTTTTTAAAAGCAAGGCTGAGCTGCCAAGGAAGTAAAGTACTCACAGAAACAAAAACCAAAATGAAAGTGAGACTCCTAAGCTAAGTAAGCAGTAAACCTGGCTTCCACCTTGAAAGTATGTGTCAAACCTAGGTGATCTTGAGCATACCATTAGATGTCAAATGCCATGTGCCCTTTGAGGGCTGCCCGAGATGGGGAGTCTAATGAGATATCCCTTACCCAAACATAAAACTTTACAGAGCAACAGCATTAGTACAAGGGTGTTGAGAAACCTGTCCCCCAGAAGAGGACAAGCTTGGGTGCTGGTAGTAGGGAGAAAGTATCCCCCTGAGCGTTTATGATACCTGTGAGAGAGGGTGCCTAAATGGCCAATAAGCATCTGGAAAGATGTTGGTTAACAAGGAAATACAAAATAAAATAAATGCAAGGTAGCACCCCATGCCTATCAGATTACAAAGAAAGAAAGGAAGGGAGGGAGGGAGAGAAGGAAGGAAAGAGGGAGGGAGGGAAGGAGGGGAGGGAGGGAGGGAGGGAGGAAGGAGGGAAGGAAGGAAGGATGGAAATTTAAGCCCCAAAATGCAAATCGGTATCAGTGAAAATGTACAGAAACTGGAGCCCTCATACACTGCTGACTGGAATGTAAATTGGTACAACTACTTTGGAAGGTAATTTGATAATCGTTATCAAGTAAACTTGAAGATATGCGTAGCCTTCAACCCAACAATTCCACGTCTATGTCTCTACTGGAGAGGTCTGGCACATGTGCACAAGATGATTTATACAGTGATGCTTATTTTGCAGTATGCTTATAATTGCACAAAATTGGAAGCAACCCAAGGGTTCATCATTATAAGAACATATAAATATATTGTGCTGTAGTTGTACAATAGAATACTGTTGAGCAATGGAAATAAATGAACTAGATCTATGTGTACTGATACTGATAAATCTCAAAATCATATTATAATAAAACCAATCTGCAGAGCACTGAGTATATTATACCATTGATATAAATTGTATGAATATGCAAAACAATACTATATATTATTTATGGATCTGTATATATGGAGTAGTAAGAATATAAAATATTCATGTGAATATTAAACACCAAATTCAAGCTAATGGTTTCTTCCGGAGAGGGAAGAAGAGAGAGAAATAAGATCCAGGAAGAAGAAACCAGGGGATTCCATTGTATCTGTAATATTTTATTTCTCAAAAAACCTGAAGCAAATGTAGCAAAACAGTAAGATTTGCTAGAGCTGGATCAGCTTTGCCAAAGCTCATTGTATTATTGTTTATACTTTTTCAGTACATTTAAAGCATCTCACAGTATTGAAAAATTAGAAGTGAGAGAAAACTTCTATCATTATATAAAAGGAATCCAAAAACAGTACTGTCCCAGGTTGGGTTCTCACTGGAGTGGAGTTTTGCATGCAGAATGTTTATTATAGATCAGCACTTGTGGAGGTGAGGGCAAGGAAAAGCAGGCTTGGGCAGGGGAGAGGTCCAAATACCATGCCAGACAGTCAAGCCCATGGAAAGCTCTGAAGCAAATCTGGATCCGGCTTTTATATTCTCACCTCAATCAGTGGCTGCATGCAGTCTGCCCAGAAGGGTACAACTTCCTTGGTCAAGGAGATTCTCTGCATCTGAGGGCCCCCTGAAGGCACTGACCACTGGGGTATTGAGTCCTTCCTTGGGCCTCCTCGGGCCATGCGTTTCTGTCTACCATACAAGATCATGCAAGTGAATCTTTGTTTCCTTCTGTTCCCTTGACTCTCAGAGCATATTTATCAATATACTTACTGAGAGAGATGAGGTAAATATAAACAAAAGCTTCCAAACGCATGTGAACTGACTCCACTTTTATAGCATGTTAGTAGGCTTGGCTTTCTTTCTAAGCTTGATTACGGTCTTGTTTGACAGAATTTAAGAGGAAATTGTCATGTACTAATCATTGGCAAATGCTTTTAACATTATTTCCTTGCTCTTCTCAAAGGATCTTCCTGTAATTTAGATGCCCAGTTTGGGATGCTGCAGTGAAGATCAGCATTCACACACTATGTTTAGAGGATAAAATATTAAAATTTTAAATTTATGGATGGTATCACTGCATAATCATCTCAATGAGTGTTATTTTGGAAATCATTAGATGTGGTTTTATATGTAATACCGTCTCCCTTGTCAGTCAGTCTAAGAAGCCAGTAGAGACAGAATTGTCAAATATTTATATCCTACTCATTCATCTGGTGCCAGTCACGTGTGGGAGTTTTATTTGTATTCTGTAGAAGTAGTATTAATAATTTTATTAAAAAGCATATATATATATTTTACTTGCAAATATCCACAGGTATTAGATAACCTTTATAGATTCCATGCTTTACAGCTTCCTGAGAGTCTGCTTTGGGGGCTTTAATGATGTCATACTTGTGAGAAGTGTGGGCAAATAATGGATAAAATGGTTTTGATAAAAGTAGCCAGTGATGTTCAGTATTATGGGCTCCACAGCCAGGAGGGATACAGTGTAGACTTTACTCAGTTCATATGAGTGTTAAAGGAATTATCCAACTTCTAAAAAAATGTAGCTGCATCGTGGGTACAGAGGCTCTTCTAGCAACTTGACAACTGTAAATGGTTTCTAGCAGTATGTCAGTCAGAGTTTCTAGTTGCAAGAAAAAGAGACTGACATGGCTAATTATGCAGGGGGAAAAAGTGCTTATTAGATGGTTATTAGTGAATTCCCACATTTGTTGCCAGGACTGGAGAACAAACCTTGAGACTAAACTCCCAGGAACAGTGTCCAAATCAAGTACACACTGCCACTGCCACCAAGTATAAACATAGTTTGTGTGGAGGTCATTTCCATGTTAGAAACTTGACCTTAGTCCTACTGCAGGGAGTACAGCAAGAAGGTGAAAGAAAGAGAGAAAACGAACTTCATATTTTCTGATGTCACTGTCTTGGTTTCAGCATCCAAGTCACAGTCTGGCATCTTCTCGGCAGAGCCAAAGTCATCTGTCTCAGCTTCTAAGGGAAGGAATTATGGGTCATTAAGTTCCAACCTGTGCCTTCAAGCAGGAAATTTCCCAACCATTTCCTTGAAAGGATGCTCAAAAGGCCATAGGCAGCTACAAATATGATTTTAAAAACCCACTAAAATGTTTTTTTTTCTATGAATGGAAATTTTTTTAATGTTCTCATTTGAAACATGCCTCAATCCTACCCTGGTAACTTTTGGCTATTGCAAAATGAAGAAAACCCTCCAGCCCTCAATCCCTAGTAGCCACTGAGCTGAGAACCCAAAAGTTATGTGATGGCTTGGGGAATATTTTGAGATGCACAGATGGTCCTTTCCTGGCCCAGCTTGATCCAAGCAGCCAGTCTTCCAGGAAAAGATGTGTATAATAAGACAATTGAGTAAAATAATAGAAAGAATGGAAGCGTATCACAGAAACTATGATGCTGTTTAAGGACGAAGAAAGACTAAGTGTGAAGTAAACATAATACTATTTGTCCTTAAAATCAGTGATCTTAGCCTGGTACTGAATGTTGTGCAATTATTATCTATCTGGTCTTTTGTTGCCGAACATTTATCAAAAGCCTGTGGTCTAGGAAGTGTTAAGCAGATGTAGGCAGTGTCCTACTTACCCATTATGATCCTATTGTACAGCATTATTGGGCCAACTATTACTCATTCAGGCACTGCCCTATACGCCCACACCAACTGGACTCATTAGAAAAGGACTCTCAATATCAGGAAGCAGTAAGGAGTTCACGGACTGTTTCTTAAGAATTATTCTAGGAATAGTTTGTAGAATTTGCACGGCCAATGCTGTCAAGTAACTGCACATTTGCCTGACTCCACAGGGAGTTAATACACTTTTCAATTAAATTGTTCTGTATTTTTGTTTGCATGACAAATGCACATTGTCATAAATAGTATTATGTTGTCAGTAATATTATTATTATAAACAAAACTAAGGTAGTTTTATTTCTGATTAGCTCCTAGACTTAGGGTTCATCTGTCTGGTATTTTGAACCAGGAGTCAGTGTCCAATTAAACCACTTACAGTTCAGCATTTGCTTTGAGTAGACTTGTTAGGAGTTAATATGGCACAAGGGAGTTTGAGGTGTTACTGGAGATGTTATTTGTGGCTTAAAGCCTTTAGAGTATACTTGATTTGATTTATAGATATTTTATGGCATGGCCTGCTTTCTATTTATTAAAATCCTGTCAAGATAACAATGAGATAAGTACAAATAATGTTAAAACATTTCTCCTAGAATAGAATACTGGCCTTCATGATGCATCGTAGAATATAATTTCTTGAGACAATCTTTCCAGCTTTTTAATACAATTTTAAATTCTATATTATGGCTCAGACTTTTTCATTATTTTTTTCTCTTGTCCCTTCATGAAGTGACATATGAATGCATTTGTGACAATAGGAAAAAATGTGTATTATAGATAAATATAGAAAGACTTTTTTGTGGGGTTGTAATGATTTTTTTTCTTAACAGTGGAAAGGCTTTGTATCAAATATGGTCAAGTGATTCTCATTACAGGAATTTACTTCTTTTTTTTTTTAATGCTGTGCTAACATACAGTATGAGGGATGGAAGAATTGGCTGTTGAGGCCTATATTGGTTGGTGTGCCTCTAATGTAGGCACATCGAGTGAGGACTTTGCAGACCTTACTTTAATACATCACTGGAGCAAAAGGTTTGAAGACCTCATTTAGAACCACCACCACCAACAGCAAAAAAGACCAAATAAAGGTCTACATGTTTTCAGTTTCAAACGAAGACACATATTCTAGTGCCTTTAAGTTTGTAAAAGCTACAAATTAGTAGGTTGTTGAGGCCCACAGTTCTATTCAAAACCCTAATCTCGTAAGGCCACACTGTAGTGTTACATTACGGGCATGTTCCTGTGTTTCCTGTGACGTACATGAATTCATGTATCTGCCTAAGCAAACCTGGTGCCTTATATGCCTTCTATTTCCTTGAATCACAGGAGCTTCAGTTTCAGCGACTAACCCGAGAACTGGAGGTGGAAAGGCAGATTGTTGCCAGTCAGCTAGAAAGATGTAGGCTTGGAGCAGAATCACCAAGCATCGCGAGCACCAGGTACAGGGCCGATGGCTCTATTTTCTTACACGCCTTCAAGTCACACATTATTAAGTTGTCCTAGATGCAGCAAATGATGCTTTTAGTGTTGTCACTGTTAACTGGCCTTCCTGAAATGGATACCAAAAATGTCAATTTATTCTAATTTTGAGAAACTTCTTGTAATATTGATTATCTTTCAGTCCTGTGCTCGAAGGGTTTTATACAGCACTGGTATGCCTCTCTAGCAAAAGCTACTATGCTAACTTTAGAAATTTGATTTCTTTTATGTAGACAAAGTTAATGAATGTTTTCAACAATTGTTAATTATTTGGCAAAGTTAATTGGCTTTGAAAACCTGATATTGATTTTTTTTAACTCAGAAATATTTCTAAGTCATAACATTTATCTAGCTTTGAAAAACGCATTCAATTTACTTGGAGTTTTCTAGAACTCTGGAAAACTACTATACGAAATAATTACTATATGAAATAATTGTGTATTCAAATATAGTAAATGCGAAGTAAGTCGAAAAGAAAAACAAATATCGTATTATTAACGCATATATGTGGAATCTAGAAAAATGGTATAGATGATCTTATTTGCAAAGCAGAAATAGAGACACAGATGTAGAGAACAAATGTACGGATACCAAGGGGGGAAGGAGGGTGGGACGAATTGGGAGATTGGGATTGACATATATACACTACTGATACTATGTATAAAATAGATAACTACTGAGAACCTACTGTATAGCACAGGGAACTCTACTTAGTGCACTGTGGTGACCTAAATGGGAAGGAAATCCAAAAAAGAGGGGATACATGTATATGTATAGCTGATTCATTTTGCTGTACGGTAGAAACTAACACAACATTGTAAAGCAACTATACACCAATAAAAATTAATTTTAAAAAATATATAGTAAATGCAAAACCACTATATTACTGGAAAAAAACACATTTAATCACAAGTATTTTATATTTAAGTAGCCTCTTATGCTATTTAAAATATCATTAGAATAAAAATTACGGCCACAACTCCAAATGGTGAAATCACTACTTATGCAATCTGTGGGTTTCTTTCTTAGTATTTACATATTCCAATAAAGCCTACCATAAAATACTTCTGTTGCTTGCATTTTTAAGCTTAGTTTGTTTAATTCTAAGTAGGTGTATGCCCATAGTAACTTGTCTTTCAGTTGTTTCTAACATCGTAATTGTTGTATTTCTCATTATCTTCTGTTATTCATAGCCAAAAAATCCTTCCTGGTGAATACAATGCTGTCTGTAGTTTGTCTTTCCCAGCTGATTGCTATGAATTTAAAATTATTAGGCAGATAAAATTGTATTGTCATGAATTTTTAAATCTTTGACCCTTAACAGTTATGCACGTTAGTATGTTTAGTAAGGCATAAAGCATGCAAGTAAGATTAAGAAAACTTTCAAAACACAGATATCAAATTATGTGATCATTTTTAAGACATCCAGGCAGTTTTTCATAGGAAGAGAAATTATAAGCAAGGTGTAAAATTACAAATCAAAAATTTCTAACTCTAGCTTTGTACTCCTCAATTAGATAATTTATCAAGAAAGGTAAAATTGTCAAAACAAAAATTTGTTTTAATTTTGCCCAGTTTTTTTAAAGGATATCTGTATGTTTAGCACCGAAAAGAACAGTTCACAAGCTAAATAACGTAGTGTTATATATTTCCAGATTTTTTCAAATATAATTTTACACTATTAGAAAAATTAAATCAGTATTTAAAGAATTCAGTTAAAGCGTTTATTCTGACAGTTTTGCCAATTAAACGAACATAGAACTTTTCTCGGTAAACTCCTAGAGATACTTGATATGTCAATAATACAAGTCAATAATACCTAGAGGAAATGGCAAAGGAGAAAGGAAAATCCCCAGGTACAGGAAATAGAGAACCAAAAGCCAGAGCCACGGGCTTCCCTGGTGGCGCAGTGGTTGAGAATCTGCCTGCTAATGCAGGGGACACGGGTTCGAGCCCTGGTCTGGGAGGATCCCACATGCCGCGGAGCGACTGGGCCCGTGAGGCACAACTGCTGAGCCTGTGCGTCTGGAGTGGCGCCGGCTTGCCACAACTAGAGAATGCCCTCGCACAGAAACGAAGACCCAATACAGCAAAAATAAATAAATAAACTCCTACCCCCAACATCTTCAAAAAAAGAAAAAAGCCAGAGCCACAAGCATTTGAGCTGCATTGAGTGCAGGAGGCCTGGGCACTGTCAAGCCCCCAACAAAGCACTGGAGTCTTAGGTTTAATACCCCTGCAGGGACCAAAGAGTGAGGCCTTATGTGCTCACGGTGGTAGACTTGAACTTGGGAACACTGTATTAAGCCATGACCCTCAAAAGCTGCACCCTTGGACCACCCCAGGCTTACACGGTATGTGGGTCTGGAGCCCAAATGTAACTGTATGCATTGTTCAGGAATACCCAGCTGAGAAACTGACATCACCAAAGACGCGCTCACAATCAGATAATAAAAAACTCAAGTCAAAAAATCTCAAGGATGAGTAAGAATCAGCAAGCAGGAGAGCAGGATTTGAAACTTTAAAGAACCTGATATCATTGGAGAAAGTCTGACAGGGATGCACAGGAAGACAGGTACAAAGATGCTTAGTGTAATATTATTTGCAAAAGTAAAAAATTTGAATCAGGATAGAAATGGGAAATAAACTGTGGATAAGTAAACTCAAGAGCCATTAAAACGAAACAACTACATGTATCAACATGGACATCTTTGCAGAACAGACTTTCGAGTGAAAACTACAAGTTGCAAAAGAATAGGTATAGGTTATCTTTATGAATATTTTAAAATATACATAATACTGAATTTAAATAGTGTTTGACTTTACGAATCAGTGCATCTCTAGTAGAAGTATAAAAAATATTTCAGGATGACACCACTTTAAGATAGGGGTACCTCTAGGGACGAAGGGGAGGAGGAAGCTATCAGGAATTTGGCTTTAGCCAAATCTGTAATGTTTTATTTAAGACTGCCATCTGGAACAAACATAACAAAAAATATGAATATTGATATCTGTTAAACAAGGGGGTTATTGATATATGCATGGCTGTTAGATTATTTTCTGTAGTAAATGTTTTAAAATATTAAATAATTTTAGGGTTATATAGTTTGAATTAGCTAATTCCATAGGTTCGTTAAAAATCTGTTAGTAAAATACATATTGTGAGTAATACTTATTGTCAGTGATTTGGGGCTTTGTGTCTGGATCTCAGTGCCCAGCTTGGCGCCTGGCATAGCAGTGGGGCTCAGTCAGACAATGTCGGGTGAGTGATTGGGTCCTGCAGAAATGGAAACCGGGCTGACCAGAGAAAGAGGGAAAGTATGCGCAGAAGTGTGTATGATCTCGCATTGCTGTACTGGAGTTCCAAGAGGCTTGGTAGTTTCCAGGATGTGTACTAAAAGGACCTAGTGGCTTATGAGGTTGGAAGAGTAAAGCTGGCATTAGACTGTGGAGAACCGGGAACCAGGTGATGATGAGTGTCACCTTCATTAGGTCTGTAAAGGAGACAGGTTGAAACACACTGCTCTAGTTAGAAGCAGTTGTCCTGATAGTGTAGGGTGTAGGTCAGAAAGAAGAGAGGCCAGGCAGCAAGACAGGAATCTATTACGGAATCTTAACGGTTATGAGTAAGGGGGGTTTCTTTATTCAGTGAACTCTGGTTGGAATGATAATTGATCCACTTTGATTGCCCTTCTCCCGTCTCATGTTGGATTCTCATGTATTCTTGATGCCCCCAGCTAAGTGCTAACCCGTTCGTACAGCCTTTCCCACAGTTCTCCAGGAAAGTCATCTCTCTTCATCCGAACTCTCATAACTGTTCCTCTCTGCCTGTATTAGCCTCCTATGAGGAGCTAAAGCTCACCGCAGCCCTGGCACAGTGCCTGGGGCTCAGCAGGCAGGCACCCTGCTAAGTGTTCATTGAATAAATAATGAAACTTAAGCCCAGTGTGATTTAAGTTCCTCAGGAAAGGATGCTTTACCATTAGGTCACCTACTTGGCATTCACCCTTTCTCATATCTGCCTTCTTCACACGTTTCAGTGTGCTTTTCGGTGGACCTTAAGAAGAACTCTGCTCCGTGACCACCAGGTTTACACACTGGCAAGAGCCCATTAGAAAACAGTGTTAGTGAAGGGAGCACAGGTTTTTATTGTGTCACTTGAGAGATCCCCCTTGTGCCTGTCAGTCCCCACCATCAGTCTCAGAACCAGAATCTAAAGATACAGAAAATAGCTCTCAGACCCCAGCCCTCTTTCCCATCAGCCATTTCTGATTTGCTGAAGGAAAATTATAAGTGCGATCACTGCTTCCAGCCAGGAAACTTCCTTTGGATTCAGGTTCTTCTTACATGGGAGTAAGTTTAGTCAGCAAGATGGGGGATTTGAAAACTGGTTATCTTTCGTATTGTTTGATGTAGATCCTATGTCAGAGTTGGTAAGGTGATCTGTAAGACTTTATTTTTCCTAGTCCAGATATGATCTCAAAGGGTAAAGAAAAGCATACTTTGATTTACTTTTTCAGTTGTCCAAAGTTCTTGCCATGTTGGCCTCACCCTGTGAAGAAGGAGTAGACAGTGGCATGAGGTCCTATTTAATTAATGACTCTAATATTGTACTAAATAATATACTGTAGAGCCCTCTTCCAAATGGCTCTAAAGCCCAGCATTTCGGTTTCCTCACACTTGCAGTACCAAAGATAAATTTTTAACCCTGCCGTGACGTGTTCCCATTTTACAGTACGGAAACTGGGCCTCTGCATGTATTTATTTAGGAAGTGTCCTAAAAGGTGAGCTGCACAGCTGTCTTTGGCAGTTCATTTGCAATATGCCTTGCTGAGAACGTTAAAAAAAATCTTAATGATTAAAATGATTGCTAGGTGTTCTTTTTTTAACATCTTTATTGGAGTATAATTGCTTTACAATGGTGTGTTAGTTTCTGCTTTATAACAAAGCGAATCAGCTATACATATACATATATCCCCATATCTCCTCCCTCTTGTGTCTCCCTCCCACCCTCCCTATCCCACCCCTTTAGGTGGTCACAAAACACCGAGCTGATCTCCCTGTGCTATGTGACTGCTTCCCACTAGCTATCTATTTTACATTTGGTGGTGTATATAGGTCCATGCCACCCTCTCACTTCGTCCCAGCTTACCCTTCCCCCTCCCCGTGTCCTCAAGTCCATTTTCTACTTCTGTGTCTTTATTCCTGTCCTGCCCCCTAGGTTCTTCAGAACCATTTTTTTTCTCTTTAGCGTCCATATATATGTGTTAGCATACGGTATTTGTTTTTCTCTTTCTGACTTACTTCTTCACTCTGTATGACAGACTCTAGGTCTATCCAACTCACTGCAAATAACTCAATTTCGTTTCTTTTTATGGCTAAGTAATATTCCCTTGTATGTATGTGCCACATCTTCTTTATCCATTCTTCTGTCAATGGACACTTAGGTTGCTTCCATGTCCTGGCTATTGTAAATAGTGCTGCAATGAACATTTTGGTACATGACTCCTTTTGAATCATGGTTTTCTCAGGGTATATATGCCCAGTAATGGGATTGCTGGGTCATATGGTAGCTCTATATTTAGTTTTTTAAGGAACCTCCATATTGTTCTCCATAGTGGCTGTATCAATTTACATTCCTACCAACAGTGCAAGAGGGTTCCCTTTTCTCCACACCCTCTCCAGCATTTATTGTCTGTAGATATTTTGATGATGGCCATTCTGACTGGTGTGAGGTGATACCTCATTGTAGTTTTGATTTGCATTTCTCTAATAATTAGTGATGTTGAGCAGCTTTTCATGTGCTTCTTGGCAATCTGTATATCATCTTTGGAGAAATGTCTATTTAGGTCTTCTGCCCATTTTTGGATTGGGTTGTTTGTTTTTTTGATATTGAGCTGCATGAGCTGCTTATAAATTTTGGAGATTAATCCTTTGTCAGTTGCTTCATTTGCAAATATTTTCTCCCATTCTGAGGGTTGTCTTTTCGTCTTGTTTATGGGTTCCTTTGCTGTGCAAAAGCTTATACGTTTCATTAGGTCCCATTTGTTTATTTTTATTTCCATTTCTCTAGGAGATGGGTCAAAAAGGATCTTGCTGTGATGTATGTCATAGAGTGTTCTGCCTATGTTTTCCTCTAAGAGTTTTATAGTGTCTGGCCTTACATTTAGGTCTTTAATCCATTTTGAGTTTATTTTTGTGTTTGGTGTTAGGGAGTGTTCTAATTTCATTCTTTTACATGTAGCTGTCCAGTTTTCCCAGCACCACTTATTGAAGAGGCTATCTTTTCTCCATTGTATATTCTTGACTCCTTTATCAAAAATTAAAATGATTGCTAGGTTTTCTATTAACGACTCTTTGGAAGTAGTGACTCTAAACAAACTAGCAATAAAAAAAACCCATTTCTAATATGATTTTTATTTGTTTTATTTACTGCAAAAATGCATTAATAACACAAGTAATAACACCAGCAATATCAGTATATAATGATCCTTAATCTGGAATTGATGGTGCTTGTACCCAAAGATGATATATCAGACCACGAATAATCACTGAAAATTGAGAAACCCTGAAGGGGAGTTATGGGATTAGTTAATAGAGAAGCTACAGACTTTCTGCCTTTGTACCAAGTACACTATAGTTACCTGTGCATTTAATAGTCATCTATTTTAATATTTCACCTGATTAAAGATAGGCTGTAGAAATAGTCAATAAATTATATCTTTTCTGTATTTGTACTGAGTATAGTATAGATATTTATATATTTAATTTTTTACCTCATTTAAAGTGGGCCTTGGGATCAGTTAATAGAGAAAATACTGATTTTCTGCATTTGTTTTTAGTGTACTATAGTTATTTATATATTCAGTATTTCACCTCATAGGAAGTAGGGCGTGAAATCAGTTTATTGAAAAGTTACAGCATTTCTGCATTTATACTGAGTACATTATATCTTATGTACTATGCACTATGCACTATTTAATATTTTACCTCTCCACATGTATTTGGAACATTTTTAGAAAACACAAAAGCCAACAATGGAGTGAGGGAATTGGGGCAAAGATAAAATAAAGACTAGAAAAATAAGATGAAGCCAAGGTTAAAATAGTATACAAAATATATGTTGTCAATATTGCACGCATTGGCTTAAAGTAGAGAGCCAGTTTGGCTCTGAGTGTCCTGGTAGCCAGGCTAAAGAAAAAAACTCTAATGAATTACATGATTCAAAGTGTCTGGAAGATAAAAACAAACCAGGTTGCTCAGGAGGATTTACTGTCCCTGGGGCTGAGACTTGAGTGGTTTCTCTTGTGAGTTGCTGTTGAGAGCACTGCGTGATGAGGCAAACAGCGTCCTCGGTAGTTTCTAAATTATAAAATCAGACTCACAGGCGTTCTTTCTTTTGTTGTTAAATACAATATAAATGGATGGAAAAGCAGCTTAGCTAAAAGCAGTTCTCCAGGAGGCCAATTCTGTTGCTCCAGTTTGGCGGGAGGATGATAGTTAGCATATGCAGATGGATGGATCCATTTCGGGTTCTCCAAGCAAGCAGCATGCCATGATGACTTCTGTCTGCAGAGCTTTTTAGAGTCATGGGTGGCAGTGGGTACCAAGATGTGAGAGGTCCTGTGTTGCAGGTCACCGTGCAGGTGCACGTTGTGCATGCCTTAGCGACAGAAGCAGAGGTATGTACGGCGCATCTCAGGAGAATCTCATAGCACAGGCACCTCAGAGGAAAATAATGCCCTTTAAACCTCTTGCACCCCATGGGCTAAGCAACAACCTTCAAATCCAAATTTTGATGAACGTAGGATTTATTCTTTTTCTCTTTGCAGTATCATCCATGGAGTGTTGCTCTCACCTTAGCCTGCTTTAGACTTCACTGGATGGGGTGGGGGGGGGGGGGTGACAGCAGGGGACTTCCCCTGCCTACCTACACTCCCAAGGGCACAGAAGGGGACAAGTGTGGCCAAAACAGCATTCTCACCTTTTAACTGACTGGAGTTACATAATGCTCATTTTAGCCAATTTGTAAAGTTCAAGAAAGTATAAAGAGAAAAATCGTAATTCTACCATTCAGAGATAACCACTTTATTTTTAGGTCTGGTTTATTGAAGTGTAATTTACTTACAGTAAAATTCACCCTTTGTAGCATACAGTTTTATGATTTTTGGCAGTTTGGGATGTAGTTGTATAACCACCATCATGATTGAAATGTAGAACATTTCCATTAACCCGAAAAAAGAGGCAACCACTTTTTTTTTTTTTTTTTTTGCGGTACGCGGGCCTCTCACTGTTGTGGCCTCTCCCATTGAGGAGCACAGGCTCCGGACGCGCAGGCTCAGCGGCCATGGCTCACGGGCCCAGCCGCTCCGCGGCACGTGGGATCTTCCCAGACCGGGGCACGAACCCGCGTCCCCTGCATCGGCAGGCGGACTCTCAACCACTGCACCACCAGGGAAGCCCGGCAACCACTTTTTAAAGTTTGCCACATTTCATTCCTTTCCAAAAAAATTTAAGTGTGAGATAACTCCCTTCGGCCAACTTTTTATCTCATTCCTAAAGTCCCACTTTGATAGCCAGTTCTAACTTTTAATGGCTCCCACCTGTCTGAGGAATTCTCAAGGAGAAAAGTAGCTTGGAGATGCACCCAAGGGATGCTAATTTAGCGGTGGTTAGAGGTCACTACAGCCTTCCCATGGCAAGCTGCACTCGGTGGGTGTAGGGGACTTGGCCAGGGGAACTACTAAAAGGCACAGTCTTCAAGTGTACAAGACATGGCCTGCGTTGCGTGTTTCATCCAAGCAGAGACATTACACTAGTGGTTCAGCTGGGGTAACAGAAACTGTGGAAGGAGAAGAAAATATAATTCAAATTGAAAAGTCAGTAAATATAAATACGATCATCTCAGAATTCAAGAAATTGGGTAACAAAACTGTGGAAAGAGAAGAAAATATAGTTCAAATTGAAAAGTCAGTAAATATAAATACGATCATCTCAGAATTCAAGAAATTATTTCTGAAATTTTACAGTACAGAATTTCAAAACTATTTCTGATAACAGGCTTAGAATCTTACCATTGCCCAGAAACAGAAACTTCACTTCTCACTTACTTCTAGGTAAGTTGTAGGTGGTAAAGGAGAAAGTTTATTTCTTTGGGACACAGATATTGGTTCCACATATTTTATCTTGTAAGTAAATCATAGCTTGTCTGCTCCTTAAGATGAAGCACTAAATTTTCATTTATATTGAAGTACAAAAGAGATACTTAAAAGATGGACCTTTTATTAATTGTAGAAAACACTAATGACAACTTTTGGAATTGAAACTTAGTTTTAAATTTTTGTTTTGATATTTTGCACATTGTTTTAAAATTTGTTTATGCCATTTGGAAGCAGTTGGCCCCTTCACATTGTCTGTCCTTTAGCTGACTGCCATTGGTGTTAGGAAGTTACGGTAGACCCTGAGAAAAATCCTGTCCATGTCTATCAACTGAATGAGGGGGGAAATGGGTGGCAATATTAAAATTAAATAACTTCACACTCTTCCTAAGATTATCTCTCCCTTTTCAGTTAGTTTAAAGCTCTGCTAAAATAGAATTCTTTATGGTTTCAGAAAGGTCATACAATCTTGACAAATAGTCTTCTTATTGCCATTTAAGAAAAGAACTCTTATTTTTTAACGAAAAGATTTGATTCCCTACTACCATTCAGACTATTTTTGTTTGTTTGTTTGTTTGTTTTTTACATTTTATAGGATCATCTACTAGTGCCCATCAGGCTTCCATTGATACTATTAAAAATTCTAAAAATGCCGTAGGACTGACAGTAGCCAAAAAGCCTTTTTCATGGGTCAGGTCTTTTCTTCAGCAAATATTTTTAAGTCATTGTGAAATAAACTTTCTTCTCAAATGAAACATTCTTTAAAAATGAAGAGTCTTTACAAAGATTGAATGTTTGTGTTTTGACAGCTTATTACTTATTTAATGTACTGCTTCAGGAGGATGCTTGATAAAGTTCTGTCCCTTTGACCTTCAGTGCTCTCACTGGCCGAAACCTGAGTTTTTTAAATAATAGTTTTATTGAGATATATTTCATATATCATAAACTTCGTACTTTTAAAGGATATGATTCAGTATTTTTTAGTATATTCATAGAGCTGTGCAGTCATCACCACTATCTAATTTTAGAACATTTTCACCATCCCAAAAAGAAATCCTCTACCCATTAGCACTCCTTCCCCATTTTTCCTTTCCCCACCCCAAGCCCCTGAGAACCAATGATCTATTTTCTGTCCCTATGGGCTTGCCTCTTCTGGACATTTCCTATATATGGCATCATACAATATATAGCCTTTTGTGACTGGCTTCTTCAACTTAGCATGATAATTTCAAGGTTCATCCATGTTATAACATGTATCAGTTCTTCATCCTTTTTTATTTCCAAATAATATTCCAGTGTATGGATATACCACATTTTGTTTATTTTTTTATCACCTAATGGGCATTTGTGTTGTTTCCACTTTTTGGTAATTGAGAATAATGCTACTATGTCTCAGGTTTTAAGAGGGGAAAATCCCAAGGGTTCTGCTCCAGGCATTCTTAGTTTGGGGCTGGGGAGGGCACTGAGAGTAGTAAGGATTCCCCTTAGCCTCTCTCTCCATCCTCCTACTCCCTCACAGGGGCTCACCTTCTTTTCTTTCTCCTTTGCTCTCTGTTATGGTAAATCCTTGTATATTGCTGAGCTAGCTGAGTTAGTTTTAAGTGCATAGTAGGTAAACTATTGGGGAGTCCTCTTATGTTTGTCAGAATATAGTTCATCAGATTTCCTTTCTTAATATTGTATTTGGTCACTAGTGACTCTTAATAGTCAAACAAATAAAAGCTCTTTATGTTCATTTGGAATTCAGACTAAATGAAGAATAAACTATTTGATATTTGAATGTAATTATCAGAAACCCTCTCTGGGATCTCTACAGTGAATATTTATTACATGGATGCTCTTCTGAGCAAATTTAGTGACACTGAATGTTTATGATGCAACTCTCCTGTGTTAACACAGTAAAGAGTAACACATCTGAAAGATACAAATGAGTCTGTGGCTGACCTGCATCTCTCCAGAAGTCATTTTCTGGAGCAGTTTGCTCAAGCACAGTTCTTCCAAAAAGCATTTTAATTGCTACTGCACATTGCCATTGTGATCACAAGCCTGTTTCATCTGGGGCATACAAATCCACCTGGCAACTATCTCTACACATTTGAATTAAACTTACATAAACTAAGTCTTATGTAGGGCATGAGCCCAAGGTAATTCAACCAGTATTCCATTAAGGTAACCTATTTTAACCTAAGAATGTGACCATGTTGAATTTGAATTTTAAGCCAAGTAGTCTTCATAAATATTAGAATCTTTTATGGACCTAGAACATTATACAACAAAATGTCTTAATCATAGTGAATAAATATTTCAAAATGAATTACCTGTTTCTTAAACTGAGCATTTTAAAATGTTAAGTTGGAGATATGGTTAGAAGGAACCACAAAAAGAGATCAAGTTTATAGTTCAAAGTTTATAGCATGAAAGTTTCAGATTAAGACTATTTTAATACACTTGGTTAAATACAGAGGCAGCCCAACTGTATGAATTTTCCTAATTAATGAAGAGGAAAATACTTTTTAAAATTCAGAAGCCCGTGCATCTGAAATATATGTACCATGCCATTATTTAATTATTTATTAAAGAACTGTTTTAATTAAAATAACAATATTTCATTTTCTGTAATTTTTCATAGTTTGCATTCTATAATTACTATTCCTAAAATATGTAACAGTGATGAATTATTGAATCAATACAAGAATTATATTACTAGTCCCAACTCTTAGTCATTAGGTTTTTTTTAACCATGTATATTTTGATAAATTATAAGGTAATTTACACAGGCTACATAGTATATATCAGGATGCTTTTTGGAAAAATTTATCTTTACTGCTTTATAGGAATTAATAATTACTTTAATCCTATATTTTCTTATTACTTATTTTGTACTTTTTAATCTATATCTTGAGAAATGTGAAAAATACTAAAAAGTATAGAGAATGATATAACAAAAATTTAAGTACATCCCAGAATTGAAAAGCATTGATAATTCATCATTTTGGCTTTTTTATATAAAAATATATTAAACATAAAATTCAAGACCTCTTTGCCCCATTCTCCCTTCCCAATAGGCATTAACTAGTATATAGTCTACTTTGTGTACTTTTTTATAATATACATACATCATATACATCCATGGCCCATGTTTTGTGTGCTTTTTTAACATACACAAATGGTATAATCTATGTGTCATTACGCATCTTGATTTCTCTACTCCGTGTTTGAGATTTATTCATATTGATATGTGTAGATCTAGTTTATTTTTTAACTGCTGTTATATATTTATGTCATAGAATATTAAACTGTTTGTCCATTCCCCTATTGAAGAACATTTAAGTTCCACTTTTAAGTATTTTAAGTAATGCAGCAGTGAACATTTGGAGACTTATCTCCTGGTTTACATGTGTGAGGTTCTAGAAGAGGTATCATTAGAAGTAGAATACTTCAGGCATAATGAATGCATGTTTTCAATTTTTCTAGATCTTCCTGAACTGCTTTCTCAGGTACCTCAACAATTGCACCCTCTCAAGCAGTGTGTGAAAAAGTTCCAGGTTCTCTCTCTTTCTCTCTCTTTTCTTTTTGGCCAACATTTAATATTACGCAGGGTCTTTAAATTTTACCAATCTAACGTTATGTCATTTTACTTTGCATTTTCTTGATGACTAGTCAGGTTAAATATCTTTTCATATCCTTATGATCCATTTGCATTTCCTCTTCTGGTCATATCCTTTGCCCATTTTTCTAATGAGTAATTTGGTTTATTTATTTATTTATTTTTTGGTTCTATCATTAGTTTTATCGAGCTGAAATAACTCTGGGATATATCAATACATCTAAAATAGTACAGGCCTTGGTACATCACAACAGAAAGTATACCATATTAATCTATTTTTAGAATATAAATCTTTAGTATGATGACAAGTATGTAGGAGAAACAACCCTCTATATATGTGATATATAATAATGGATCTCAAATTCTCCAAATCTGCCCAAACAGATGATACTAACATTCCTTTCTCTTTCTATGTCCACATTTCCTTTAGTGACTGCATTTATTTTCTTCTGCAAAGGTTTATGATGTCTTCTCTAAATTCACTCAGTAAATAGTTATGCCGTTGCTTTATTGTAGAGATACAAAGATACAGAAGCCTGGAATTTCCAGTCTAGTAGAAGGGAACATTGTGTGTAATTTAGCCATATGACAAAGTACCTTAGTAGCCGCATAAAATATATGTCTGTATTTTATTATGTTTATTTTTGAAGAGCAGTGTGCTGATCAGATTACATTGTCCTGGCTCTATCCAGGGAGGCCTTGCTTTGGTGTCTTTGATTCTCATATCCTTAGGTGAAAATACTTCTTTGTAATTATATTAGAGTAGCCATTGAGCACTTTTGATATAATAAACATTTGTGCGAGTCGATGTTTTATACCCATTATCTGCTTATTGTTCAAGGGTTTCCACGAGGTTTGTTTTTGTGTTTTAGTTTGCTTTGGTTTTTATTATTATTGTACACCTGATTTTAACATTAAGATGATATTTTCTCCTAAAAATAGTTTTATTCTATTGGTTTTCCACTGGGGTGTCAAGAATTCGTTTGAGAAGGCTTAGGCAACCCACTTACCTCCACTCCACCGCTCCAGACAGACACAGTCTGTATCAAAACTGCTTGCTATACAAAGACAAGTACAAAACCCCTAGCCCCCAGCCCCATCTCCACTACCACTATTTTGTCTCTCCTTCGTAGAAACTTTGGCGTGGCTTCTATTTTCTGTTTTTGGTTGATCACAGACATGTTACAAGAAGTCATGTAGGTATTAATTCAAAGATTCTAGCAAACAATCTTGAAAAACATTGCCACTAATGTACTCTCTGCAGTTCATTATTTGGGATGTTGGGGGGGGGGCAGTTTGCCATTCCTTCATCTAATTCCTTTACTCTCCATGAAATAAAGGAAGGTTGGTGTTAAGTTCCCATTCTCATTACCATTTGGCAGGTTAAGGACACAGAGGGGAAAGACTGATGTGTGTGATGAGATGTTTCCTCAGCCCTTCAGAGATATACTACTGTATACGCTCTAATCCAATGATGTATAGAAAAGGAAATTGGAAATGTGATTATCCACCTAAAAGTGAGAGCCATCCATTAGTGCATTTTTAGCCGTTAATCAGCTTGCCATAAAAATGAACATGGCATGTCTGCCAAGGGCGGGGAAAAACAACTGACAAGTTTGCCAGACTTTGTAGTGACTAAATTGTTATTATAGCTATCCTCCCTGAGGCTTCACAATCTATTTAATAACAAATCAATCTAATCTGGTTTTTGCATAGATTTTTCTGCCCTGCTGTTGTGTTACTCCCCAGTTAAATAGGGAGAAAACCACTCTAAAACTGAAGAGGGAGAATGCCTGTAGGCTACAGATTTTCATAGCTTAAAAATGTTATATTAAACAATTACACATTTTAACCACTGTCAGATAGTTTAGATACAACATTTGGTTTGCATTATTGGACTGCTTATAAGCCAAGGAGGAATGTCTTTAGGGTATACTTGTTTATTTCTTCTAGCCTTTTTTTAATTGGAAAAGAACAAATAACAGCCAATTATTCTAGGATCCTGTGATCTGTTGTTTCTGCTTTAGAACACGCCAATTAAAGGTTGATCTACCCCCAGCTTTAGTTACATTATCAATAATGCGGCTATTTGAGCCACAGAGAAAATTCAAGCAAAATTATCAATGATCATCTAAGAACTGGTGCTTAGGAAGTACAAAATACAGGGTTATATCTATTTCCAGAGGAGCATTAGCAAAATAATTTTCAGTAAAGACTTATTTCTAAATAGTAAGTAAAACAGTATTGTATTCCTTATGAACATAGATACAAAGGTAGAAACTACTATTGACCAGAGTAGTACATTCAAACAAAGTCTAGAAATTAAAATCTTGGGTGAGTGCAACCACTGACAAAACAATGTATCTACATCAGTAATCATCAATGGCTGTTAAAATCTTTAGCTGAAGAAATGATGAGAAACTTTACAATAAATGGATCAGGCTGACAGCACCTGAACTCACTGATCTAAGATAGATGTTCTACAAAACAAAAGATAGTCAGAAATTTTGGCCTTCTGAAGTGATGCAATGGGAAGTGCATATCATCACCTAGGATGCATTCTTGCCTCCAGATTGCTCAACCATCTAGATACAAGTAACAATTCATAGGAAATCAGAGACAGAGGAACAGGTTAAACAACATTTTGTTGATGCCTTAGTTAGATCCAGTCTATTGGGAATTTTGCAAGGCAACTGAAATCGTTTCAAACAGGGAAAAAATGATGTAAGAGGGAGGGTAAGACTGCATGAAAAGAAATTTTTAGAGACATAACAACCAAATAAATACAATGTGTAGACATTGTTTTGGTCTTGATTCAAGCAACTGTTTTTAAAAATTCAAACAGGAACTTTGAATACTGACTAGATATTTGTTGATATGAAGAATTTTACTGGTAATTTTTTTAGGTGTGATAATGTTATTGTGGTTATAGTCTTTTAAAAGTCTCTATATTTAGAGATACCTCTAAAGTAATAAGATGCCTGAGACTTGGTTCAAAATAATCTAGTAATGCACAGAAAACAGTGGGTAAAAGTATAGATGAAGTAAGTGTTGACCACATGTTCCCTTTTATTTGTTGAAACTGGGTGATGAATCCATAGGGGGTTCATTATACTGTTTTCTTTTATATATCAGTGAGTGTGTGTTTTAAATGCTGTATAACAAAAACTTTAAATATTAAATAATCCAGCTCTTAATTTTCTGACTGAAATTTTGGTTAAAACTTTTTTTTTCATTTTTATAAAGTTAAGAAGGTCATATTTTTAAAAATCTGAGTGGTAGATGTTTTCTTCAATAGTTCAAATGAAGAATATTTATTTAAGTTAAATTAGATTATGAATCTACACAGTATGCTCCATATACTTTGTAATGCCTTTTCCGTCAATAATGTTGGCTCACTGTGGCAGTGAACGCGAGAGGGAGCAAAGAGGGGAAAGCAGGATAAAGCAGACCAACCCCTTGTGTCACGTTGTGAACCACTGTTCCTCTTTTCATTCATATTTCTTAAAAGAAGAATGCTGGGTATTAAAGCTAGGAATTTAACAGTCTTGTCCAGCCACTTGTCCATTTGCCGTGGAGAGTGCCTGAGCAGTGTTTACGGCTCACCCATTATACATCAAGAATTCTGTGTGAAGAGACTTTACTTTCCATTGTCATTGTTGTCATTCCTTCTCATTCATTCTAACAGGCCTTTTTCCATTTCATTCCCCTATTCAGTAGTTTGGAAACCCTGCATAATTATGTGTGGGGGGATAATAGAGAAGAGAAGGAAACAGGGTGGGAAAGGGGATGTGGGACAAATTAGGGATCCATGAGAGCTTTCAGGGGAGATTTAAAGCATTCTAGAAGCACTTTGCTGGGTTCGTTAAGTCTTACTACCTAGAAGCCTAGCATATGCTCCGCCAAATTTTGACTGTATCCTTATGCATCCATTCTTCTTCCTGGACAGTTATTGATGATGCGGGGTCTGTACTCTACCCCACATGTGAATTCATTACTCCTTCAGCACTAAAACAGCTATTTATGGTGCTGGACCATGAATCAAGAGCTGAAAATGCTATTACAGGGAGAAGCGTTATTTTTCTCAAAAAGCAAAGCAGAACTTTAAGAAATATATCATGTTCTTCCTTTTCACACTCATAATGAAAAGTTTCCTCAGAAATTACAGAAACTTTACTGTTTATAATAAATTTTTAATAAAATCTTCTGGGTAATCAATGGACAGAAAGTGAATATCATTCTTTAGACACACACCAGATTTGATAATGTCTGTATATGAGTATCAAAGAATCGTATATGAATATATCATTTGCTTTTGAATGCCTAAATAATCAGAGTGGTCGGTACACGTTTAATAAAACATTTAATTTTATGATATCTTAAAGTTGCTTTTAAGTGAATTTTTATATAGGCTTTTCAGAGCATTTTACGTCCTAAATAATATTCAAAATGAAATTGTATGCATCATAAACAGAACTATTTATAAAGAGGAATTTTATAGGTTTGGGATGTCAGCCAGTGTACATCTTACTATAGATCTCTACAGCTTAGTCCCATGTTAACTCTGTGCTCCATCTCCCGTAGAGCAAGTAGAAAAACAGGACCCTCGCACTGCTTCTTACCAGTGCCAGCTTTATTTAAAAATGTACGATTTGAATTGTTTTACATATTTCTAAAAGGAGTATATTTGTGTGTGCTCTTTCTTGTTTTTTTTATCTTAAATTTTAAGAAATGTTTTCCTTTTCTGTTTCTTTGCCTTTGGAAGAATTTGAAAGAACAGAAATGAGGGAGACAGTAGCATTTTGTAGACCTCAATACAAATAATTCACAGTGGCCCATCTATTCTGAGGCTTGACCCTTTGCCTAAATAGCATCCTAAGTTATGGCAGAATACTTAGGAAAGAGAGTTTGGTTTTGTATTTAGTCATTTTACTATTTTCATCTCAGTTGCTTTCACTCTTTCAAATGTCATCTGAAATGTTAGAAAACCCTTCTATTCTGATTTCTACTTCTACTGGTTGGAGTACCTGTTGTGGAATGGGCTTAAACAGAAGTCATGCTTCCTGTATAATTTATGGAGATACCAGAGGGAACTGTTTGTCTCATTTTTGTCTTGTATGACATTCTTTTTAATCTTCCCCTTCCCATGTGGTCCTCTGGATCTTTTATTCATAGATTCAAAGCAGTAACACAAAATGCTTTTGTCAAAGAATATTTAACATCTTCTAAAATGTGTGTTCACCTCTAGTCCCTATTAAACAATTCAAGTTACTTGAATTGTTTAAAGAGCTAATCTGATATTTCCTGTTCCTTTAACGTTTTTGCTGTGCATCAAGTACATAACTTTCTCTTTCAGAGACTGGCTGTAATATTATTTATTTTTATCTTACCTTTTCCTGGAATCCATTTTAGACAGATGTTATAAGGGTGCAAAAATATGGTAAAGTGGCATGAGGGAGGAGTGGAATGAAGAACTGAGTAAACAAGGGTGACGACAAAATAGAGCCAGTCATGAGACCAAAAATGTTCACCACCGTGTTCAGTTATACATTTTACTCTAAACTTGCTAGCAGCCAGTGGAAAACCAAGATCGCACTTTTATACCACCCTTTGCTGTTCCTCATTATTTTTTAAAGACTGAAATTGTAAAAGCATATTCTGAGCGCGTGGCCAGTTTTTTCAGGTGAGGTGTCACTGAGCAAGGAGTATGTGGGTCCGACTGTAAGCCTCTGAGCTTTCCCGTGTTCCATGAAGCCTCAGGCCTGCCTTCCTGCAGCCGTCTTGCTTGTTCCTTCTGTTGGTCACCCAGGTGATGGTGACAAGTGAGTGCAGGTGGACGGGCACATATCCATCACCATGCATGGAAGGGAGCTCAGGGCTCATGTCCTGTTGCTGATGGCTCAGGAGCAGCTGCATTCTACGTGAAGGACATCATTTTTAATTCAAGTGCCTTTTCTTTAACCTCAGTGTCACCTTCAGACATAAAAATAATTATGAAAAGAGAGCCTTTGCCCTGTCTCATTCTTTGTGCCTTGCTCAGTTCAAATTACAGGCATATACCATTTTCAGGGGCAATTCAAAACCGTAACACATTAAAAATAATAATAAACTACAATTATGGACATGTTGTCATGGTTTCACTTTTCCTGACTGCCGGTATCAAGTGGTCCTTTGGCAGGAAGAAGGAAATCAGTCTCCATCCAATAGAAAATTTTCTATGGTCTGAGAGCACAATAAAGAGGACACAGAAAGGAGCCTCAGTCCTGAAAAATCATAAATTTGGACTAAGAGCTTTTGGTATTGTTTTTGTTCAGATTGATTATGAATAGACAATAAGTAAATTTGGAAGAGGCTCCCAAAAATGTAGTAAAATACTAAGAAGGATTGCTTTCTAAGTATTACTGCTAAAATACCCTTATTATCTAAAGGCTAGTGATTTGTCAAACTAGGGTCCTCAGAGCCCCTTAGGAAAAATAACGTGGTGGGTAGGGATAGCCGTCTGCCTCCCAGCTCCCCTCCTCTCCTTCAGCCAGGCAGAGCCGTTCACCATCATCGTCTGTGGTACATATTAGCCTTCCCGTCTTTGACTTACTGAAATAGCCTAGTGGAAGGATAGCTATCCACAGCTGTCTCAGGAAGAATAATCGTAATGTATTTAATTTTGTCTAATTGCTCTAGTTCTGACAGTAAGACAGAGAGTACGTCTCTGTTTAATGTAAAGGATTTATTTCTTAGTTAATTCTTTTTTTTAAAGATAGATTTTATTCATTTAAAAAAATTTTTTTAGTTTATTTTTGACTGCGTTTATTTATTTTTGGGTCTTCACTGCTGCACACGGCTTTCTCTAGTTGCAGCGAGCAGGGGCTACTCTTCTTTGCGGTGCACGGGCTTCTCCTTGAGGTGGCTTCTCTCGTTGCGGAGCACGGGCTCTAGAGCACAAGCTCAGTAGTTGTGGCTCGCGGGCTCTAGAGCGCAGGCTCGGTAGTTGGGGCGCACGGGCTTAGTTGCTCCATGGCATGTGGGAGCTTCCCGGACCAGAGCTCGAACCCGTGGCCCCTGCATTGGCAGGCAGATTCTCAACCACTGCGCCACCAGGGAAGCCCTTAATTATTTCTTATCTAACTAAAAGGGAGAGATTAGGTCCTTGTTTCCCAAACATAAGAAAAACAGAACTGTTAAAACCTGTCAGTTTCCTATTGTTAGGTGGTATGAGTTCTCGGAACATCAGAAGATGGCTCATGGCATTAGAGAGCCCTTGATTCCATCTTAGGCTTCTAGACCCCACTTCTCACCATGCTAATTATGAGTATAAAATGAACTCAAGAACATTCTTGCCGAGGTCAAGGGGAGGAGAAATTTGACCTGCTTACATGGTGAATGCTTGAAAACCTGGGACTTTCACAGGCATTATCTTCAAAAAGTGCCTTTCTCAAGCATGAATCCAAGAGCACTCAAGAAAGCTAAACCACAGAATGAGCTTTACCCAGCTCAGAACTCACAAAAAACTAACGGAATATTTTACAAATGCATTAACAGAAACTGGGTAAAGTTTTAAACGTACTAATTATACAAGGAAAGTCAAAGCAATACTAGATAGAAATTTTAAAAGACTTAAAAGTGTGGTATGATGTTATCGCCGTATCATAATTTAAGATTTAATTATAATTAATGAAGATAGAGAAATTTAAGTATCGGATAGAATGGGTTACTCCGTTAAGGGAATTTATTTTAAATTTTATCTGGTAGCACTCCAGATAGAGACCAAAAGTTGAGACTCATTAGTAGTTATTTTGCCAGATTCTGGCTGAGAAAATCCTAGGTGCATAATAGGAGATCTGGAGTGACCTGTGGACTATGCAGCCTAGCTTTCATACCTAAGAAGATTCTGAAGCAGTTCATTAAAAAGTAATCTGTAATGCCTAGAGGATAGCTGGGTAGTAAGTAATTTCAATATGAATTAATCGCCTAAAATAAAAACCCGAACAAACCAACTTTTTCTTTTTTAACTGAGAAACGGACCTTGGAATCAAGTGAAAGGTAGACTTATAAATATTAGAGCAATGGATTACAAAGGCAGTTATAACAAACCAATAATGAGCTGCCGGAATTTTTTTGGTAATGGATTTAGAATCCAGAACATTTGCTAATGGAATAACTTCAGTTAGTAATGAATTGGTGGAGAAAGGGAAAAATGCATTTTGGAATTTATTCCAGCTACTTACTGAGATTTCATCTGTAAGCACGTGGTAGTTCTTAAATTCAAGAGTTAACATGTGCAGAAGAAATACAGAACTTTTTTTTAATTGAAGTATAGTTGGTGTATAATATTATATAAGTTACAGGTGTATAATACACTGATTCGCAATTTTTAAAGGTTATACTCCATTTACAGTCATTATTAAATACTGGCTATATTCCCTGTGTTGTATAATATATCCTCTTAGCTTATTTATTTCATACATAATAGTTTGTACCTCTTTATCCCCTGCCCCTATCTTGCCCCTCCCCTCATTCCTTTCCCCACTGGTAGCCACTGGTTTGTTGTCTATATCTATGAGTCTGTTTCTGTTTTGTTATATTCACTAGTTTGTTGTATTTTTTAGATTCCTCATATAAATGCTATCATGCAGTGTTTGCTTTCTCTGTCTGACTCATTTCACTTAGCATAATACCCTCCAAGTCCATCCATGTTGCTGAAAATGGCAAAATTTCATTCTTTTTATGGCTGAGTAGTATTCCGTTGTATATATGTATATATACACCACACATCTTCACTGTTGAATTTCTGTACCACAAATTTCTTAACACAATGATTTTTTTAAAATAAAACAAAGTGAAACATTATCCAGTGTTGATGGACATTTAGGTTGCTTCCATATCTTGGCAATTGTAAAGAATGCCACTGTGAACATTGGGGGTGCATGTATCTTTTCGAATTAGTGTTTTTTATTTTTTTTGGATATATACCCAGGAGTAAATTTCTTTGTCATATGGTAGTTCTATTTTTAGTTTTTTTGAGAAACCTCCACACTGTTTTCCACAGTGACTGCACCAATTTACATTCCCACCAACAGTGTACAGGGTTCATTTTCTCCACATCCTCTCCAGCATTTATTGCTTGTGTTCTTTTTGATGATGGCCATTCTGACATGTGTGAGGTGACATCCTATTGTGGTTTTAATTTGCATTTTTCTGATGATTAATGATGTCAAGCATTTTTTCACATGCCTGTTGACCATCTGAATGTCCAGAAATACAAAACCTTTGCGTGGAACTCAACATTTATGGTCAGAGCTCAAAATAGTAAAACTAATAGGAAAGTCAAGAGTAAAACGTCAGGCCAGCAATGTACACATACAGTTTTGAAAATATTTATAGTAAGATTAGTGAACATATGATCAATGAGAGTTCGTCTGTTAATTACCTCTGTTCAGTAAAGGAAGATCACCTAAGGGTCATTTTAGAAAAATATTGTGAAATAATATGTTGCAATAGTGAAATACATAGATTATGTAATGCTGCTAAATTGGGGTGATTTAAACAACCATTTGAAGAGACTGTCATAATACACAGGGGAGACCTGACATGTCAGGTTTATCTGCACATGTGGACTATCATATTGATGGTCCCCCAAACTGGCTGATTTCTAGCACTTTATAATTTTTGATCTGTGGGAACTGAAGCAAATTCTTGAATATAACAGTACATTTCACATTGCTACATACCTCTTCCCTCGGAGCCTTCATGTTCAAATTCCTACCTGGGTAATCCTAATACCAATTTACCTCATTTTCATAGGTAAGTAGAAGGAGAGCTGGGTCTTGTTTTCGTTTTAAAAGACAAATGTTTCACACTTTGGGTTGTTATAGATATGCGAATGCTTCTTCAATCATAACACTGCTGGACTCATCAGAGTACTCTCTTACAGGTTTCTGCCTTTCAAAAGTCTCTTGACACCTTGCCTTTGAGGGGCATGTGATCCAGTGGGGGAGTCACATGCGTACTGTAATGAGTAGTTACAAGACAATTGTGAGCATGCAGAAGGCAAAGGCTTTGCCTCTTGTCACCATTATACCCCAGCCTCTAACAATGTCTGGCACTCAGTAGATGATCAATAAATATTTGTTGGATTGATTCCTATAATATTTACAATAGACATCTTTTCTATAAGATGTAGAAAGAGCCAAAATCTCCTTTGTAGAATGATTGAAACAATTTCTAAAATAACACAGTATTAGCCTTAATAAAGAACAACCCAGGGCTTCCCTGGTGGCACAGTGGTTGAGAGTCCGCCGGCCGATGCAGGGGACACGGGTTCGTGCCCCGGTCCGGGAGGATCCCACATGCCGCGGAGCGGCTGCGCCCGTGAGCCATGGCCGCTGAGCCTGCGCATCCGGAGCCATTGTTCCTCAATGGGAGAGGCGACAGCAGTGAGAGGCCCGCGTACCGCAAAAAAAAAAAAAAAAAAAAAAAAAGAACAACCCAAAAAGTTAAGGTCAGCTATCATTTATTTAGCATCCTATTCAATGCTGGTCGGATGCAGACAGAATTAAGACACAATCTTTACCCTCAAGAGAGCCATAGTCTGATAGTGGAAACAGGTAAACAAATCCTGCAATTACAATCATATGAAAAACAAAACTCGAGATAGATTAATGGGTACATTTTTCATGTCAAGGAAGAAGTGATCAACTTTCATCAAGCTAATTCTCGAAGGATGATTAGTGCTCACCAGAGAGGACGCTGTGGAGGGTGTGTGGTCTAGACAGTGGTACACGCCTGTGCTCTATTTATAAATCAAATAGTTTCTAGAACATTCATTCCAGTAATTCCTGTCCTTTAATGCCAAGTGAAATTGAATTTGGTTTTGGCTGTGCTTAATTTTTTGAACTACTAATAAGGGTTCACATATATATGGCTGTGTGTGTATAAAATTTCTTAACACAATGACTTTTTTTAAATAAAGTGAAATAACTCGGATTCTGTCCCAATTCAGTGTATCTTATAGGAGAATAATGACAGTAACTTGCGCTTTACTAGTGATAGAAAGAGCCCCATCTAGACCAGGGAGAAGGTGAGGGAAATGACATGGTAAAGTTACTGTGTAGCTCCATCAGATTCTCCACTCCCCCGTCCCCTACTGTTTACCTACTGCTGTCCACTTAAGCTCACATCTGGCACAGCAGGAAATCAGGAGGAAATTGAGTAGTGACTTAATTAAGTAGACCATTTTCCAAAGATATTCCTGTTATTAAGTGATACAAAGTGAAGGTAAACTTAAAGAGTGTTCCATTTCATGGGTATATGACATATGTATTGTTACACTGTACCACATATACCATTCTGGAATTTGTGTAATTCCGAGTTTCCAGACTGTGTTCCTACACATTCTACCCCCAAAATAGCATTGGAAGCGTGAAGCAGCCTGGTACGTGAGGAAACTGCAAGTAATTAGAAGTGCCTAGAATGTAGGTTTGTGTGGGAAAGGGCAAACGGGAAGGAACCAGGTGGTGGAGGGCCTTCTGTGCCATATGAAGATGTTTGAGTCTCTGCCATACTAAGATGTTTGAAATTTACCCTGTAAGGATCTGTTGTGCGTTAGCATCAGGAGAATTTAAGATTTGAATGTTTTCAGATTTGAAAAATCACTGTAGCAGCAGCCTGGAAGAGAGCCTGAAAGGATGAGAAATCAAAGCCAAGCAGACAAGTTAGGAGAGAGACTGAAAGAATGATCCAGCCAAAAGACAATGAGAGGATGAAGGCCCGAACAGTGTCCTTGGTGGTAGGGATGAATTCAGAAGGTGTATGTTTTGAGTGAGCGCCATGTGCCAGATACTGTCGTAGGTTCTGGAGGCGTATCTGTGAACAAGGCAGACTTCCCTGCCCTCGTGAGGCGGGCAGGGTAGGGGAGACAATAAAATGACTCCATGTTCTTCAGTGTGAGTGACTAGGTGGTGATGATTAAATGGGAGTTCGTTTGGGGGAAAAAAGGGTTTTAATGTGTTGAGTATAAAATGTATTATATCCAGTGTGCACTTGGAAATACAGGTAAAGAGTTAAGGAGTGAGGTTTCAGCGCTTTTCAGAGGGCCTGTTTGCATTTGTTTTCAGTCATAAAACATCAGTCAGAACTTTCAGCTACAAACGGTAGAATCCTCTGGCTTGTATAAGCAGGAAAGGAACTTACCAGAAGCTATTAGGTGTCAACTTTCAGAAGCTCCAGGAAGCCCAGAGAGCCAGATTCTGAGTCGGGGTGTCCAGGGCCAGTGCCCCCGCTACTGCTTCCCGCGGTGCCACCGCCTCCCCTCACATGCCTCCTTCTAGACCCTAGGTCACTGGCCAGCTCTCTGGCTGCAGAGGAGTGTGAGAGGCTAGTTTTCTCACATATAGCATGGGATGTCAAGATAAGGGGGGTTTGGGTTTCAAAGACAGCCATAAATATTCAACAAAGGTAATTTTGCCTCCATTTATGTCTATGAATGAAAAAATATATAATTTCTTAAGTGTACAGAATTTTGTAGTGATTTATTGCACTTTTCTCATGCAACACTGTGATGAAGACATGGTGTCTTCGTTAAAACAAAACTAAGATTTTTTTCACATTAAAATGAATTGCCTTGATTTATTAATTTGCAGATGAGCTTGCTCCTAACTGCTGTTCACTATCTAACCAAACAGTCCCAAACTTATAAATGGATTTCATTCTAGAAGCTTGTTGATAATTAAGTTATTGGAAATTGTGAATACATCTTCCCACTGAAACAGAGTTATTGTGGATGATCCCATTCTTGTATTTTAAAATGTTTCACATTCCAGTGGAAGATCCTAGAACATAAACTGCTTGGCATCTTCAGATGAGAAGTGAAAGGGAATGGGATGGAGTCATTCATGGCCACAGTGCCTGTAGACACGTTGTAGACATTCAGTAAAAGTTGGGGAAGTGTTTCTAGGAATAGTTTGGCTGGAAGGAGAGAGGAAAGAAGGAATATGCCTGTGTCTAATGTGGAGCTTCCTCTCATTTTATTGTTCCAATAAAAGTGACTTAAAACATTCAGTGACTTAAAACAGCATTTCAAAACTGCACATATTTACTGCGCGATCCCTGAATCCCAGAGTGGTGAACAATTTGAGAATCATATAAAGTAAGTGGTTCAGAAAGAAATAGACTGTTCTGAATAACATATAATGACCAGCTATCACACAGAATTGTGGAATCAGTGTGAAGGTAAACGGGCTGAATATATAGTCTTCAAAATGAAACTTTTGCTTATTTTTAATCCTCAATATTAACTTATTTTCCTAGTGATTTCTGTTGTTTGTCTAGAATAGAGTAGGGAAAAATAATTTTAACGGAGACTTCCCCTTGCCTTCACCTAGGAATACTTTATTGTATTTTGATGACCAAAGGCCTTTTCAGCAGCAAAACTGCTGGTTGCCTGATTGTCATGCAATGAGGCTACTGGAATTTCCTACCTGGAGTGGGAGAGAATAATTTGACCTGTTCGAACAAAGTAGTAAGTCATAATTTACATACACCTGATCTTTCAGAACAGTGAAGAACCCGGTATTACTTTTTCACAATGTGTGTTACAGCAACAATGTGTATTAAGCATCTTCTATGTGCCAGGCAGTATGCTGGGCACTTGACCTAAAGAGATGCGCAAAACAGCCACAACCCTTGCCCAATTTGAGCAGTTAAGATGAATTATATTCTGTGATCTATAACTTCAAGAATAAAAATCTTGTAAACATATTTCATTAAAGTTTATGTAAATTTCAATCAGAAGATAACAGACTTTATCACTCCCAAGAAACTTGAGGTATATTACACAATTCTGGATGAGTTTGATTTACCATGTATTTTAATATTGACAAAAAATATGAACATGTTAATAGGAACACAGTTGGGTAATAGCAACCTCAGTGATTAGAAAACTGATTTAGATAATAGAATTAAATAATAAAAACATATTCAAGAGGAATTGAAATTCAGTCTGGGAAACCACTTTTGAAGTCATAAGAATGTGATGACCTATCTTCAGGAACAAGACAGATGTGCCCTTATTGATACTTGACCAGATTTTCATCTTTTTTTCTTCCCCATCAGTCCCTTTTGAAATCAGTTAGGAGTGCATCAGGTACAGGAACATGACCGGAGTGCTGAAGATTAGCATTAACTGACTCCATTCACTGAGAGCATGCCCCCCTGCTTGCAGCTAGTTCAAGGTCCTGGAATGTGAGCTGCAAGGCCTGTGGTGACAAAAAGGCAAATCACAGACAAAATTGAAGTTCAGGGAATTCTTACTGAATCTAGAATTTTTAACCAGCAAGAGTTTCATTAGCCACTTAATGACTTGGGGGGGAATATCAAGCAACTAACAAGTACTTAAAATCTTACACCTACGGCACTGAAAGGATGTCCCTTTCTTTAAGTTACAGAGTTTCCTTAAGCCCAAAGTCACATACCTTTTCAATAAACTTAATAAATACTTCCAAAATACTTCAGTATGTGTTTGTTTCTGATTTCCAGGAAAAAAATACAAATGTTTAAAAAGGAAAAAACTCCTTTTAGTTGTACCCCACAGAAATAACTGCTAGCACTTTGGTTTTTACTTTTCTAGGTTTCTTCCTAGGCATATTGTGTGTGTGTGTGTGTGTGTGTGTGTGTGTGTGTGTGTGTAATGCAAAAATGGGATCACAAGCTATTCTACTATATAGCACAGTGGTGAGAAGCCCTGACTTTGAAATCAAACCATCCTGGGCTTGAATCCCAGCTCTTCCAGTTACTAGCGTAAGACTTTGGCCAGTTTTTTTTATCTGTAAAGATAATAATGTACCTATTCGTTAGGTTGTTGTGAATAATATAAAGGAGATAATATATGTGAGGTACTTACTCTGACATTTAATAAATGCCTAATAATCCAGCCTCTTGTACCTTTGTTCTACCACACCATCCCCTAAGCACCATGCTTTCCCGTATTGAGTATTTTAAGTGGGGGAGGGGGACCAGGGAGGCACAGATATGTTTTTATGCACAAATTTTTAAAATTGGTACTCTATAAACCAAGAAAAATATACAGTTAAAATTTTCTCCTAGCTTGTAAAACCTTATATTTTGATATAAAGGTTTAGGATATTTAAATTTTATAAGGCAACATTCAGTTCAAAATGACCCTGTTAACTTATGTGTCTATTATAACATCTAGGGCTTCTTTTGAAAATAAGTAAATTGAATGAACTTCTTAACAGCCTTTTTGGTTCTTTTTAATGTATATGTTGTACAGTATAATGTATATGTTGTTTTAATTTATATGTAGTTTTCATATTAGTTATTCCACACGAAGCAGTGTAGTACTTCATATAAGTACTATGAAGGTCACAGTTAGTTGTGCTATTGTATTTGTCTTATCCAAGGAGAATCATACTTTTTATGTCATTTTGTAAGTCGTTTTACAACTTTATAAGTCATTTTATAACTTGCCTTAATTTCCAAGAAATACAGTTTTGTCCCAAATTGATGTGGAGGGTTTAATACTGTCTAAAAATTAACTTAGAACAGTCATTTTAAATTTTGTTTGAGGTCTTTATACTTTTATATAATTAAATGTGAAAATTAAATGTCTATATGCAAAAGAAATCCAAAGTTAAATTTTATGACAAAGGAAGTAAATGTTCCATTTTTTTTCCTTCTTTTTCTCTAGCTCAACTGAGAAGTCATTTCCTTGGAGATCAACAGGTATGAGTTTTTAATCATATAAAATATCTTCCTTTAGTTTTGCACAGACAGAGCCTGCTCTCTTAAATTACTACTTCTTGGTGAAATCAGCCAAGCAAAGCCTTTAATAGTGACAATATTGAGCTACTTTGCTTTGAAGTAGTACTTTCTTAATATGCTTAATTTTTTTTAACATACTTGAATAGATTTATATATGCCAGCTGTAAAGAAGTTAAAGCACTGGGCATCAAAACATTTTTAATATCAATTCAGTATCTGAATTTTTTATCATAAAGAAATACAGGGATGCCCTCCCAAAGGTTTTTGTATAATCTGGGATATCAGTTATATAAGTCAAGGTCTTTCCTTTTACAGTGTTTCTCATACTCAAGAGAAGAGTTGCCTGAAGTGTTCATTTTCCTTATGTATCCAGATGTAGACCACCTGATAGCTTCTAAAATAGTCTGGAAGATTCTAACATAGTCTCTTTATCTCTTCTTCTTACCCTAAATTCACCTCATATCAAGGATGAATTGCATTGAGGAAAGTGTCTGCCACTTTCACAGATGTTCGATATCTTCATACTCAGTCTTCACTCATTAAACGCTTCCTGAGTAGCCACATCATGAGCCAAGTACTATATGTGTCATTGGTCAGACAGTGTTGGGTTCCACACACATATGCCCCCCACCTCCCTCACCTCTCGTAATGTAAAGGACAGTGCCAGCAATGTGTGAATGCTAAAATAGGCCTTGATATCTGAATACTTCGGCACTTTTTAAGCAAGGTTTGAATTGAGTAAAACTTAAATCACCAAATGCCTGGTATCTGAGTTTACCTGAACCTGGGCACCAGGATTCTGGTGTTATTTATAGTGGATACAAGGCAATTTGCCATTTTGTAAAGAACCTATTCCCAAGAAATACAGTATTTTACTCAAACCATAGATTAGGAAGAGACATGTGAAAGGCTACTTAACAAGAAGACTTACAAACAGCAGTTTAATGCAAAGAAAGACATGGCATGAAATAGTATGTGGTTAACTACCAAGTAAGTATTATGTGGGAAACATTGTCATTAAATGGACAGCCCACTTTTGAGATAGCTTTGCAGAGAGGATGAGCCTGGAGCCTGGGGCTTGACCAGCAGCCCGGCTGTGGAGAGGGCACTGTCATTGGGCAGCAGAAGAGACGACAGAAATGTCTTGTGGGAACATTTGAAACTAGTTTGAGAGATGATAAGATGTGCAAAGGCTAGACAGCCACACTGGGCCAAATTATAGAGATCTGTAAATACCAGGGACTTTGAACTTCCTGCACATCATGGGGAGCCACTGGAAATCGTTTGAGCAAAAAGTCACCTGATTTAAACATTCCTCAGGAGAAATAGCCGTGCTGTGAACTGTTAAAAAGAGAGTTGAAAAATTCAGTTTAAAGAAAAATACACAGTGCATTTGCTACTTGGTTATGGCAAACACGTACCATTTAATGTAAAATTCTCCTGTAAGTTCGTGTTTAATACTGCATCATTAATTTATTCCGAAAATATTTCTTGAGAGTCTAGTTGGCTAGCATGTAGTTGTCAATGTTTAAAACAAATATCCTTGCCCTCTTAAGTGTTTCAAGTCTAGTGGAGGTATATAACTCTATATACTTAAAATTGGGGGCGACGGGGGTGGATTCTGTAAAGGAAAACTACAAGTGTATACCGTGTTTACCCATAGCTCTGTTTTTGGACATTTAAGTTGTTTCTAACTTTTCATTGTAATAAATAACATTATGGTAAACATCCTTATGTATAAAATTATATCTGCAGCATTGATTTACCTTAGGCTAGATTTTTAGGAAGAAAACTATTCAAACTATATGAACATTTTTAAGGCTCTTTAAATGTATTACCAAGTTGCCTTCTTAAAAAGATTGCATTCATTCTCCCTCCCTTTAGCTATGTGAGGCCAGTCCTCTCATACTCCCTCATGAGTGTCATCATTTATATCTCTATCTACAAAATGTTTCGATATCCCGCCGTTGCCCTTTTCTCTTGGAGGACTAGTGTTTGATAGGTGAGAGTTCTTTGTAGCCCAAGGAGAATAGCTGTGTCAGTCAGGGCCCAACCACCCAAAGGAGTGGTCCTTCCTGGAAGCTGCTGCCATGTCTAAGACTGCAGGGACAAGGGGCTGTGTGGCTTTGCCACCAAACTGGAGCAGTGGTGGGAGGTGGGACCCGGCGAGTTTTCCAGCATTAGCTGGAACCATGAAGGAGATACAGCCATGCCAGCAATGCTGCCTGAAGTAGAGCTGGAGAAACATCCTGACTGAACTGAGGTGGAGGGGGCAGTTGTGGATTTTTTAACTGCCAAAAGCCAGGCGGGCACGGTGTGTAATTGCATGGATTTACATATGGAGAGAATGCGCTTGTGAAGACGTACGATGGAGAATGAACATCTGGGCCCTTGGCATCCTTTCTGCCTCTCCTCCCCTCCAGTGCATTTACTCAGCTTCAGTCATTTGACCACCATCTTCATGATTTACTAATGCATAAAATATAGATAGATAAATAAATAAAATATTATAAATAAAATATATATATATTTCATTTAATATATAAGTATTATATATTCATATATTTTTAATATATGCCGGATGGCTCCCCAAATACTTTAGTGTTAGGGAAATACAGCTCTAGTAATTCAGCTGTCCTCACCACAGTGACATTCATAGTTCACACCTGATAACTATACTTCATCCCTTACTTTGGTCAGAGTATACTGCTGCCCAAACTCATATTCCAACCTGGGAGTTTTACTTACCCTTTTTCCCTTTGCAGGGAGGGGGAAGTATATTAACTTTCAAACACAGCCAACACAACTGATATTTATTCTACTCTCTATTATTTTAATTACATTAACGTTTCTTGTGTGTTTTCTTAAATTTGCCTACTTTTCAACCATACTTAAGGTATTTAAATTGTAACCATGGCAATAAGCTCTAATGATAAGTAAGGGTAGAAAATTGAAGTTTAATTGTATGAATAAAAGATAAAAATCTTATTTGTTTCATATTCCTTTTTCTGAGCAGTTATAGATGCCCTTTAGAAGTTTGATTGTAAGTGAACGGGATGAAATGACAGTTTTGCTGCTACTTTTCCTGTAAAGTTTAACTGTTATTTTCTCTTTACCAGTTTGCATGCAGAGACCCTGAATGTAATATGAAAATAATCTTATTTTTAGAATTTGGCAGTCCCACCCAGAATGAGGTAGGGGTGGCTTAAATATAAGAAAATACTTAAAGGGTCTTTGGTCCATTTTGTCTTTGGATAGGTCTTGACAAAAGAAACATCTTTATTCAATTATCTTGGTTTCCTAAATAAGAAAGGATTATTTGAAAGGATTTAGGATTGAAGGTCTGTTATTGTTCCTCATTTTTCTTTAATATTTTGAACACTTACTTGAAGACAGTTTCTCTACCTTTTGTGTGTGTGGTTTACTACAAATTTGGCTTGAAAAGCTTTTCAGCCATAAGGTGAATTGTTAGCAAGGCAATAGTTTGATCACTACCTGGGAGTGATCCCTGCCTACTCAGGAGTTTTCAGCAATACTCCATTGAAATGCCAGAAATTGAGACCAACTGCTGTATTTGTTTTTAAATAGCTAACTTACTGCAGAGTCATTTTCTAAGGAAAAGCTCAAGATGCCCTAGGCAGAAAAGATTTCCATTTATATGATTCAGTTCAGGAGAATCAGCTTACTTGTGTTTTCTGGTTGGTTGATTGGTTGGTTGGTTGATTTTTTTAAATATATTTTTATTTATTTGTGTATTTATTTTTGGCTGCGTTCGGTCTTCGATTCTGTGCGAGGGCTTTCTCCAGTTGCGGCGAGCGGGGGCCACTCTTCATCGCGGTGCGCGGGCCTCTCACTATCGCGGCCTCTCTTGTTGCAGAGCACAGGCTCCAGACGCGCAGGCTCAGTAGTTGTGGCTCACGGGCCCAGTTGCTCCGCGGCATGTGGGATCTTCCCAGACTAGGGCTCGAACCCGTGACCCCTGCATTGGCAGGCAGATTCTCAACCACTGCACCACCAGGGAAGCCCTGGTTGGTTGATTTTTGATTTTTAACTTGTACCAAGGATCGCAGGCTGTTGCAAAGCAGAAAGCCAAGGCCTTGGACACTCAAAGAGATAACCTCCCAAAGTGTGGGGAAGAATCATCCGTTCTACAAAACATTTTTATTTTCCTAGGCTGATTGGGAAGGAATCTTAAGGAGAAGCTCCCCTGGACATAATAAAGTTGTTTTAAGCATATATGCTTTATTGTTATCTTGCCTTTCTGTTGCCGTCTCTCTTCCATTATTCTGTATTTTCTAGCTTACCAGCATTACATGTCTGCTCTCTAAAAACATAAATGGACCTCCTCTTGTCTTTTATGAAGAGGAGAGTTTATTATTTTCTGTTGTGGCTTTGCTTTTTCCTTAGCCTTGCATTTCTTATGACCTTGGATTTGGTGGGTGTGTTTATGTATACTCTGCTGAAAAAGAGTGAAGAGGGAATGTTGTCTCAGGGTTCCTGTTTCCTCTTTTGTTAGTGTGCCATTTTTCCACTATTCACGTCTTCATATCTCTTACCAATGTATGTATTTGTACAGTCTCTTACGTTCCACCAAAATTTGAGGTAACTTTTAAGAACCCATATAATAAAATAGAAAAATAAACTCCAGAATCACAGAAAATATATATTAGAATAATAGGTAAAGACCCGAAGAAAGTGAGAATGCAAATTTATGCACAAGTAATTATACTTCTTCATGATGGAAAATATTATATTATGGAGGATATCTTTTAAAGAAAAAAACCTTGGACTTACCTCTCTTTTAAGAAAAAGCACACCAATTCAGTCATAAAGATAACCAAGCACCATGTGCCCTACCTACCAGAAAGAAGCTGTTGAAGCCATAAATTGAGTCCTTTTGTCAAAGTGATCATGGGTTGTTGCTTAAATCCTCCAGCCACATCCTGTAAACTTGTGAATTTTGTCACAAATCACAATTTCACAGTTTTTCTGTTTCAGGGGGAAGATTACTAGAATGTAGGCAGTTGCCAGTTTTAGTACTTGTGTGTAAAATGAGGGGAGGGGAGCGGCATCAGCCTGAGAATCTACCCCTCCCCTCCTCTTCCCTGCACATTAGGACAAGGAGCAGCCTCCAGGGCTGGAGTGCGCTGTCTGTCCCCACAGTAGGAAGTTATATCATGCATATTCATAAATAGAATATTAAATTAGCAATCATGGATAAAGGACTATTATTTTACTGCAGATTTTGAATGGTATGATTTATTATGACTATAAATTATATAAATGACAAAATTTTATTTCTGCTTCTCTTCCAAATACCCCTATTTTTTCAGACCTTTTTTAGTAACACAGTCATTATAGTCTTCCTACCACAATTGCAGTGCTGTAGCTTCCTAATCACCACTTTTTCATGTTTTGTTACAAAAGTAAGTTATGCTTTTGTGTGTGTGTGTTTTTGTCTATTTGTTTGTTTATTTTGGCATGCTTCTTATTTAAAATAAATTGTCTAGAAGAATTTGGAGTAAAAGGTAAAAATTTCCTTCATTGCCACGTCTACCCATACCATGGCCATTGCCCCACATACCCACACACACACACACACACACACACACACAGAAAATCTGAGGGGGGTGTGTGTAAATATCCACACATTTGCATTTGTTTTGTTTTGTTTTTAATACCATGAGGATATGTTATACATTGTTCTATGACTTAAGTGTTTTTTTCCTTAACAACATAGTAAAACTATGCATGTGTTTCTGTGTCAATTTATAAAGATCTGCCTCCTTTTTAATGTCTATCTATTGTTTAGAAAATTTATGTAACCAGTCACTTATTAGTGAATATTTTGTTTTTTCCAACTTTGCCCTTTGACAAGCAGTGGTAAAATTTTTCACTGCACATCTGAGTGTCTCTGTTGATTACATTTTTAAGGGGAACTGCCTGGGCAAGGATGTATACATTTTTATTTTGGCAAATAGTGTCCAATTGCCCACCGAAAATGCTTAGCAGTATGTGGCGAGGGGGGGATATTTTTCCTCTACCCTCTTAGGTTAAGTAACTGGGGGCCTGTGAATTTAACTGACAGTAGACAGATTAATAATAATTTTTCAAAAACCCTAAGTATTCATATGCATATGAGAGCTCACAAAAGAAATAGCTCCCTAGGGACTTCCCTGGTGGTCCAGTGGTAAAGAATTCGCCTTCCAATGCGAGGGACACGGGTTCAATCCCTGGTCAGGGAACTAAGATCATACATGCCGTGGGGCAACTAAGCCCACGTGCCACAACTACTGAGCTCGCACACCTCAACTAGGAGCCTGCGTGCCGCAAACTACAGAGCCCACACGCTCTGGAACCTGTGCCACAACTAGAGTGAGAAAATCTTCATGCCACACCTAGAGAGAAGCCCACACGCAGCAATGAAGAGCCCACACGCCGCAACGAAAGATCCCACGTGTCTCAACAAAGATCAGCATGCTGCAACTAAGACCCAATGCAGCCAAATAAATAAATATTTTAAAAATTAAAAAAAAAAGAAGTAGCTCCCTAAATGACTAGGGTTGGGGGCTTATATACCTAACTTAGGGGAGAGGAAACAGGCAGAAGAGGCTTCTATGGGAAGAACAAGTGGATTTCTAGGGGAACAAACAGGAGATAAGACAGTTTGTGATGATGTTTGTTTACACAGGTGCAAGTGGTCTCTCCGATTTTTTTTTTTTTCATTCCATAAAACTCCCCCAGAAGGGATCCATGGCAGCCTCACTCCCAGGACTTTTCTGCTTTTAGTGAAATAAGGGAGGCTCCAAAAAGGCTTCCTTCTGCATCTGTTGAATCTCAAATATCTTTAGTTTAGAATAATCTCTCAGGGTCCAAATAGGTCCCCACAAACATATACTCCTACCTATACCAAGTGTCATGCCTATCATGCTTCCCATGCTACCAGAGGGTAGTAACATACAAAGTGTAAATCCTCATGAGTATTTAAAAAAATGGCTTCAAATTTCCCTGTATCATAAGCTCTATCTACATATTACATAGAGTAAAATCATTTACAGAAATAATTATTAAATATTCATTAAATCAGAACATTGCATGGAAACTTCAGCATACCACTGACCATTCTATTATTTGATTCATTCTCATGGAAATTGGAGATAAGCCTGATCTTGGAATTTAATAAATTTGTCATGATACCTATCAGCTTTGGTTTCTTCTCTTTCCGTATCTGTCTCAAAATGATCAGATACATTTTTCTGTCAACAAAAATGCAAAAACGATTACCAAAACAAGCAAAAACTGCTATCACTATTAGAGGTGATTTGGGAACCAACACCTCACTCCAGAGGTGCCCAAACTTTGCTGCACGTTAAAATTGCCTGTGGAGCTGTTAAAATATTATTCCCGGCCCTCCTGATACACAATTAAATCCAAAAGTCTGGGGCCCAAACCAGAAATCAATAGTCTTTAAAGCTCCCCAGTTGATTCCACTCTGCAGTTTGAGAACCACTGCCTTACTCATAATTAAATCAACTTAGTTACTAGTAATTAAAGAGAAGAATTAAAATTTTATCCCGCTTGTCCTATACAGATTTTATTTCAGGATCACCAAATAACCCTAGTTATTACTGGCTATCTAAAGATTTCTTAAATATGCCAAAGAATTCCTGCTGATAAATGTAGAAAGAACAATAAAATTAGAAAAATCACCAATTTACAGCCCCTAATGAAATCACTCGTTCAAGCAAAGATTGTCAGTGTATGCAAAAACCTCTATATTCTCAATCCTAGCTGCACATTGGAATCACCTTGGGAGTTTTTAAAAATCCTGATACTCATACCACAACTTGGGCTGATTGAATTGGAATCTCTGGGCATGGGACTCAGTAAGCAGTAGTTTCTAAATTCTATGCCCTCCACTTCCATGGCAGACAACCAAGTTGTGCAGTGTGCAACCAAGGTTGAGAATCCTTGCATTAGTAGAAAGGAAGATGGTGAACTTGAAAATACAAAGATCAGGCTGCCACCACTTGAATTGGCTGCTTGATCTGAGCAAATGTAAAAGTTCTGATGTGACGTCATGTGAAGTACACAGCACTGTTCATGAAGTGTTCTAACCACAGAAGTTTGACCTGAAAGCTTTTAGCTCTAAATATCTGCTTACAGGAAAAATTGAGGTTTGAGGATGTGTAAATGCCACCACGAGAAAGCCATCAAACATTTAGAATGTGGCGCATCCTATGAGTTTATTGCTATGGTTCCAGCAGTGAGCCAAGAAGATGAAAATGAAGGAATGGGAAATCCTTTCTAGATCGAAAGAACTTAAGTAACAATCAAAAACGCAATCAGTGAACCTTATTTCAGCCTGACTAGTAGAAGGCACTGAAGAAAGACATTCCTGAGACATCAGGAAAATTCTGAATATGAACTCATTATACGGCATTATGGAATAATTGTAGTTTTGTGAAGTCCTTACTTTATAGAGCTACAAATGGAAGTATTTAGAGTTCTGATCATCTGATATGAGAGGTCTGTTTTAAAATTCTCTAACAGAAGAAAAGAAAAAGATAAATGGATCATAAAAGTGTGGTATAATATAATTATGAAATCCGGGGGGTTGTTAATTATACTTTTCTCTGTTTTTATATATGTTTGAAAAGTTTAATTTTAAAAAATTTAAATACAAGTTGTTTAAATAAAGGGTTCAAAATAGTGGGATTTAAATCGTACATCAGAGTAATGTGTTAAAGCCAGTAAGCTGTTGCCCATACTCTGAAGGCAGGTCCTAACAGAAATGAAACCAACTATGAGACAGTGACATGTGCTCCCCAGCCAGTGGGTGGTACTTAATTTGAGTTTCCACATAGATGGGATTTTGTTACAATTCTTACTAAGCAAAATCACCTGTAGCGTGCCGGGCATCAGCTTAGAACTCCACATTTATCACTCTGTTTGTGCATGGGTGTTTGTGCCAGCAAATAAGAATATTAGCATTTAGCTTTAGCCAACATGTATCTTTATGTTCCTGAGCCAGTTATTCATGACGTATGAACACATCCCCCAGAAGCTTAAATATTGTTAGTACTTCATGTAAAAATCAAATATCCAGCTTTAGCCTTTAACATTTTATGTTTAATTCAAACATGTCAAATAAATATTTAAATTTTCTCATGTTTTTAGTGATATGTGAAGAAATAATCTATTAACTAGCTAAAAAAAAATAGAAATTGTAAAGTCCAAAATCTCCTGTTTTTCCATTACCACCTCCTCAACACAGAGCCCCACTTCCTTAGCTTACAATTGTTACCTCGGGAAACGTTAAAAAGGCTACCATCTATAACTCCACATTTCATTTTTATGCCAAAATTAGCCTACATTTAGCTTTATCTTGATAATCTTTACCAAAATAGATAATCCAGTAGAAAAGAACAGAAAAACCTGGTTTCCCAAGACCCATTCATTTCTTTTAAAGGTGAATATGTATGGAATTTTTTAGAGAAGGTTTTTTTTGGTTTCTTTTTTTTTTTTTAACAGAAGAAATGTATCTCCCACTATCAAATATTTTCATTTATATATTTGGTAACATCTTTTCCCCAAAAGGAACAAAATTTGTCTTTGGAAAAATATTTGACTGGTTTTTGAGCACTTACTTTCCATAGACTACACTTTTTACATCACAGCAAGTGTCTTATTCTTTGTTCAGCTTTACTCGTTAGGAAGTGAGAGCCCTCTGGCCTTTTATGAGCACCGCCTGTTAAACTCGGACACTTTGCAGATGTGATCCATTTCTTTTCATCTTTGTATTTCTAAACTTCTTGTTTTTATAGTTTTCCTTTTATAGGGATAATAGACTATGAATTTTTATGGTAAGTTTAATAACTGTATTTTAGTTAGTACCCAGACTAAAAATACTTAATAAACACTCATCTTAATATGTCTACTTGTGGAAATTCCTATTTTTTTCCCCTAAAAATTAGTTTTAATCATTTTGAATCCCTGAAGAGAATTCAGGAATTTTAAAATGTGTTTGAACAGGAGAGCTCTCTGGTGGCATACAAACCTAAAATATTTTTCAGATTTGTCATTGTAGAAATCCAAAGTACTTTATACCAGTTTATACAGATACGAAGTTTGTTTAAACTACGAAATTCAATTCGGGTAGATGAGCTTCTGCAGTGGATTTTAAGGCAGACTAGTTGATGTTTAGAGCAAGGTTTAAAGTGAACTAGAAGGTACTTCATTAATAATGGTTTTTATTTTCCAAGGCTTTTCACACAGTGTTTTCCGTATGAGTAAAAATTTTAGGGCCATTGTCTTATTAATATTTAAGAGATAGTATAAGCATGCATAAGATCCAAAAATCTAGATATATCAAGAGAACCAGACTAGAAATAGCTTCAAGAAACATGGTCTTCTGCTCGTTCTTCTAAGTCTTTACTTCCATTAAAACCCAACTTTGAAAGAATATCATATGTATGTAGTAGTTTGTAGTTGGGTCAACAAACTCCAAGTATCTGTAGTATTCTTAAGATATCAGTCAATATCCATCTCTATCTTATGTGAGTTAAAGAACTGTTCTTATGCTTCATGCTTCCATCACCCTATTTACATTTTCACTCTGAAACAGGATTTCCCAACATTCTCATTGCCTCCAATAATAAAGTTACCTGCTGTTGAAATGAGTCTTGTACATCAGAGAAGCTACTGAAGAGGACAAGTCTTAGGGACCATTTTCCAGGTCCGCTTCCAGAATTTGGCTGAGAGCTTTACTTCTTAGCCATTGAAGGCACTGGAGTATTTCTGCAGCAGCTCTGTGGAAAGTAGACTCCCTTCTGAGCCTACGGTGCTACGGGAAGTGAGAGTCCCAGGGCCAAACAGGAAGTTGAGTCCCCGTAAGACTAAATTCTCATATTTTTCACAGTGTTGCACCTGAGTGTGATAGGCTGACTTCAACTCATAGGCCAGAGTTGGAAGAAATGTGACATACCCATTTCCCTTAACTGTCAAAGAAAGTATCATCTGCCTTAACATTGTGTGCTATTACCATCCCAAGGTCCCTGCCAAAACCCACACTACACTGCCTTTTATGTAAGGGCAAACCCCTAAACGCTATAGCAACTCAGGACAAGGAGAATCTAGCATAAGGTTGCAGCCTGCTGGTTTGTGAAAGACTAGTTACAGGGTTATACATACTAAAAATCTCCTTACTGATCCCTAGGTTCCTGTTTCAGTGGTGATTTCACACACAGTGTAGACCTCTGTCATTTCACATAACATAAACAGACACATAGATTAACAAAGCAGAGTCATTTTAAGAATTTCAAGTTCTTTAAACAAGCCTTAGACCTTTCACTGAGCATATTTTTATGTGTACTTGGTATGTATTTGGGAGGTACATCACAGAAAAGATAAAATAATTCACTTTGTATTTCATCTTTTACTGTGAGCTTAATGGGATGGGTAATGTAACAGATTTTCATAGCCCTACAACATTATTGTCCCTTACTTTTCTTAGCTGCGGCCTTCTACTTTTTCTAATTAATTGCCCTTTTTTGGGTAATATTCAGGCACTCAGATGAAATATAGCAGACAAGAAGGACCATGCTTCCACAAATCTCCCCGTCTTAATCACAGATGGAGATTATTTCATTCCACCTTGAAGCTTATTCAAGTTCTATATTTGTAGACATTCATTTTCTTGGAAGATGCTAATTTGATGTTTGAAAATCTCCCCTAGTATATTTCTGGTGTCCCAGAAAACATGTTTGTGATTTTTTCAAAAAGGTAACACATGTTCTTCAGTACACAGATTAAAGAAGTAGCATTCATAATCTGTTTGCCATTTTTACTCTTAAAAATCTCTCAATTTCATGTTCTGATTGTGCTAAACAGCATGCCAACTGTTTAATTGTAGTTTACAGCATTGATCATAAAATGATGAACCCCATCCTGTAAGTCTCTGTGGGTTTCTCTGGTAAATTTGACTAGTATCTGCTTCCATTCCACAAAGCAGACGTTTTTAAAAGACATTTATTTGAAAGATTGCATAAATAATGCATAATTAGTAATTGTGACACACCATACTACAATAAGGTTTACTTTATTCAGTAATTAGGAAATGACCCGTTTGTATATCTGAGGTATAGTAGCTGTATGTACATACATTTATGTGGGTGTATACGATTTGTGAATTACAAGTTTTCAAAGAAACAGTAAATAATAGCAAAAACTATCTTGAAAACAATTTAATTTCCTTTTAGTGATTCAGAAGAGATTTCAGTATCTTTTTGTCTTTGTAGGTATACATTATCATTGGACTCTACTATAGAAGTAGAAAAATGACTGAAGACCTTATTCACAGTATAGAATTTGGTTGTTTTACAGTCCATATTAAATAAACCTCTTTAACCAACTTTGTAAAACTGTAACTTTTATATTTACTGAAATATAAAGCACAAAATAGGTACCCTGTACTCTAAACCCAGTTATTTAGGTCTTCAAATTAGATTTGGGGTACATGGGGATTTAATATTTTAGTGTTCTAGTTAACATCTCTGTGTCCTTTTCTATATTCTGTTTTCTGAGGCATTGCATTTAAAACTATAAGAAGCATAGGCTTCCCTGATGGTCCAGTGGTTAAGATTCTGTGCTTCCACTGCAGGGGCATGGGTTCAGGGAACTGAGATACTGCATGCCACACGGCACAGCCAAAAAGTAAATAAATAAAAAATAAAAGTATAAGAAACAGATACTAACATTTAGAGGGCAGATGATCATATTACTTGGGGGTAATTTTGTTGATTTCGTTTGTGTTTGCATTGAGATTCTAATTCTGTTAAGTTTTACTGTTAGGGTGACCAGTATGGAATAATGTATCTTACAATTTGTACTTGATCTGTGTAAGATTATTTTTTTTTAATTAAAGCATAGTTGATACACAATATTAGTTTTGGGTGTACGACATTGTGATTTGACATTTATATACATTACAAATTGATCATAATAAGTCTAGTAACTATCTGTCACTGTACGGAGTTATTGGGATATTGTTGATTATATTCTCTTTTTCTATTTACTACATCTTTATTGGAGCATAATTGCTTCATAATACTGTGTTAGTTTCTGTTGTACAACAAAGTGAATCAGCCATATGCATACATGTATCCCCATATCCCCTCCCTCTTGCATCTCCCTTCCACCCTCCCTATCCCACCCCTCTAGGTCATCGCAAAGCACCGAGCTGATCTCCCTGTGCTATGGGGCTGCTTCCCACTAGCTATCTGTTTTACATTTGGTAGTGTATATATGTCCATGCCACTCTCTCACTTCGTCCCAGCTTACCCCTCCCCCGCCCCATGTCCTCAAGGCCGTCCTCTACATCTGCATCTTTATTCCTGCCCTGCCCCTAGGTTCATCTGTGCTGTACATTATGTCCCCATGACTTATTTATTTTATAACTGGAAGTCTGTACCTCTTAAGCCCTTTCACCAGTTTTGCCAACCATCCCCCCACACCCATCCCTTGAGAGCTAATTTCTTTCCCTGTGTCTATGAGTCTGTTTCTGTTTTGGTTTTTAGCTTCCACATATAAATGAAATCATATGGTATTTGTCATTGTCTGACTTACTTCACTTAGCATGATACCCTCTAGGTCTGTCCGTGTTGTGGCAAGTAGCAAAATCTCATTCTTTTTTATGGCCGAGTAATATTCACACAAGGGAATACCACATCTTTACCCATTCATCCATTGATGGACACTTGGGCTGCTTCCGTATTTGGCTATTGTAAGTGATGGTGCAGTGAACATATGAGTGCATATATCTTCTCAAATTAATGCTTTTATTTTCTTCAGATAAATATCCAGAAGTGAAATTGCTGGATCATATGGTAGCTCTATTTTTAATATTTTGAGGAGCCTCCATACTCTTTTCCATCATGGCTGCGCCAATTTACAATCCCACCAACAGTACCCAAGGGTTTTCTTTTCTCCACATCATCACCAACACTTGATTTTTGTCTTTTTGATAATAACCATTCTGACAGCTGTGAGGTGATAGCGCATGTGGTTTTGATTTATATTTCCGTATGATTAGTGATGTTGAGCATCTTTTCATGTATCTGTTGATCATCTGTATGTCTTCCTTATAAAAATGTCTATTCAAGTGGGAGGGAGGGAGACGCAAGAGGGAAGAGATAGGGGGACATATGTTTATGTATAACTGATTCACTTTGTTATAAAGCAGAAACTAACACACCATTGTAAAGCAATTATACCCCAATAAAGATGTTAAAAAAAAAAGTCTATTCAAGTCCTCTGCCCATTTTTTAATTGAATTATTTCTTGTTTTTTGGTTTTTTTGATGTTAATTTATATGAGTTCTTTATGTATTTTGAATATTAACCCCTTAACGTATATATCATTTGCAAATATCTTCTCCCAGTCAGTGGGGTACCTTTTTGTTTTGTTGGTGTACGAAAGCTGTTTAGTTTGAGGTAGTCTCGTTTGTTTATTTTTGCTTTTGTTGTCCTTGCCTGGGGAGACAGATCCAAAAAAATATTGCTAAGACTGGTGTCAAAGAGTGTACTGCCTATGTCTTGTTCTAGGGTTTTATGGTTTCAGATCTTACATTTGAGTCTTTAATCCATTTTGATTTTATTTTTGTATGTGTTGTAAAAAAAAAAAAAAAAAAAGTGACCCAGTTTCATTCTTTTGCATGTAGTTATCCAGTTTTCCTAACACCATTTATTGAAGTGACTGCCTTTCCCCATTGCATATTCTTGGCTTCTTTGTAGTAAATTAATTGACCATATAAGCATGGGGTTTTTGGATTTGTTTGAGAAGGATAGGTCTTAACTTTTCTTTTGTTGTGTTTGTTTGTTTGGTAGAATTCACCTGTGAAACGTGAAACCAGTCTGGGCCTGGGCTTTTGTCTGTTGGGAGTTTTTTTTATTACTGATTTAATTTCATTACTAGCAATCAGTCTGCTCAGATTTTCTGTTTCTTCCTGCTTCTCAGTCTTGAAAGATTTTGTTTTTCTAGGAATTGATCCATTTCTTCTAGGTTATCTGATTTGTTGGCGTGTAATTGTTTGAAGTAATCTCTTACAATCCTCTGTGTGGTGTCAGTTGTAACTTCTCCTGCTTCATTTCTGATTTTATTTATTTGAGTCCCCTCTCTGTTTTTCTTGATGAGTGTAGCCAAAGGTTTATCAATTTTATCTTTTCAGAGAACCAGCTTTTAGTTTCATTGATCTTTTCTATTGTTTTTTTAGTCTCTGTTTTAGTTATTTCTGCTCCAATCTTTATTACTTCCTTCTTTCTGCTAACTTTGGGCTTTGTTCTTTTTCCAGTTCCTTTAGGTGTAAGGTTAGATTATTTATTTCAGAATTTTCTTGTTTCCTGAGGTAGTCCTGTATCACTATAAACTTCCCTCTTAAAACTGATTTTGCCTAGTCCCGTAGATTTTGAAATATTGTGTTTCCACTTTGTCTCAAAGTATTTTTTTATTTCTTCTTTGATTCCTTCATTGACCCATTGGTTGTTTAGTTGCATGTTGTTTAGCCTTCAGGTGTTTGTGGTTTTGCCAGTTTTCTTCTCGTTATTGATTTCTAGTTTCATACTATTATGGTCAGAAAACACACTTGATGTGATTTCAGTCTTCATAAATTTATCGAGACTTGTTTTGTGGCCTAACATGTGATCCATCCTGGAGAATGTTACATGTGCCTTAGAAAAGAATGTGTTTTGTGTGTGTGTGTGTGTGTGTGTGTGTGTGTGTGTGTGTGTATATATGTGTGTGTATATATATATATATATATATATATATATATATATATATATATATACACACACACACATATATATATATATATACACATACATTAAGTCTATTTGGTCTGATGTGTTGTTTAAAGTCAATGTTCCCTTATTGACTGTCTGGTTGATCTGTCCATTGATGTAAGTGGGGTGTTAAAGTCCCCTATTATCGTATTGCTGTCAGTATTTCTCTTTATGTATTTAGGTGCTCCTGTGTTGGGTGCATAGCTGTTTACAAGTTATGTCCTTTTGTTGGATTGATCCCATTATCATTATGTAATGCCCTTCTTTGTCTCTTGTCACAGTCTGTATTTTAAATTTTATTTTGCCTGATAGAAGTATTGCTACCCCAGCTTTCTTTTCATTTCTGTTTGCATGGAACATCTTTTTCCATCCCTTCATTTGTGTGTTTGGATCTGAAGTGAGTCTCTTGTAGGCAGCATATATATGGGTCTTGTTTTTTTAATCCATTCTGCGCCACCCTATGTCTTTTGACTGGAGCATGTTGTCTATTTCCATTAAAAGTAATTATTGATAGGAACATACTTATGGCCTTTTTTTTTTTTTTTTGCGGTATGCAGGCCTCTCACCGTTGTGGCCTCTCCCGCTGCGGAGCGGTGGCTCCAGATGCGCAGGCTCAGGGGCCCAGCTGCTCCGCGGCATGTGGGATCCTCCCGGACCGGGGCACGAACCCGTGTCCCCTGCATTGGCAGGTGGACTCTCAACCACTGCGCCACCAGGGAAACCCCATGGCCATTTTGTTAATTGTTTTCTGGCTGTTTTTATACTTCTTCTGTGTTCCTTCCTTCTTCTCTTGTTCTCTTCCCTTGTGATTTGATGGCTTTCTTTAGTGTAATGTTTATATTTCTTTCTCTTTATGTTTTGTGTATCTGTTACAGGTTTTCGGTTTGTGGTTCCCATGAGTTTTATATATAACAGCCTATGAATATAGCAGTCTATTTTAAGTTGATGGTCACTTAAGTTTGTGCACTTTCTAAAAGCACTACTTTTTTTACTCCCCTCCCTGAACATTTTATGTTTTTGAGGTCATATTTTATTTTTATTTTGTGTATCACTTAACTCATTCTTTTAGATATAGATGATTTTACTACTTTTGTCCTTTAACCTTCATACTGACCTTTTAGGTGGTCGATCCACTACTTTTACTAAATGTTTCCCTTTACCCGTGCTATTTTTTTCTTTCGTCTTGTTCATTTGTTTGTTTGTTTCTAGTTATAGCCTTTTCTTTTCCATTTAAAAAAGTCCTTTTAACATTTTTTTAAGACCAGTTTAGCGATGATGAACTTCTTTAGCTTTTACTTGTTTGGAAAACTCTTTATCTCTCAATTCTGAATGATAATCTTGCTGGGTAGGGTATTCTTGGTCGTAAGTTTTTCCTTTCATTACTTTGACTATGTCATGCCACTCCTTTATGGTCTGTAAAGTTTCTGCTGAAAAATCAGCCAATTGCCTTATGGCATATTAACCCTTGTATGTGACTTTTCGTTTTTCTCTCTTTATCTTTAACTATTGCCATTTAATTATGTCTTGGTGTGGATCTCTTTGAGTTCATCTTATTTGGGACTTTGTGCTTCCTGCACCTGGATATCTGTTTTCTTCCCCAGGTTAGGGGAGTTTCAGCCATTGTTTCTTCAGATGGATTTTCTGTCCTTTTCTCTCTCTCTTCTCCTTCTACAGACCCTGTAATGCGAATGTTAGATAGTTGATGTTGTTGCAGTAGTCCCTTAAACTATCCTCATTTTTTAAATTCTTTTTCCTTTTTGCTCTTCTTACTAAGTGATTTTCACCATCCTGTCTTCCATATCACTGATATGTTATTCTGCATCCGCTAATCTGCTGTTGATTTCCTCTAGTGTGTTTTTTACTTCAGTTATTTTATTCTTCAATTCTGATTCGTTCTTTTTTATATTTTCTCTCTCTTTTTTGAAGTTCTCCCTGAGTTCATCCATTCTTCATCCTAGCTTGGTGAGCATCTTTATGACCATTATTTTGAACTCTACCTGGTAAATTGTTTGTCTCCATTTTGTTTAGTTCTTTTTCTGAGTTTCTGTCTTGTTTTTTTCATTTGGAAGCTGTTCCTTTGTCTTCTCATTTGTCTAACTCTCTGTGTTTCTTTCTATGCATTAGGCATATCATCTATTTCTCCTGGTCCTGAAAAGGTGGTCTTATATAGAAAGTCCCCTGTGAGGTCCAGTATCACAGTTCCTCCTGGTCACAAGAGCCAGGATATCCAGGGCTACCCCTGTGTGTGCCCTCTTGTTGTGGTTAGACCACTATTGCTACAGGCACTCTGGTAGGCTGGGCTCACCCCCTTGGTCCAGCCAGCTGATAGGTTTTTCCTCAACTGCTGCAGGCACACTGATGTGTGGGGCTGGTCCCCAGCTCAACTGGCTGCAAGGCCAGCCGGAACTGTTGCAGACATGCTGATATGCTGAGCTAGCTCCCTGGAGTGAGAGCCACTTTGGAGGGGTGCCAGTGCTGGCTGGGACTACCCACTGGCTGGGGCAGAGTGAGAACCACTTTAAAGGGGCCCGCTGGGGCAGGTGGGTTGTGCAGGACTGGTCCTCGGGAACACCTGGGGAGGGTGCACAGTGTTAGTTAGGTTGAGAAAAGAGAAACAGAAATGGCAGCTGCCAGCAACAGGTCAGCCAGGGGGAAGGAAAGTGAAAAGAAACATAATGGCATCTGACAGTGTTTCCATTCCCAAAGGAAGTTCCACCAGATACCTGCCGTCTGGCACATACCCCCAAATAGTCAGTGAATCTCCTTCTCATATGACCTCGATGCTTTTCAGGCTGTTGCTTCTGCCCTGGTACCTGGAACAGGTGAGTTTGTGTGTGAGCTCTTTATGGGCAGTCTTGGTTTCCCACAGCCCTCTGGCTCTTCCAGACTTAAGCCTTGCTGGTTTTCAAAGCCAGACGTTATGGGGGCTTGTCTTCCTTGTGCAGCTCCCCTGGTCTGGGGAGCGTGACGTGGGACTTGGGTCCCTCGCTCCTCAGGGGTCCTCCACGGTTGTAATATCTCTCCCGTTTGTGGGTTGCTGCACTAAGTGTGTGCGTTCTGACTAGACCGTGTATCTCCCCCTCCTACCCATCTCAATGTGGACTTTTCTTTATATCCTCAGTTGTAGAAAATCTGTTCTGCTAGTCTACAGGCCATTCTCAGACATGGTTGTTCTATCCGTAGTTGCAGTTTTGTGTATCCGTAGGAGGAAGTGAGCTCAGGATCCTCCTACTCTGTCATCTTGATCCCATCAAGATTATTTTAAACAGCTTCTCTTAGAAAAGAGTGTAAATGAGCACAATTGCTTGTCACCTGGTTTGTGAGAAAATGTTCCATTGGATAAAGAGACAAAATTGCTGAAGTACAGATTTTTAGCGTGTCTCTTTTTCTTTTCTTATTTAAATAATATCTCCTAATGGTTAAAAAGAGAGAGACATACACAGAACTCTAATGGTTTTGGTTTCCATGGTGATAATTTTTCAGATTCTGACACTGCATGCCACCTAGTATTTCCAAGCCAAGAGCTTTGATGTAATGGTATCCCAGGTTTTATCTTGTACTAAAGCTGAAGCTAGGAGCTATCTAAACGTCTTTTTCCTTTTAAAAGTGGCACACTTTTCCATTATGCCAATTCTTGAAACTGCCAGATTGGTGCTTCCATGTCTATAGTCTGTTGCCATTTCCTTTGTGATTTTCCAGTGTTCCGTTCCTGGATGAAATAAAGGTGGATTACTACCTAGCTCTGATCTCAGGTCCTCTCTTGTTTAGCTTCTCTGAGGCATTCCATTCCCTGTAAAACTCTTATAACCTAGCAAACTATGTATTTTACTTAGTCCCTAATAAAACTCCTTCAAGAATTGCTGTGTAAGAGTGTTTAGAACTGTGGAAAGACAGAAGACTTACAAATGAAGCAGATTACCCTTCACTATTATCAGCCTGATACAGACTTAGATCATGTTTCCGTGTGTACCAGGGAATCCACATACAATCTGAAATCTGTATTGAAATTCCAAACTTAAGAATTCAGGGCTTCCCTGGTGGCGCAGTGGTTGAGAGTCTGCCTGCCGATGCAGGGGACCCGGGTTCGTGCCCCGCTCCTCAAGGATCCCACATGCCACGGAGCGGCTGGGCCCGTGAGCCATGGTCGCTTGGCCTGCATGTTCGGAGCCTGTGCTCTGCAGCGGGAGAGGCCACAACAGTGAGAGGCCCGCGTACCGCCAAAAAAAAAAAAAGAATTCAGAACGATCACAGAGTTCTGCTACCTAGAAATGTAATGTCAAATGATAAACCTAGAGACAGGTTCATCAAAAACCTATATTAAGAATGTCAGCAAATCTTTCTGGAGGCTAGGAAACAAAACCTTGGATTGAATCTGACATCAAGTTAAAGGTTTAGAATGTGGCATCCCAGTTCTCCTGTAAACCCTATATTCACTTTCCAAACTAGCTTGATCAGCAATGCCTAAAAGTTTTACTTTGCTTTTCATAGACAAACCTTATTGAACACAATAAAGTAAAGCCCACAGCACAATGCCAGGCATGAATCAGTGCTCAATAAAGAGAAGCTGCTATTCTTACTGGGAATTTGTTCAATAAATATTTACTGAGCACCTACTGAGTGCTATGCACCTATCCTAGGCACTTAGGATACAACAGTAAACAAAGCAGACAAAAGTCCCTGCCTGCTTTGAGCTTATAGTCTAGTGGAGAGAGATGGTGATAAGTGCTATAAAGAAAGGGCAAACTGGCCTCCTGTGGTAAGTGGATACTGCTTAGATATCACTTCCTTTAGGAAATTTTTCCTAAGCTCCTTTCCCCCGACAGTAACACAAACATGTGCATGCACGGTGACACACAAACACTGTATCTTTTCTCAGCTGCATGCTTAGAGCCTGGTATATAGTAGGGCCTTAATAAATAGTTAAAGAAAGAAAGTCAGAAAGGAAAGACTAATTTCAATCCTTAGGATTGTGTGTTAAACTCAGAATGTGGTACCGATTCGATTTAAATCTGTAAAGTGAGAGTGAAGTGGCATTCCTGAAAAAAATGTTTGTTAGCAACATGAGGGTTAAACTTGAGGAAAGAAAGACTTGTCATGAATATAATCAGAATATGGGCAAATATATTTTGAAGAACCTAGAGGAAAGAGAACATATTTGATTAGAACTGGGAAAAGGCAGTAAAAGCTACACCACCTAAATTTACAGCATAAAAAAGAGGTTGGAATTGGGAAGAAGATAAGTTGTTTTGTTTTGTTTTTTAAGTTCAAGATGGCAAAATGATACAGTTGAAAATAAAACAAGATAATGGGCGAGACAGATCTGAGTAAAGAAAACAATAATGAGGTTAGATTTGTCTATATTCATTTTGTAAAGACTATAAGAATAAAATAAGCAAATGGATAAGAAATTTAAATTTCCATTGTTGGCAGTTCTGAAAACTGCACAGAGTTCCTTTGATTTTAGGTGATATGAAATGTGACATAAAAAGCTAGCCCTACCTTCAGAGCTTTCATCACCAAGCTCAATAATGTGAATATCATGCAAGTTTTCATTTCAATAGTTTGAGATATGGAGGATCTTTTTTTACATAGTCACCCTTCTCACTCCATCTGTTAATCCTCTTGGAGGAACTCACCCTGAGAGGTGAGTTTTCCAAGGGGTAACAAGGTCAGTTTTCAGATTTTAATTTAATGTAGTATGTAAGTTAATTTGTGGCTGGTAATCAGGATGAAAAACATTCATGAAATTTAGCAAAATATATTAATAAACTGAGTATATGGAACACTTTCATATAGAAGAGAGTCAAAATGACTGTGCAGTTTAAGGTGAAAATAGTCTTGTATTAACTTGTATGAAGTCTTGAGTTAATAGTCTTGTATTAAGATTATAAGACATTACTGACAAATACCTGAACCCTTTTTTTAGCAGGTTTTTATGTATTATTTTCGTTGAGTTTAGCTGATTAAACTTATCTTCTTCCAGATGTGCCAAATACTGGTGTAAACAAACCTAGAGCTTCGGACGCTGTCCATCCCAATAACTATCTCATCAGGACAGAGCCAGAGCAAGGAACCCTCTACTCACCAGAACAGACGTCTCTCCATGAAAGTGAGGGTCTGTTGTATTATCTTTTAAGTATTAGATTTGCTTTTAATATTTCCATTTTGAAAATGAGCATCAGAAGTGTAAAATGAAGATACATTCTGCTGGTTTCATTCCTTCAGGATCATTGGGTAACTCAAGAAGTTCAACACAAATGAATTCTTATTCCGACAGTGGATACCAGGAAGCAGGGAGTTTCCACAACTGCCAGAACTTGAGTAAGGCAGATAATAGGCCACAACATTCATTCATAGGATCAACTAATAACCACCTGGTGAGGAATTCAAGAGCTGAAGGACAAACACTGGTTCAGGTAAGCCAAATACATCTCGATCCTTTTTTTGAAAATGGACTCATTTTACACTGTGAGTCCATGATGTTAATGAAATTTTACGCTTGAAATCTAAAACTGCATTAGTTCCTATTAATGAATTCTGATAAATTCTAGACAGTGGAGAGTAATTTTTCTGTAAGCAGCAAGTTTGGCATGAGGGGAATAGTCCACGGAGAGTGTGAGAGGATTGGGTGGAATGTTCTAGTCCCTGAGGGGTTATGAGTTCCTAAAAATACTAGAGCTAAAATATGCTGTAAAGAGTTCTAGAGGGCAAAGCACTATTCCCACACCTGCACAAAATGGGCCTGGCCCGTTCTAACCAAAGTTTTTGCCTTCATCATTGGAATTGTTCTCTGAAAACGTATTCTTTTGCTTTGCTAGAATATAGTTATTCCTGCCTATAGGGAGCTACTATATAGAAGCATAACTATTCTGTTAAGGTTTTCTTACTTGATAGTCAAAAATAATAATGCATATGTATTTATAAAAACTCCTTAACTCCTCACTCACTGCCACTTTATTCACCTCCGTCCACCAGCATATGCCAGAATTAATAAAAGTAATAGGAGTCCCGAGTGGCAATAACTAGTGAGGATCTCTCTGTCCAAGTACCCCCGTGATTTCTCTGGAGCTGAAAAATGGCAAGATGATCAAAGAAGTCAGGCGAACCCTAAGCTTCTCTTAATGCGATACAGGAAGCCCTGAAGGTACACACAGCAGCGGGCCAACATTCGCAATGCCAAAGGAGAAACACAAAATGACTTTGGCTCAGCAATTTAAGGGAAACTTTTAAGAGACATTTCTGGGGCTTCCCTGGTGGCGCAGTGGTTGAGAGTCCGCCTGCTCATGCAGGGAACACGGGTTCGTGCCCTGGTCCGGGAGGATCCCACATGCCGCGGAGCGGCTGGGCCCGTGAGCCATGGCCGCTGGGCCTGCGTGTCCGGAGCCTGTGGTACGCAACGGGAGAGGCCACAACAGTGAGAGGCCCGCGTACCACAAAAAAAAAAAAAAAGAAAGAAAAAAAAGAAAAGAAAAGAAACACTTCTGTATTAAAACAAACACAAATATGGTGCATGAATTTTAAGGTAAGACAGGAAATCTTGTGCCCATAGCAAACTACTTCCAGCTGCAAACCCCTCTCCACCAGCTCCATTCCTCAGATGGTACGTTTACTCCTCTGCTGTTAGGGATGCTCTGATGAAACACTCTAGGAAACTTTGGACTAAATGCTTACAGGAGTTCATCTGCTTAGGTGAATTTCTATGTTGGCAGGTCTAAAGTCACACTTACGAATAATAATTAATTACACAGATTGTCTGTTTTGCCCCTAAGAGTGGCCATGAGACCTTTTTAATTAATTAATTTATTTTTTAACTTATGGTAAGTTAATTTTGTTCCTGGAGATTGCAAGACTGTCTTTAAAACTGAACTTGCATGTATTCTGGGGAACACAATTTCTAGATATCTGGGCCAAGTGTCATCCCATTTTGATAGTAAACAGCTTATGTGTGGGATTTTTTAAATTATCTTTAGCACTATTAGTAAACCCCAAGTACAGATTTTAATTTTCCAACTGCCTACTAATTTTTTTGTTTTGTTTTGTTTTGTTTTTTCTTTTTTAACATCTTTTTTGGAGTATAATTGCTTCACAATGTTGTGTTAGTCTCTGCTGTATAACAAAGTGAGTCAGCTGTATGTATACGTATATCCCCATATCCCCTCCCTCTTGCATCTCCCTCCCACCCTCCCTATTTCACCCTTCCAGGTGGTCACAAAGCACCGAGTTGATCTCCCTGTGCAACGTGGCTGCTTCCTATTAGCTACCTATTTTACATTTGGTAGTGTATATATGTCAATGCTACTCTCTCACTTCATCCCAGCTTACCCTTCCCCCTCACTGTGTCCTCAAGTCCATTCTCTACTTCTGTGTCTTTATTCCTGTCCTGCCCCTAGGTTCATTGGAACCTTTTTTTTTTTTTTTCTTTTAGATTCCATATATATGTGTTAGCATACAGTATTTGTCTTTCTCTTTCTGACTTACTTCACTTTCTATGACAGACTATAGGTCCCTCCATCTCACTACAAATAACGCAATTTCATTTCTTTATATGGATGAGTAATATTCCATTGTATATATGTGCCACATCTTCTTTATCCATTCATCTGTCAGTGGACACTTAGGTTGCTTCCATGTCCAGGCCATTGTAAATAGTGCTGCAGTGAACATTGTGGTACATGTCTCTTTTTGAATTATGGTTTTCTCAGGGTACATGCCCAGTAGTGGGATTGCTGGTATATGGTATGGTATGGTAGTTCTATTTTTAGTTTTTTAAGGAACTTCCATACTGTTCTCCATAGTGGCTGTATCAATTTACATTCCCACCAACAGTGCAGGAGGGTTCCCTTTTCTCCACACTGTCTCCAGCATTTACTGCTTATAGATTTTTTTGATAATGGCCATTCTGACCGATGTGAGGTGATACTCCATTGTAGTTTTGATTTGCATTTCTCTAATGATTAATGATGTTGAGCATTCTTTCATGTGTTTGTTGGCAGTCTGCATATCTTCTTTGGAGAAATGTCTGTTTAGGTCTTCTGCCCATTTTTGGATTGGGTTGTTTGTATTTTTGATATTGAGCTGCATGAGCTGCTTATATATTTTGGTGATTAATCCTTTGTCAGTTGCTTCATTTGCAAATATTTTCTACCATTCTGAGGGTTGTCTTTTTGTCTTGTTTATGGTTTCCTTTGCTGTGCAAAAGCTGTGAAGTTTCATTAGGTCCCATTTGTTTATTTTTATTTCCATTTCTCTGGAAGGTGGGTCAAAAAGGATCTTGCTGTGATTTATGTCAAAGAGTCTGCTGCCTATGTTTTTTTTTTTTTTTTTTTTTTTTTTTTGCTGCCTATGTTTTCCTCCAAGAGTTTTATAATGTCTGGCCTTACATTTAGGTCTTTAATCCATTTTGAGTTTATTTTTGTATACGGTGTTAGGGAGGGTGCTAATTTCATTCTTTTACATGTAGCTGTCCAATTTTCCCAGCACCACTTATTGAAGAGAATTCTTTTCTCCATTTTATATTCTTGCCTCCTTTATCAAAGATAAGGTGACCGTATGTGCATGGGTTTATCTCTGGGCTTTCTATCCTGTTCCATTGATCTATATTTTCTGTTTGGGGGCCAGTACCATACTGTCTTGGTTACTGTTGCTTTGTAGTATAGACTGAAGTCAGGGAGCCTGATTCCTCTAGCTCCGTTTTTCTTTCTCAAGAGTGCTTTGACTATTCGGGGTCTTTTGTGTTTCCATACAAATTGTGAGATTTTTTGTTCTAGTTCTGTGAAAAATGCCATTGGTAGTTTGATAGGGATCGCGTTGAATCTGTAGATTGCCTTGGGTAGTATAGTCATTTTCACAATGTTGATTCTTCCAATCCAAGAACATGGTATATCTCTCCATCTGTTTGTATCATCCTTAATTTCTTTCATCAGTGTCTTATAGTTTTCTGCATACAGAAAACTTTTGCATTCCTTGTGGACCTCAATTAGGTATCCACAGTTCTCTTGTCCTTTCTCAATCACGCATCGCACACCTTCTTGGTCTCTGGGCAGGCACAGCAGGGCTTCAGAGGCTTCTTCTCCTGCGACTCAGATGGGGCAGGGCTTGTGGCCACCAGACCAGGCATTTTTCGCACCAAAAGCAGCAACTAGCACAGACACCCTATAAACGCCAGCCTCCGCAAACGCCGCCGATTAGCCCGCAATCTTTTGTCTCCTTAGGTAGATTTATTCCTAGGTGTTTTATTCTTTTCATTGCAGAGGTAAATGGGAGTGTTTCCTTAATTTCTCTTTCAGATTTTTCATCATTGGTGTATAGGAATGCATGAGATTTCTGTACATTAATTTTGTATCCTGCTACTTTACCACAGTCATTGATTAGCTCTAGTAGTTTTCTGGTAGCATCTTTAGGATTCTCTATGTATAGTATCATGTCATCTGCCAACAGTGACAGCTTTACTTCTTCTTTTCCGATTTGGATTCCTTTTATTTCTTTTTCTTCTCTGATTGCTGTGGCTAAAACTTCCAAAACTATGTTGAATAATATTTGTGAGAGTGGCATCCTTGTCTTGTTCCTGATTTTAGAGAAAATGGTTTCAATTTTTCACCATTGAGGACGATGTTGGCTGTGGGTTTCTCATATATGGCCTTTATTTGTTGAGGTAAGTTCCTTCTATGCCTACTTTCTGGAGAGTTTTTGTCGTAAATGGGTGTTGAATTTTGTCAAAAGCTTTTTCAGCATCTATTGAGATTATCATATAACTTTTATCCTGCAGTTTGTTAATATGGTGTATCACATTGATTGATTTGCATATATTGAAGAATCCTTGCATTCCTGGGATAAACGCCACTTGATCATGGTGTATGATCCTTTTAATGTGCTGTTGGATTCTGTTTGTTAGTATTTTTGTTGAGAATTTTTGCATCTAGTTTCATCAGTGATATTGGTCTGTAGTTTTCTTTTTTTGTGACGTCTTTGTCTGGTTTTGGTATCAGGGTGATGATGGCCTTGTAGAATGAGTTTGGGAGTATTCCTCCCTCTGCTATTTTGGAAGAGTTTGAGAAGGATAGGTGCTAGCTCTTCTCTAAACGTTTGGTAGCATTCACCTGTGAAGCCATCTGGTCCTGGGCTTTTGTTTGTTGGAAGATTTTTAATCACAGCTTCAATTTCAGTGCTTGTGATTGGTCTGTTTATATTTCTGTTTCTTCCTGGTTCAGTCTCGGAAGGTTGTGCTTTTCTAAGAATTTGTCCATTTCTTCCAGGTTGTCCATTTTATTGGCACATAGTTGCTTATAGTAATCTCTCATGATCCTTTGTATTTCTGCAGTGTCAGTTGTTACTTCTCCTTTTTCATTTCTAATTCCGTTGAGTTGAGACTTCTCCCTTTTTTTCTTGATGAGTCTGGCTAATGGTTTATCAATTTTGTTTATCTTTTCAAAGAACCAGCTTTTAGTTTTATTGATCTTTGCTATTGTGTCCTTAATATCTTTTTCATTTATTTTTGATCTGATCTTTATGATTTCTTTCATTCTGCTAACTTTGGGGGGTTTTTTTGTTGTTCTTCTTCTTTCTCTAATTGCTTTAGGTGTAAGGTTAAGCTGTTTATTTGAGATTTTTCTTGTTTCTTGAGGTAGGATTGTATTGCTATAAACTTCCCTCTTAGAAATGCGTTTGCTTCATCCCATAGGTTTTGGGTTGTCGTGTTTTCATTGTCATTTGTCTCTAGATATCTTTTGATTTCCTCTTTGATTTCTTTAGTGATCTCTTGGTTATTTAATAGCATAGTGTTTAGCCTCCATGTGTCTGTATTTTTTACAGATTTTTTTTCCTGTGATTGATATCTAGTCTCATAGCGTTGTGGTCGGAAAAGATACTTAATATGATTTCAATTTTCTTAAATTTATCAAGGCTTGATGTGTGACCCGAGATATGATCTATCCTGGAGAATGTTCCATGAGCACTTGAGAAGAAAGCGTATTCTATTGTTTTTGGACGGAATGTCCTATAAGTATCAATTAAGTCCATCTTGTTTAATGTGTCATTTAAAGCTTGTGTTTCCTTATTTAATTTCATTTTGGATGTTCTGTCCATTGGTGAAAGTGGGGTGTTAAAGTCCCCTACTATGAGTGTGTTACTGTCAATTTCCCCTTTTATGGCTGTTATCATTTGCTTTATATATTGAGGTGCTCCTATGTTGGGTGCATAAATATTTACAATTGTTATATCTTCTTCTTGGATTGATCCCTTGATCATTATGTAGTGTCCTTCTTTGTCTCTTGTAATAATCTTTATTTTAAAGTCTATTTTGTCTGATATGAGAATTGCTACTCCAGCTTTCTTTTGATTTCCATTTGCATGAAATATCTTTTTCTATCCCCTCACTTTCAGTCTGTATGAGTCCCTAGGTCTGAAGTGGGTGTCTTGTAGACAGCATATATATGGGTCTTGTTTTTGTATCCATTCAGCCAGTCTGTGTCTTTTGTTTGGAGCATTTAATCCATTTACATTTAAGGTAATTATCATATGTATGTTCCCATTACCATTTTTAAATTGTTTTGGGTTTGCTCTTGTAGGTCTTTTCCTTCTCTTATGTCTCCTGTCTAGAGACGCTCCTTTAGCATTTGTTGTAAAGCTGGTTTGGTGGTGCTGAATTCTCTTAGCTTTTGTTTGTCTGTAAAGGTTTTCATTTCTCTGTCAATCTGAATGAGTTCGTTGCTGGGTAGAGTAATCTTGGTTGTAGGTTTTTCCCTTTCATCACTTTCAATATGTCCTGCCACTCCCTTCTGGCTTGCAGAGTTTCTACTGAAAGATCAGCTGTTAATCTTACGGGGATTCCTTTGTATGTTATTTGTTGCTTTTCCCCTGATGCTTTTAATATCTTTTCTTTGCATTTAATTTTTGATAGTTTGGTTATTATGTGTCTCGGTGTGTTTCTCCTTGGATTTGTCTTTTGTGGCACTCCCTGCGCTTCCTGGACTTGATTGACTATTTCCTTTCCCATGTTAGGGAAGTTTTCAACTATAAGCTCTTCAAATATTTTCTCAGGCCCTTTCTTTTTCTCTTCTTCTTCTGAGACCCATATAATTCGAATGTTGATGTGTTTAATATTGTCCCAGAGATCTCTGAGACTGTCCTCAATTCTTTTTTCTTTATTCTGCTCTGCAGCAGTTATTTCCACTATTTTATCTTCCAGGTCACTTATCTGTTCTTCTGCCTCAGTTATTCTGCTATCAATTCCTTCTAGAGAATTTTTAATTTCATTTATTGTGTTGTTCATCATTGTTTATTTGTTCTTCTAGGTCCTTGTTAAACGTTTCTTGTATTTTCTCCATTCTATTTCCACAATTTTGGATCATCTTTACTATCATTACTCTGAATTCTTTTTCAGGTAGACTGCCTATTTTCTCTTCATTTATTTTGTCTGTTTGGTTTTTACCTTACTCATTTATCTCCTGCATATTTCTCTGTCTTCTCATTTTGCTTAACTTACTGTGTTTGGGGTCACCTTTTCGCTGGCTGCAGGTTCATAGTTCTTGTTTTTGGAGTCTGCCCCCAGTAGTTGAGGTTGGTTCAGTGGCTTGTGTAGGCTTCCTGGTGGAGGGGACTGGTGCCTGTGTTCTGGTGGGTGGGGCTGGATCTTGTCTTGCTGGTGGGCAGGCCACGTCCAGTGGTGAGTTTTGGGGTGTCTGTGAGCTTAGTATGATTTTATGAAGCCTCTCTGCTAATGGGTGGTGGTGTGTTCCTGTTCTGCTAGTTATGTGGCATGGGCCGTCCAGCGCTGGAGCTTGCTGTCCATTGGGTGGAGCTGGGTCTTAGCATTGAGACTGTGATCTCTGGGAGAGCTGTTGCCGATTGATATTATGTGGGGCCAGGAGGTCTCTGGTGGTCCAGTGTCCTGAACTTTGCTCTCCCACCTCAGAGTCTCAGGCCTGACACCAGGCCAGAGCACCAAGACCCTGTCAGCCACATGGTTCAGAAGAAAAGGGAGAAAAAAAGAAAGAAAAATAATAATTAATAAAATAATAGAAAATAATTCAAATTAAAAGAATAAGAAAGCAATTTGAAAAACACGAAGAGAGCAACCAAACCAATAAACAAATCCACGAATGATAACAAGCACTAAAAACTATACTAAGATAAACATAAAAATCAGAAACAAGGCAGTCGCAGACAGCAAACCCCAAGTCTACAGTTGCACCCAAAGTCCACCACCTCAATTTTGGGTTGACGCATTGTCTATTCAGGTATTCCACATATGCAGGGTACCTCAAGTTGATTGTGGGGATTTTATCCACTGCTCCTGAGGCTGCACAGAGAAATTTCCCTTTCTCCTCTTTGTTCGCACAGCTCCTGGGTTTCAGCTTTGGTTTTGGTCCCATCTCTGCATGTAGGTCACCCTCAGGCTTCTGTTCCCGCCCAGACTGGACGGGGTTAAAGCAGCGGCTGATTAGGGGGCTCTCGCTCACTCACACGGGGGGATGGAGAGGTACGGTAGTTATAATTGGAATGCAGGGCGAGCCTGCGTTGGCAGAGGCCGGCATGATGTTGTGATAGCCTGAGGCACACTGTGTGTTCTCCTTCCTACTTATTTTTAAACTCCCTCTTTCTTGCCTTATTGTTTATTTTCAGTCACCTTCCCTCCCCAGATCTTCTCCTTTCCATGGCTATTGCCTTCCCAGAATTGTTGAGTTTGAGCACCCAAGTGGTCTCGGAGCAGGTGTTTCAGCCAGCCAACTGCTTATGACACGTGGAGACAAAACATGTTTCTTCTTATGGCATCTAAGAGTATACAAAGTCTATGACTCATCCCTTTTCTTCCTTTATTGCCCCAACTAAAAGTGAAAGGGGGTTGATGACAACTGTACTCTAGTAGTCACTAAGGAGATACAGAAAAAGCTTGGTCCCGAGCTTATAACCCACTGCCTCAGTCCAGCCACCATTCTTCTTCATTGTTGTCCTGCATCAAGAAGGGGATCTGAGACTCAGTGTTTGCAAAAGTCTATGGATTCATAGAAGGACTAGCCCTGGCAGAGATGTTCTTCATTTCCCAGTCTGGTCATTTGCAGCTGGCCAGAACTCAGCAGAGATTTTGAGCATACCTCCTGCTGGAACAGATTGAGGGTACTTGTATTTGCATCTCTTTTGATCCACCAGCTTAAGACAAGAGCTTATAAATCAAAGGAGGTAGAAAGAAATGGCTGAAATCACTAGCAGCCACACTTAAGCTAAAAGAAAAGATAGATTTGGCTAAAGCGCTAATGCAGCACTCAGAGAGGAGAGCTGAGAGCACAGGCCCTATCCAAACGTTCAATTATTCCACTTTGAAAGCACCTTCCTTTTGTTAATGGGGCCAACCCATAAAGACAGTTATAAAGGCAGTTATAGATACTGCTCTAGCTTTATCTAGATTAACATATTGAAAAGGTTTTGTTTTGTTTGTTTTGTTTTTGTTTTACACAAATGGGTTAACTTAGCCAAACTTTGACTCGCAGGGTACAAAATAAGTACACTGGTCCAGTGACCCTTCACACCTGCAATACAGCATGGTGTGTGTTGTGGAAAATGTGTAGGCAGAGGGTAAAATAATGTAAAGACAAAAGAAAAAAGAATATTAAATGTCTTTAGATCTCTCCTTACTGGTTGGTTTTAGTGTTCTGAAGGGGAAAGTTGGAGATTAAACCACCACCAAAAAAAAAAAAAAAAATAGTAGAACAAGAAAAACAGAATAAGGAAAAATTAAGATCCAGCTCTACAGCAGAAAAAGGAAAAGAAACTTAGATGCCTAAAATAAATAGTGAATTCACATTCTGTAGTGAGCTATGTACATTTTTTTTGTGTAATGACAATGGACACACAACCCTGGATAAACCATTTTCTTTTCTCCCCCTTTCATCAGCCATCAGTAGCCAATCGGGCCATGAGAAGAGTTAGTTCAGTTCCATCTAGAGCACAGTCTCCTTCTTATGTTATCAGCACAGGCGTGTCTCCTTCAAGGGGGTCACTGAGAACTTCTCTTGGTAGTGGATTCGGCTCTCCATCAGTGACCGACTCCCGACCACTGAACCCCAGTGCATACTCCTCCACCACATTACCTGCTCAGCGGGCAGCCTCTCCGTACTCTGCACAGAGACCCGCCTCCCCATCAGCTGTACGTCGGATTGGGTCGGTCACCTCCCGGCAGACCTCCAGTCCCAACGGACCAACCCCTCAGTACCAAACGACCACCAGAGTCGGGTCCCCACTGACCCTGACGGATGCACAGACTCGAGTAGCTTCCCCATCCCAAGGCCAGGTGGGGTCATTATCCCCCAAACGCTCAGGGATGACCGCCGTACCGCAGCATCTGGGACCTTCACTGCAAAGGACTGTTCATGACATGGAACAATTTGGACAGCAGCAGTATGACATTTACGAGAGGATGGTTCCACCTCGGCCAGACAGCCTGACAGGTGAGTACAAGGGGACAGCCCTACACAAAGCCCAGCAGGAAAGTCTTCCATGTAACCGTTGTTGAAACAGAGCATGTAACTTGGAAAAAGCTTACATTTTTATCTTAAAATTTATACTGCAGACTTCAGGCTGACTTGTCTTTCAGGCTCTATAATTTTTTTTCTTTTTGCGGTACCTGGGCCTCCCACTGCTGTGGCCCCTCCCGCTGCGGAGCACAGGTTCCAGACGCGCAGGCTCAGTGGCCATGGCTCACGGGCCCAGCCGCTCCACGTTACGTGGGATCTTCCCAGACCGGGGCACGAACCCGCGTCCCCTGCGTCAGCAGGCAGACTCCCAACCACTGTGCCACCAGGGAAGCCCTGGACTCTATAATTTTTAATGCACCGAATTACACACAGTTATATCACCAGACCTCTTTTGTAATGAATACATTTCCCCCATCCCTCACAATATTAGGATATAAGAGGTACTTTTTTGCTTTTTAGAAGAATTGGTTGGAATTCTAAACTGTTTGTTGAGGTTTTTCACAGTGAAACAGTTTTCACTAGCTAGGCCTACCCATACTCAAAACCCTAAGATATGTTAAAAGGTGGTATCAGAATGTCTGTTCAAATTTTTTCTTTTTAAAGAAATGCCCTAATAGTGTAGACTAGAATATGGATTTCCTCACTTACTGCCTTGATTTTTAGCATCCTGATGGGAAAGCACAAATTTCTTATGAATTACCTTCAAATGCCACTTGTATTAAATCAGAAAGACACCAACCAGGTCACTGGTAGTCCAACTGTTTCCTTCAGGGTTTTTTCACGGCAGGTACCCTACATGATGTATAGACTTGTTCTTTTGATTAAAATGAATTCATCTTTAGCTAGTGTTCTAAATTATATTTTAAAAGTAACATGTACATAATGGTAAAAAAAATTCAAACTATGCAGGGAAATAGGAATTGAGAAGTGAAAGTCTCAGCCTTCTCTTTACCCTCACCCAGTCCCACTCACCAGTTTATGTATCTTCCAGAATGTTTGATTACATATATGAGTATATACATTACATACAAATGTGCACACATTGTGTTTCTTTTTTATTTTTAATGCTGTTGGAATTCTATTATATATATTTTCTATACCTTGTTCATTTTTTAATATGTCAGAGTTCTACTTCATTCCCTCAAGGGATGCCTAGGACCCTATTTTATAGATGTATTATAATTTAATCACTTTGCTATTAATGGACATTTAGGTTTTCTCATTTTTAGCTGTTAGAGACAATGATGCAATATATATTATTCCTCCTGCATATTTGCACATAGCTACTAAGATAACTATGGGATCCATTTCTTGAAGTAGAATTGCTGGATCAAAATATGTGTGTATATTTTCTTAATGAAATACTGTCAAATTGCCCCCAGGAAGGTTTTATAGATTTCTATTTATACCAGTAGTTTGAGCACATGTTCCCTACACCTTCACTAGCACTGCATGATGTCAAAGAGTTTCATCTTTGCCAGTCTGGCAGTTAAAAAGCTGTACCTCATTGTTTCAAGTGGCCTGTGTTGAGTAATGACTGAGGTTGATGATTTCATATGTTTATCAGCCATTTTATTGCTTTTCTGCAAACCGTGAGTTCAGGTCGTCTATTTTTTTAATTTGTAAATGCTTATTATACTTGAAATAAATTAACCCCTTGTAATATACTTCTCAGGTATTTTTCTCATTTTGTAATTTGTCTTTTGACTTTGTTTTTGGTATTTCTTATTTACAGAAGTTTTTAATATTTTGTGAAGTAAGATTAATATCCTTTCCGTATGGCTTCTGGGAAAGGTAAAGCGTTTTTGAAATTTTCTGATTGAAGAATCTTGCACAAAGAATTAATATGGAACTTGATTCTGAGCTCAAGGAAATTCCCAGTGGAGAAACTGCCTCTTTTTCATTCAGCCGTTAGAGGGGTGTCCTTGGCTTAGATATTTTCTGGCATGCCTCTGAAAAGTATGCAGCAGAGTGAGGTGGAATCATTTACGACATTCTGCCTCTGAAGGAAACCTTAAGAGATAAATAGTTCTGAGGATTTCTGTGCCCCAGCCCCGCCCCGTGTATGTGAACAACGGCTGTGCAGAAATCTATGTTTGCAGTAGAGTGAAGAGGAAGCCCAGGAAAGAAAGTGAGCACATAAAGTACTGTCTCCATGTTTAACCCTGGAGCGCTGATCTCCTTTGGTTTAAAAAACCTGCTTCTCTGACAGTGCAGGTGAAGTTAGACTTTATGTTTCAGGGGGAAAAAATTATACGTAGCCTATTATGGATTTTTTTTTTCCTAGAATATGACAGTCTTCAAAAGAAGTAAAGGGTTTCTTAAAATGTTCTAGGGACGCTTTGGTTTCCATCATCTAGCTACCTGCCCAATTAGTCTGAATGTGGATCCTAATTTGTAAATTCCTCTCTTTTTTTTTCTTATTTTAGAAAGTGATGCGCTTGTCATTATATTTACTATGCTTCTGATTTCAAAGGCTTAATAACCTGCTAATTGATAAGCCTAAAGCAATATTTTATAATAGATTCAGACACTTGGATATTTGGTGATCATAATTTAAATGATGTATATAAATTACTTCCTACAACAGAAAAATATGTCTGCCTGAAAATATTCATTTCAGTATAATCACAGCATATCTAGACAAGTTTTGAGAATAAGAAGAATTCATATTTGGAAGATAAATTTATGTTTGTTTTCACTGACTTAAAATATAAAGGTTTTAAATCACAAGGAATATATCATTGAAGTAGGTAAACTAGTATGTATTTGTGGAATTGCAACATATCACTTGTCTTCCAGTTTAAAAGATATTAAGTTATAATAGCCTTTCTGCACAATCATTTTACTTAATCTATAGGGGCTATGTAATTTTGTAATTTTTTAAATGTTAATCTACAGTAGTTGTGTTTTTGTTTTAATGCATGAGTAGGTAAACAAAAATATTTACCATCATAATGTTATTCACAAAGATTTCTAATATCGAGAAATTGCTATTTCACTATAATTCTTAAGTTTTTATTTCCCGTTATAGTCTATCACGTACAGTCATTTCATCTCACTAATAATCCTGTAACAGGGGGCTGTTTATTGGATACTTTTTATAGTTGTAAGTGGTAACAAGCTCATTTGGTTACCTTTCTTGTGAAATCATAGTAAATGTTTATGAAAGTTTTCATATTATATGGATTCCAGTGAAGACTCCAGCTAGATCCTGGCACAGTGAGAATATCACATTCTGAACGGGGCAGAATGCTTTGGTCTCTTTTCACATCACTGTGGTGGTGAGCCAAGGCCGCTTAGCCAACTTTAGGAGCATCCAGGGCTCAGCTTGCCTCCACCCAAGTGTTTGCGATCTTCAGAGTCTCACAGTAAATCAAGGGCTCTACTGAATATTAAAATAATGCCTCATACTGATAAGATTTTCAAGAACTAGGTGCATTTTCCTGCCCACTTTACGTCACCATTAACAAAATCAATGCCTGCAACTTTTGTTCAAGATACTCTTGGGCTCTATAAAGAAATGGAGTTTATACTGTGCTAAGAATGAGAAATCTGCCAGTGAATAAAAAGCTGAAATCCTCAGATGAGAACTTTACAACAGCAATCATAATATGGTCTTTAGAGTTACATGGGCTTCCATGAACCCCTGGTGAGCTAACCTCCCTCCTTAACCTTATGTCTGTGGAGGGCTCTGTCCAGTTCAAGGTTTCTCACACCATGTCTCATTGATCCTTGAGAAATAGCTTTGTCCAGTGCAATGACAGATCATGGAGGGGGCTTCCTCTCAGCCCCACCAGGAAGTAGCTCTCTGAAGGGAATGAACTACATTTCCTTTGGGGCTCTGTTTCCTCAATTTTAAAATGGGAAGATTTGGCTGAATGAGCTCCCAATTATAAGATTGTATAAACCTGTGATCTTCATTTTAGCAAGTGAGGAGCCAGTAGCCAAAACCCACATTTGTTCATTTAATTTCTTCCCATGTCACATTGCTGTCCGGGGTTGGTAATAATCATTCATATTAGAAGCTTTAATGTATTAACTTTCTTGCGACTCCTCACTAAGCAACATGTAATTATCACTCACATTCAGGCCCATTCACTTTAGTTGTCATATGATTAACTGAGCTAACAGGATGTGAGCAATCGTGTCTTTTGGTAATTAGTTACTGTGTTGATTATTTGCAGTCTTTTTAAAAGCGAATATATGCTGACTGACCTCAGATATGTTTGTGCTTTTTCTTGCTCGTATTTAGAATGTAACCTTAGTTGGTATTCTTACCAAGTGACAAATTTTACTTACTAATGAATGATGACAACTCACAAATTTCTGAGCATCATAATGTAGAATATACTAATTCACTTTTTTAAAGAAAATAACATGTTTGGGTTTGAAGTTTGCATTAATTATTAATAATTTGAATGAGAGTATTTGAAATGACTTAATACACTAACTTTGTACTTTTCCTTTACACTAGAAAGAAGGTAAACAAGAATCTGGTATTTGGATTCCTAGAAAAACACTTGTTTTGTTTTTTTAATTGTGATAACAAATAATAAAAGAATACTTTATAAATCTTATTAGTTCGCTGATATTTTAAACTTTGTAACATAAAATTTCACCTTTTTCTATAAAAATCTTGGATGAATGAATTGAGACAAAGTTCAGAACAGTTCTTGAACATCAGCCTATTTCTAAGCGCTGTTATGTAGGTGTCGTCTTAAGTGTTGGGATTTAAAGAGGTGTGGGACATGACGGCGCTCTCTTTTTGGTCACCATCATAAAATAGCTTACAGTTGGGGGATGAATTTCAGAGTATCAAACCATTTAATAATTTCTTATATTTTTTTTAGAAAATTTACTTTTATCCTGCTGCCAGAGGAAAAAGTTTTATTTTTAGAATGTATATGGTATCCCATTCATATCTGTCATCCCTCTTTTGTAAAACTCACTAGGTTTGGTGTTTAGACTCAGCATTTGGTCCTGTTGTTTAGGAGTTATACTTTTAACCTCACCACAGCTTTCAAGTTTTTTAATGATGTAATTTTCCTGCCTGTAGGCTTACGGAGTTCCTATGCTAGTCAGCACAGCCAGCTTGGACAAGACCTTCGTTCAACTGTGTCTCCCGACTTGCACATCACTCCTATCTATGAGGGGAGGACCTATTACAGCCCAGTTTACCGCAGCCCAAACCACGGAACCGTGGAGCTCCAGGGATCGCAGACAGCACTGTACCGCACAGGTTCGGGTGGGCATCAGCTCTGTTCAGCTGCTTTCCCAATTTCACCAGCCCAAGAGTAGAGGATTTTATTGAGATGGATTTCCTGTTAGAGTGAATTCATATTGCCATTTGGTTGTCAGATAAGCAGCCGTGAAAGCAAATCAATAAACAGTAAAACAGAAGTTCATTTAGTACCTACTTATAAGTGATATATTTTTACCTTAGTTCAATCTGATCAGTGAACACAGTGATTATATTTTAATTCACAAATAAGTTTGTTGAGCTATAAATCCGACTCCTCAGGTTAGAAGCATATCAGATATAGAAAGGAAAACCTTTTTTGGAATATTTCTTTGTAATTTTTGTTTCCTAGAACACGTATTTAGAGAAAATCCCTACGTGAGCTATTGGCTTATCTTTGATTTAGCATGTATGTAGCCCAAGTGTATGTGGTATTACTCTTTTTTCGTTACTGAATCTCTTCTGAATTCTTAAGTGATAGAATGTGAAATAAATATTCCTTATGATAGACTCAATCTGGGACAGAATGCAATGATGGCAGTTATAAAAATAGGGAACAGGAATTCACCAGGGGTCCAAAGGTTAGAACTCCGTGCTTCCACTGCAGGGGGCCCAGGTTCGAGCCATGGTTGGGGAACTAAGATCCCACATACCACGTGGTGTGACCAAAAAATAATAATAATAATTTTTAAAATAAGAAGAAAAATAAGCAGCTAGTGCATCACACCCTTGCATCCCCAGACTCACATTTGTGTCACACCGTAGCGGCTGATAGAGCAGAAGCTAGAACCTGTGGCCACGTGAGCTGCCAGATTGTGCTACGGGTGTGGCTTATAAAGTCCCAAGAGGCCGCTTTAAAAAAAAAAAAAAGTTAGTACAGATTTATTAACGTGCCCATAAATGAATTCCAGGTAGCAATGATAATTCCCTAAAGACACAGCTCTAGGAGCCATACCTCACAGAACACCATGAGGGAGAAGACTGAATTTGAATTGGTTCTTTGCCAAAAACTGACAGTTTGGTCCACTGTGGTATTTTTCTCCTGATAAAATGTACCAATTTTTAATAGATGTTAGTGAAGAAATGTTTCACTCATTATGTTCTGTAAATTGAAGAATTTCTTTATTAGGATTAAGAAGTAAACAGTGTTAAAATATGTTAATTGCAGGAAGAATATGAACACAATCATTGGAGAGATACCTACTGCAATAATTTGGAAAGAAAGGTTAAATACAATGTACAGTACTTTATACATAGCATCACGCAGTCATTTTAGGGAGTAGCTTTAGAAGAAGTTGATATATCAGTCTTCTTTCCTGTGAAGTATATTTTCCAATGTTATCAAAATACACAAGTCTATAAATAAAATATGTATCAAAATACGTAACCTGTATTCACTAGGTGTCCAAAGTTTGACGGTTTCAGTTATCTATAAGTTTGAATATCTTACATGTCTTTTATTGCTAAAATGTAGTTATGAAATTTTGTTATCTGTTTCTAAGATTAGTTTAATTATTTTCCTTTATTTCACTTTCAGTTTTGTTACTAAATCTTAAACATTAATACCTACTGTGTAAGCAGATTTATAGTTTCATTTTTGCTTTTTCCTGCTAATAAAATTGACATAAATATTGTTTGTGTTATGTTAAAAACTTCAGTGCCTTTGTTAGCACTAATGAGCTAGATTGGTAATACCTAAAAGTAAGCAATTTATATAATTGTTAAAAATTTAACCCTTCTTAAAACTAAAAATATTTTGACTTTGAAAAGTATCACTTTGTGGAGAACATACTAATCTTTTTTAAAATGCTGACTTTCTAGTAGGTGTTGGAAATCTGCAAAGGACGTCCAGCCAACGAAGTACCCTTACATACCAAAGAAATAATTATGCTCTGAACACAACAGCTACCTATGCGGAGCCCTACAGGCCAATACAATACCGAGTGCAAGAGTGCAATTATAACAGGCTTCAGCACATAGCACCAGCTGATGACGGCACCACGAGATCCCCATCAATAGACAGCATTCAGAAAGATCCCAGGCAAGTACTGGTTATGAGTCTCCAGAATGCCACCATATCTCAGGAGTCAACTAGTTCCTTCATCCTGACTTTTTTCAAGTTGCCGTGCCTGTTATAATATCAGTAACTCCTTATCTCTCATATTTCCAGTTGTTTGCCAGCACTGTAGGTCATTGAGGTTAATTTCCCTTTAGAGATAGATTCCTTCTTTCAGTGCTTTAATAATAAGTCAGAGAACGCACAGGTCTGTGTGACCATCTGCAGCACCCACAATTGAAATACTTCATCAAGGCAGCTACCTGGGATACGTCTGAATTACACAGAAGATTTTAAAGGATCATTTTATGCCTTTTCCTTTATCTTGGCTGACCTCTTACATGATGACTTCAGAAAATGCATATGGTTGTTTTAAACTGGGAAAGACCAATGTCATGTACATTTTGAATCATACTGGTCAGTGCCGTGTTGCACTTTTATCAACTAGGTCCTTTAAAAAGCTTTCTGCCATTTCAGGGAAAATAGTTTACAAGAAATTCTCACATCTCATGAGCAAAAAGTATTTGGCAAATAATAGATGTTTCCTGCTTTTAATTTTATTTGGCCATGTAGAAAACATGTTTTACTAAGATGAGTCATTTAGTACTTGATCGATTTTGAAAAAGTAGCCTCATCTCTTTAATGAAAGTCATTTAAAATATTCAGGAAATAAAGATATTTAGAAACTAAAAGAGAATTTTGGCTTCTGAAAGAGTGAAATTATTTCTAAATTTTAAGCAGCTTGAGTGTTATTTTAAGGCATATATTAACAAGATTTCATTCACTCTTTGCCCACAAATAGTTGTTTCACTGAAAGATTGTTATCATTATCAATTCATTTATAGTAGCCTACCAACTTATTCTAATGAATTAAAAGCATGAGTGAGGTTTGGTTATTAAAACAAAATAACCTAAGGTACTTTTGAGTTGAATGGGAAGCCCACTGCTTCACTAAAACCACTCCACCTATTCACTCTTTTGCCTAAAATATTTTACAGTGTATGCATACATTTGGTTCTGCTATTCCTATTCGTCACCCTTCTGTTATTTTAAGGATTTCTAAAAATAATTTGTCTAATAACACCTCCAATATAATTAAGTCAAAATTTTTTTACATGATTTTGTTCTTTGTTCTTTTCTTTTTTAAAATATGTTTGTTTGTTTGTTTACTTATTTATTTTTGGCTGCATTGGGTCTTCGTTGCTGCACGCGGGCTTTTTCTAGTTGCGGTGAGCAGGGGCTACTCTTCTTTGCGGTGCACAGGCTTCTCATTGCGGTGGCTTCTCTTGTTGCGGAGTGTGGGCTCAGTAGTTGTGGCTCACAGACCTTAGAGTACAGGCACAATAGTTGTGGCGCATGGGCTTAGTTGCTCTGCAGCATGTGGAATCTTTTTGAAGTCCTCACAAGAACAACAGACTAGGGCACACTACTAGATACAGAAATTCTCAAAGGGGTTTTGAATTGTAGGTAATTTAGACCATCCCTTGGCTGAATCTGCAGAGAAAAGAATAGCTACCCAGAAAAGCAGTGAAATATGATAAGAGCTTTGAGTTTCGTATGCATTCCTGAAGACTTCAGTTTTGACCTCTGATATGAGCTGATTCATTATAAACAAGGATTTCGTGTCTGATAATATACTTCAGTTATTCATAGTATGATAATTTCATAGTCTAATGCATAAAACTGTTATGGCTAGCTTTGATTATGTGAAACTTTACTGATAATGCATTTTGTAAGACGAATAAATGATTATCTTATAATAGGTGAATTTATTTATTTGAAACTGGAATCCAAGTGAGTTTAAAGTTTGAATAATCAAACCATGAAATTAAAAACTCATGATAACTATTACTTAATTTTTAGTTTTAAAAATAGCAAATTTTACTATTTTTATTCACTTCTAAACTTACTTCCTCTGTCATTAATGCTACATTATAGTTAACCTGAAAACTACCCTACAAGACTTAAGAAGTTGTTGATGTTTTATACATAAAAGGAAATGTATGAGTTTTTTTTAATAGTTGTCTAGTTTGGAAGCAAAATTTATTAATAGTACAAATAGTTCATCTGAAAGGAGTAACAAAGTACTTGTTATGGAAAGTGACAGTGACTGAAAGAATGACAGCATTCATGGTGTTCTTTCTGAGGAGAGCTTCAGCTGTGACATTCAACAGAATAATTTCATTTACCATCTCCTTGACCTTTAAGTTGTTGTCAAATATTTTACTTCTACATACATTATCAAATCCATAATGTAGTATTGTTAATTTTTACTGTAAATAGTCAGTTGTCTTTTAAAGAAATTAAGCTAAATTAAAAAGATGGTCTTTATATTCACCTGCATACTTAGTTGTAAATAGTTCTCTTCGTGTCTTCCTAGAAATTCTAGTTTCCATCTCCACTCATTTCCCTTCAGCCTGAAGAACTTTCTTTAGCCTTTCTTGTGTTGCATGTCTGCTGGCAACACATTCTCTCAACTTTAATTTATCTGAAAGTGTTTTCATTTACTCATTGTTTTTTTTTTTTTTGTGGTACGTAGGCCTCTCACTGTTGTGGCCTCTCCCGTTGCGGAGCACAGGCTCCAGACGCGCAGGCTCAGTGGTCATGGCTCACGGGCCCAGCCGCTCCGTGGCACGTGGGATCTTCCCGGACTGGGGCACGAACCCATGTCCCCTGCATCAGCAGGCAGACTCTCAACCACTGCGCCACCAGGGAAGCCCCATTTACTCGTTTGTAAAGGATAATTTTGCTAGGTATAAAATTCAGGGTTAATAGGGTGTGGTGTTTTTTTTTTAATCAGTCCTTTAAAGGATGTTGTTCCTTGTCTTCAGACCTCCATTGTTTCTGATGAGAAGTCAGCCAACATTTGTACTGTTCTTCTCATTATGCAATGTACCTTCTCTCTGGCTGCCTGTCAGACTTTTCATATTATTGTTGACCTTAAGCAGTTTTACTCTAACAAGCCTAGGCATAGTTTTCTTTACATTTAACCTGCTTGGGATTCACTGACATTCTTTTAAATATTGGTTGATGATTTTACCAAAATTGAGACATATTCAACCATTATTTCTGTAAATATTTTTTCTGGCCCAAAATTCACTCTCCTCTCCTGGGATAACTTGACATCATCTCACAGGTTACTGAAGTTCTGTTCTTTTTTTTTTTTTAATCTTTTTTCTCTGTATCCTTCATATTGGATCTTTTTTTTTAATTAATCTGTCTTCAGATTTGCTGTGTTTTTCTTCTGTGGTCTCCAGTCAGTTGTTAAGCCCATCCAGTGGATTTTTTTTCTGACGCTTTAATTTGGCTTTTTTGTAGTTTTCATGTCTCTGATAACATTCCCCATCTATTCACTCCTTACATATATCTTTTGCTTTACGTCTTTGAGCACATTTATAAAAACCATTTTAAAGTCCTCTGATCATTCCGACATCTCAGTTTTCTCTGGGTCTGTTTCTATTATTTGTTTGTTTACATCTTTGAGAGTCACATTTTTCTGTTTCTTCTTATGCCTAGCAGTTTTAAATTATATGCTGATTGTTGTGGATAATACATCATAGGAACTCTGTATTATGTTGTCTCCTCTTAGGATTCTAAGTCTCGTTGTGGAAAATAACTAAATTACTGACAAGTGCTATTGATCCTGTCACAATTGGTTCTGTTCTTTGCTAGGACAGGTCTATTTTAGATTTATTTTACTCCTAGAACATGGCCCTGACTCTGTGGAATGGTTCTTACTCCTAAACAGCTATTCTCCACCAGACCTGTACATGTACATGCAAGGCACATGTACAGCCCAGTGCTCAACTAACGACTTGTGTGTAATCCTTACACAGACTTGTTAAATCTCCTCTGCATAGCTCTCTCCTCTCCAATATCCTGCCCTGCAAATTTTAACCTCTTGAGCATCTCCAAATTCCAATCTTTCCCCCTCAGTTCACTTAGACCATCATGCCCATTCAGACTTGCTTCCTGTGCCATGATCCAAAAAGTGCCCTCAGGCAGAAAGCCAAGTGAGTACGGGGTTCCCAGGGTGATGCCCCCGCCCCTTCAAGGATTGCATTCTTGTGGTACTTGTTGTCTAGGGCCTGAAAACAGTTTCCTCACACATTTAGTCCAGTTTAATGGTTGTTTATGGGAGGAAGGCAAAGTCCAGTACTGGTTACTACTCTATCATGGCTAAAAACAGAAGTCTGGGCTTAGGTTTTAATGAAGCAAATCTTGGCAAGCATTGGTGCCATCCAGCCAGCCCATGAATTGATAGAAGTCTTTCCAGGGTAAATTTCTCCTGAAAATCAAGGTTGGAGTTGGTGTCAACTGAGCCTAACTGCCCATCTCCAGCGGGAGCCCACCCTTTGTGTTGTCTGGCTCAGGAGGCACCCAAGGATGCTAGGAAATCTTGACCATCCCTGTGCCATTTAAAGAGAACAGAAATGTGTATTTGTAATGATTGAGTCATCACGGAAAGATTAAATCACACTCCTTGCACTCTGTTAATTACCTTATAGATTTATATATAATAGACTTTAGATAGATTTTCATCAGAAATAGTTAACATAGTATAGTTCATTTTTCAGGGATGATGAATATTAGTAAAACATCTTTCATAATGCAAAGTATGTAAACTACTTTAATATATATCACCACAATTTAGTCATCATAGCCAGCCTAAGAAAAAGTTAGACATGATAGTTTTATTGTTCCTAATTTACAGATGGGGAAACTGAAGTTCTATGTAAATGGTTTTCAAAATCACATCACAATTGAAGGACCTGGGACTTAAACATAGGCAATCTAACTCCAAATTCTGTGCTTCTTCTGCTGCGTTATCCTGCCTCTCGGCGTTTATGGTCTTCTTAATGCCTGTTAATGACATCATCATCATCCAGTCTGTTCCCCAAGCGGGAAATCTCCATCTCACCCTTGATTTCAGTTTTCAGTAGATCATCTGGTTGCCATGCAAAGAATAGTTGGGGGAGGGAGTGATATTTGAAGCAGAGAGAACATGTAAGTGGCATGTAGAGGGTCCAGCCAAGATAGAAAGAGTGGATGGATTTGGTTTATATTAAATATTTTGGAGATAGTCAACAGAGTTTGCTGATGGATTGGATGAGAAGGATAAGGGAAAGAGAAAAATCAAGGATGGTCCTATTTTGAGCAAATGTGGGGATAGGGGATAGTCTCCTTGCCACCAGTCTTTTTTGATTCTCGTATATTCTCTACTTGGCCACCAGAGTTATCTTCCTTATAAATGTGACCTTGTTGCATTCTCTCACGCTTCTGCTTTAAGACCTCCACCAGCTTTCTGTTCCTTGTGCATGGTGATAACATATTAGACCACTAACCTCCACCTCTTAATTACTAATCCCGGGTCCCTCGTCTATCTATACCTAATGTTATTTGATAGTGCCTACCTTATGGGGCAACAGTCAAGGTAAGTGAGATAATATCTATAAAGCTCTTGACAGAATACCTGACACAGATAATCTCAATAAGTAATTATTCATGTTATTGCTATTAAGACTAGACTTTTTTAGTTTGGCATACAAGCCCCTATACATAAAATTATGTCTTATTCAACGTTTGTATCTCCAGCACCTGTTCTGGCACTTGTAGCATAGTAAGAATGCACCAATGTGTGATATGAATGTGTGTGTGCAGGTGTGGAATGACCTGACCCTCTGTAGTGGATGAACCAGTTCATACTGGAGCCTTCCCAGAGAGGCTGTGGACCTTTAAAAACTGGGCCATAGAAGTATCACTGGGTCATTAATTTAAAGATTTATTTTTAAGTTTCTTCAGAATTAATTCATTTTTGATTAACAGTTTACTCCATCCTGTTATCAAAGTCTGCAGATTTGTTGCTTTGTGAACCATTTGTAAGAAGCTGGTCTTTATGTAACATAAGCATAAAATCACATTTAACAAGGATTCCAAACAGTGAGCCGATCAAGTTACATCAGAAAATCTGACAATGTGATGTTACCTGAAAAAAACATAGTATAAAAGTATGTATGTATATTTAATATGATTGTATACTTATTGTACAAGAAGTGGGATAGCACGGGGGTGAGGGCACAGACTCTGAAGGCAGATGCCTGGGTTCAAATGTTGTTCTGTTGTTGACCAGCTGGGTGACACTAGGCAAGTCGCTTAGCCCTTCTGCTTCAACCTCCAAATCTACAAGGTCAGTTTAAGAATAGATGAACTACTATACATAAAATGCCTAGAATAGTGCCTGGCACGGAATAGTACATGCTATTTAGTAATAATCCAATTCTTTGAAAAAAATTCTGTACACACACATGTGCACACTTGCCTGCATATGTTGGAAAAAACACCAGTGGGAAATGTCAACAGCTGTTTTCTCTGGATATAGGGTTACTGCAAAAACATTTTTTATCATGTTTTATGTTTCTTATAATCGAGAGCAACCGTATATATTAACTTTCTTAAAAATCATCAGGCACACAGTATTTCCACTGGCTTTTGCTCCTCCCTCCTCAGGAGTGACATCTCACCTAGCTGAAGTGCACTTGTTTACCTGAGCCTCACACCTGCGAATTTCTTCCATAGGTAGAAAGGCGTAAAATTAGAATCAGGAGGAGGAAAACAAGAATGGAAAAGTTACCCGTATTAAGAACCTCTTTGTTACCCTGAATCTCTCTCTGCCTCTGTGCATCATGATTTCTTTAAGATCATAAGCATCTGTGATATGTTCATCAGTGCATAAAAATTATTTACATACATACATATATATATATATAGTTCTTTTAGGATTTTTGTAACTTCCCATTGTCTCCGCTGAGCTCTCTTCTCTGACAAATGTTTTGTTCAGTGTATCGGTAGAACACAGGCCTTCCTTTCTGAAGCCACGTTTTTCTCGTGCAGGGAGTTTGCCTGGCGTGATCCCGAGTTACCTGAAGTCATTCACATGCTGCAGCACCAGTTCCCGTCAGTTCAGGCAAACGCAGCAGCCTACCTGCAACACCTGTGCTTTGGCGACAACAAAGTGAAGCTAGAGGTACAGGACCAGTGCCTGGGGTGCCAGAGTTGGCAGGGCGGGGAATGGGGAGGGCCGAGCAGTGCCTTTCCGTTTAGCAGCTGCGTGCTTGTGTGCTTAAGAAATGACCAGATGCGATCTAGAGGCCCTTTTCAAGGGGTGTTCTGATACCAGTGACTCTTTTACTTCTCAGCTATGCATTTCAATATTTCTTGGGAAAATCTGGGATGAGATTATTTCTTGAAGTACATTTAGCATTTTCAAATCAGGTGTCCACTCATTAGCTTATTCATAAAACATGAAACAAAATCAATTTAACCTGCATTTTAAAAGTATTTTCTATAAATCTATTAGATACAAATTATAGTATGTACTTGTGAACTCACGTATTTTACGAGATTCTGGTCAGAATCGGTGCCAACACACAATTAAGTAAAGGATTTATAACCATTACTAATACCGAACATATATGAATATTTTATTTCAGATTTTAAGCTTTTGGGGCTTTTACAGAAACATAGTGAGTCATTGATATTGGCTAGATTTAACATTTTAGACCTTTTTTCCTCCTGCAATGTCATATGGAACTTAAGCGTTTTTCACCCCTTAAAATTTACAACAACACACAGTTACAGACTAAAGGTGAATGCAGTAAATAAAGCCCAAAAATATTCACATAAATATTAATGAAGTGACAAATGGAAGAAAATTTAGGGAGAGTCACCTAGAGAAACAGTTCTAGAAAGCAAATGACTTCAGTCAAAAATCTCTTCCTGGGGCTTCCCTGGTGGCGCAGTGGTTGAGAGTCCGCCTGCCGATGCAGGGGACGCGGGTTCATGCCCCTGTCTGGGAAGATACCAAATGCCGTGGAGCGGCTGGGCCCGTGAGCCATGGCCGCTGAGCCTGCGCGTCCGGAGCCTGTGCTCCGCAACGGGAGAGGCCACAGCAGTGAGAGGCCCGCGTACCGCAAAAAAAAAAAAAAAATCTCTTCCTGTGTTGTCTTCGACCCTGCATACAGCTTTGTTGTGGTCGTGTATTTGTGCATTTCACTTGGAAGTGACAGCATAATCCCTGTGTACATTCGGAGGGTTGGCGTATGACCATGTTACCTGCATGTGGCCGTTAAGCCGTCTAAGTCTCCCTTCCCTTCTTTAAGCCATGAACCTGTGAAAAGAGCTTCATCTTAGAGCGTGTCCTTAAAATTTATAGAACATGTATTTTTTTAGAATAAAAAATAATCATTTGAAATGATCTGGAGTTGTATGTTTTCCGTGATCTTTCCATAACAGACTTTTGTTTGATCTCTGATTGACCACATGTCACTTAGGCCTGGTACCTAATATTTTTCATCCTAGGTGTGTAGGTTAGGGGGAATCAAGCATCTGGTTGACCTTTTGGACCACAGAGTTTTGGAAGTTCAGAAGAATGCTTGTGGTGCCCTCCGAAACCTTGTTTTTGGCAAGTCTACAGATGAAAATAAAATCGCGATGAAGAATGTTGGTGGGATACCTGCCTTGTTGCGACTGTTGAGAAAATCTGTTGATGCAGAAGTAAGGGAGCTGGTCACAGGTGGGTAAAGAATGTGATCATGTCTTGGAGGAGATGTTGAAAACCATCTAGATTCTGCCCATGTATGGTGGCATCGTGAAGGACTTGGAGGTTCTAGGTTGGAGGTGACGATACAGTGCTCACAACTGTGACAAAGGCTGTGTGTAAGTTAATCTAATGATTCAGAAGGTACTTGCAGTGCTGTAGTCACCTCGACTAGTATCATTTATTGTACTTGTTAGTGCATAAGTATCAGCTAACAGATGTCTTGTCACAGAGAGCTGAATACGTCATTTTTCATTACATATTCCATAGTAATTACTTGTTTTAAATAGACTGGCTCTCCTTCCTTATGAAAATAAACTGTACTTAATGGATTGGCTACCTTCCACTTCAGTTCAGCCTGTGTCTGAAAGCCTGTTAGTATCTCAGATGCTTCTCTGGGTACTGGAGATGTAAAGTTGAATAAAACTCAGTCCCTGCCCTCAAGTAGCACTTCGATTCCAGAGGAACACAAGTGATTTTCTGTGAATGTCAGTGAAACGTGCAAGTGCTGGGCTCCGTAGAGGTTGCATTGGGAGCACGGCAGATGGGTAGGGAAGTTCTCTGGTCAGTGTGAAACCAAAGCTGGCCTAAAGGTTGAGGAGGCATTGGCTGGGTATACAGGGGAAATATTTCCAGTCGCAAGCAGAGGCTCGGAGACAGCATGGGTTATACAGGCGGAGCTGCCAGCAGGAGGGGGATGCTGAAAGGAGACAAGAGCAGAGAGAAACACAGGCCTGGTTTGGGGAACTTGTGTCCCACATGCAGTGGGAGTGATTACAGGGCATGGCGCGGCTAGTTTGGGCTTTTATATGCATTCTTCCAGCAGGCAGTAGGGGTGGGGGATTGATTTGAAGTAGATGAGCCTGGCACCTGGGAGGCCTATGAGGAGGTCAGTAGTCTAGAGATAATAGCTTGGACTGTATCAGTGGTAGAAAGAAGGGGTGGGCAGTGGAGAAGAGGAAACAATGAGAGAAATATTTCATGGCCAGGCCACGATAGTCCAACATGGGGAGTGAGAGTCCCAGAGGAACTGAGTGATGCTTTGTCTTGTAGGTCAAGCTGGGAGAACAGTTCTGCAGGAGGGCGATTAATGACAGCACTGTTTATAACAGAGTATTAGGGGGAAATACTGAGTATTCATTGGTAGGAAAACGGTTAAATAAATGGCAGTACATTCACACAGTGAAACCACATAGAAGGTTTAAAATAAGTGCATTAGAGCTATCTGTAGCAACATAGATAAATCTCTAGAAACATTGGTAGAATGATAAGCACAGCATGACACTATGGTATAAATTTTAAAATATGCAGGTTGAGGCTATCTTTATTTTTTGATATAGGCACATGCAATAAAGGTAAAATTTTTCATTAGAATGGTAAAAGACAGATTCAAGATAGTGGTTACCTCTACAGGGTGCGGGTAGAGAAAAAGGCATTGAGGAGTATAATCTGGCTCCACTTCTTTAAAAGGAAAGAGAAATCTGAAACAAAGAAGACCAAATGTTAATACAGTTGATCCTTGAACGACCTGGGGGTTGGGGGCCCTGACCCTCTGTGCAGTCGAAAATCTGCACATAACTTATGGTCAGCCCTCCGTGTATGTAGTTCCTCCGTATCCACGATTCCACATCTGTGGATTTAACCAGCCACCAATTGTGCAATACTATAGTTTTTAACTATTGAAAAAATTCTACATATAAGTGGACCTGTGCAGTTCAAACCCATATTGTTCAAAAGTCAACTGTATTTAACAAAGCTAGGGGTGGTGGACATCTGGGTGTTTGTTTTATATTTGCTATGCTATTTTTCATGCTTGAAATAGTTAATTTAAAATGTTTTACGACATTTCTTCCAAGTGAATCCCATTCTCCACTAGCTTCCACTATGAAATCAGAGCTTTAGGTTCTGTCAGCTGTTATTCAGTAATACTTAGGAATGTAGCAAACCATCTTGAATCTAATATTTAGTTAAGGGGAATCAACTTTCTCATAAGATATTCATGTTCAAAAGAAGTACCCTGTACTTCGAATAAGGTATGAAAATTACGTACTAAAAGTAGAATGCACTTTATATATAATCTTAAACTCCAGAATGGACCGCCTGCCCTAATGTAATTTGAATATTAATGCTTTAACACATCTCAATTACATATTGATTTATTAGTAAATCAATTTAGCTCCCTCTTTATAAAATGCTTTTGAAGCATCAAACCCTCTCACACCAAAAAATAAATTATTTACATTTACATACTCTGTATTGTGTGTATGAAATGAAAATTAGAACAAGCTAAATAAAATTAAGCAAAAAAATTATAGACATATCCATTCTAGAAGTTAGCACAATCACTGTGATTACACCCAAATATTTGTCCTAAGCCCCCTGTTAGGAAGACAGTGTTATTTGCAGTATATGAGTACTTTCTTTCCTCGTTTGATGTTTCTTTCCCATCGTTTTGAACTCTTCTGTGAACGTTCAAGTAATTTCTCCCAGTAATACACCTGTGCAGCCAGCAAGGCTGCAGAATGATGTGTGCAGGCTCCCTGAGGGATCAGCAGTGATGCAGGGTCGACCTGACCTTGGAAGCACAGCTTCTACTAGATTTGGTTCTGTTTTGATTAACTAGGCAGATTTATCATGACTTGGTCCTTACATCCTTGATGTGCAGCTTTTTTCTCTTCTTCTGTCATAATTTCCCACGGGAGGAAGAAGTCTTGACTGCATTTTTGTTTCTGAGGTTTTATCCTTGGGAGAAACTCTAACAGTGTCTTTCATGAACTGAGCTCAAGGAGTTTGTATGATGTAGTGATAAACAAGAAGTGTATGAAAGTTTGGTGATTTTTTTTTTTTTTCATTTTAGAATAAATCAAATTTATTTGAAGTAGAGCCAGACTTTACTATTAAGGGCTTTTATGTGCTAATTTACCTGGTGCGTACTCTGGATGTGAGTGCTAATTTAGATGTTTCACTGCATATATCTTCATTTCTGTTTGGGAACAGTACTAAGAACTGTGCTGAGAACACAAAAGTTTTAAGACTTGGACCTTGACCTTGAAAGAGGATATGAGTTTTCATAATTCAAAAAGCTATTTCCCTAATAGATTGTATCAGTTCCAATATAAAACTAGCAACAACCTCTGATATTTCTTTTTTGGAAATAGCTGCCTGTAGCTTTTAGGCTTTTTTTAGAAGTATTTTTTGGCCATACTTATAGGTTAGGGAATATTAAGAACTGTTTTATAACTCTGTACTTTTACCTGGAACAGTTTATACTGATATGTGGACGGATTGCTTATGAAACGTTTTCTTCAAAAGTAGTCTTTGCTTTGGAATGGCAGTAGTGTGTGTAAGCAATTCACTGAAATGCCAATATATAAAGGAGTTGGACCAGAGGACTTCGGAAGTGAGTTCCCAGTTTCAAAATGCTAAATGTCAGCCCAAGTTTGATTTGTACCTAAACACTATCTACCTAGTGTGAAACTACCAAGTCATAATAAATCGAGCATAGTTGCTTGGGGTCGTGTGTGTATTACATGTATACATGTATTTGTAGGTTAAGATTTATGGAGGCAAGAAAACTTATTTATTCACATTTCTCAGTTCCAGAATTTAGTGGTACCAACTTTAACTGATGATCAGTAATGTTTTAAGAGCAGCTAATCCCTGATGTATTTTAAAGAATGACAAAATCAAGAGAACCTTGAGCTCTTTCATTAACTATTCCTGAAGTCAGATACTCATACGCTGTCTGTAAAGCACAGAATCACAAGGTTGGAGGGGACCTCCAAATTCACTTTGTCCAATCAGCCATCCAACACATGGAGCCCCTGTACGGCTTCCACACAAAGTAGCTGCCCACCATGTGCTTGAACCCACAGGGATAGGGGGCTCATTACTTCGTGGGATTAAGACTGAGCAGCACAGTTGTCCAGAAAGCAACAAGAAGACATTAAGTATGACTTGAGAGGCAAGGAAGATAAGCCCTCAGGACCTCATTTTGCCTAAGAGTAGCCCTACAAGAGAAGACCAGTTAGCCCCAAATCCAGCCTTCCAGACCTTTCCTAACCAGGAAAGCATGTCCCCGTCTGAACCATTTTCATTGAAACATGTCTGCTCCAAACATGGGTAGCAGGGTGCTCTGTGACTGCATCACCCACCATTCCCTATCAGCTGCCCATCTCCTAGAAGATATCCTTCCAAATTTAATGTTCTTCCAGTGTCTCCACAAAATACTCTGGCCCTGGCCAACCTTGCACGATGCTTGGCCTTTGTAGGTACGGCCTAAGAGTTCTTCACTGTAAACTATAGTCAGCTTAGGGTCATGAAATGTTAAAGCACCGTGAACCATTGTGTTCAAAATATTGTGTTATTTGAAGAAATTACTATCCCCTTGAAACTAGGTATTCTGTTGTCCTTAATATTAAGTAATTCAACCTCGTTATTAATTCAGAGCCTTTCCTTGCACTTCCCTTTGTTTCAGTCTGGCATTTTTAACGCACTTCAATGCAGAAATTTTAGCTATTCTTTTTAAAAGATGTCTTGCCTTTGCTTTAAATGTAATAACTGCCCAGGGCCTGCATTTTTGGCCACATCTTAATTTGCAGAGGTAGGAAGGAAAAATACTTTTGGCCCAGTGTATTTTCCCAGGACAGTGTGGCTGTCATTGTTAATTAAAATAGTTCTCTAGTATGTGACGTGATTCTTGTGTTTTCTTCACTGTGTTGAACATGTTCCAGGTTGGAACCTAATGAGCTTTTCTTTCGGTAATTGCTGATACGTGTAGGTGCTTAGGCTGAGGTTTTTATTCCAAAGGTACTTTTTACCTTTATTGTGCTTAAACCTGAAAGCTGGATGGAGTATCGTTGTTCCCCAGTTGGGTTATAAAATGAATGTCTGCTAGGCCACAAACTATGGGTGGAAAGTGGGAACATCTTGTCACTAGAAGAGATATGTTGAACTCATTTGTTCAAGATAATTAAATATGTTTCTAAGCTGGGATATATGAGTTTCAAGTTATTGAGCATCCTGAAAGCAATGTTTTTTAAAACTATATAAATTGAAGATATTGCATAGAATCTGCAGGCCTACCTTTTAATGCACCAGATGTCCCAAAATTATCATGCTTCTCTTACCCCATTAACACTGGTGTTAAGTACCAAAAAGTAGCCTCTGAATAATAATGGACTTTGTTTAAATGACTGCTATATTCACATTCCTTCCAATTTAGCAAGAGATTATTATTCCTCCATATGGCTAAGTAAAATATTTCCACACTGTTTATTTTAAAATGTTTGGATGCCAGCAGTAGATTCCAGACACTATGAAGAACGTGAAATTAGGCGTATTCCCTTCCTGATCATTAGCTCCTTATTTCTAATTAGACAGTAAATTAATAAGAAAATGATAGTTGGGTGCCAAGGAAGGGTACATGGGCCAGGCTCAAGTTTAGCAAAGAGCAGGACATCCTATAAAGAGCCAGAACCTAATGGACATGCATTCAGCCTTTTGGATGATTATGTGCCATTACAGAATGAAATGATTACTAAACATGTCCCCTTGGCCTAACTAAGGTGCCTTCAAAACAGTCGTTTATTCCCTGGTGCAGAGAGGAGTTGGCCTCTTACTTTCTGTCCTGCTTTTTGTGGGCCCCTAAGAGCTGTCAGGAGTCTCATGGGTAGTTTTCAGAAATCCAGCAACATCGCCTCCCAATTCCGAGCCCAAGTCAGTAGGATCCTTACCACTTGGCCCTCTTTATAAAATAATAGCAAGAGGAACGTGCACTCTCCTATTTACTGAACATTTCAAACCATAAAAATTAGTAATGAGAAATAAAATGACAAAAGTTTCATTGGTAACAAAACAAAAATAGTTTAATAAATGCAACAACTCTTAATTCAGAGTCACAGAACTTTGAGCTGGAAAGGGCCCTAAAGAAATCTTCTATTCTGCCCCCTGTAGTACAAGATGAGAAACTGGGATACAAAGAGATTGAGTCCAGAGGTTGGGTTTCTGACATGCAGGCTGGAGCTCTTCCTTCCCTGCCTCTGCCCACCCTGGCCCATCCCCAAACTCTGGGGGAGGGTGCAAATGCCCATTTTCACATGTCATTTCCCTTATTCTCTCAAATTACCACCAAAAAGGGAAAAGGGGGGAAAAAATCCCATAATATCTCAGTTAGTCTCTGAATTTCACCGGGTATATAAATATTTTTGAACTTGGTCACTCGCACAGCCACATCAAACTAATGATCAGGGATAATCCTAAAGCTTCAGGTTGCTTAGAAAACATGTGAACTGTGATTTGAGTCTTGTGAGTATTTCAGGATTCACAGTCTTGAGTATGAAAAGATTTGCCCTTGGAAGTGGACTATGACATTCTATTTTGTGTGCGGGCTTCCGAATGCCGAGTAAGATGAGGCAGTCAAGCGGGGAGACTCAGAGGTTCCTGTAGAATTCAGGTGGTCAGCCAGTGGTCAGGGTGGGGCCTCTCAGCACAAGACAGGCCCCGTAATGACACTCCCTCAGTAAACTAGACAGCACGTCGGTGTGAGAAGGATGAGAGCACATGACGAAATTCTCAAAAAGAGGTGCCCAAGAGACCCCACCCGGGTCCCTCGGGTACTTTGCAGTTTCTGAGTCTGTCTTATCTCCCGTGAGACCCCACCCGGGTCCCTCGGGTACTTTGCAGTTTCTGAGTCTGTCTTATCTCCCGTGGCTTAGGACTGGAGGCACGTTCGTCTCTAAGCTTCTTCTGCTCGGACCAGATGACAAAGTGGAAGCCTTAGTGCCGTTACAAATGAATAAGCACATTCCTGGAACACATAAAAGTCAGCTGTGGAACCTGCAACTGTGGGACTTTGTCCCAGGGAAATCTCTGTGGTAGTGTAAATAAATTCTCTGTCAGAGCATGAAACGACCTGAAGAGCACCCAGGGTGGCCGGGTCACTGCTCCCACTGCCACCTCTGCATCAGAGCAGTTCTCCCAGGGGGCTTTCCCTTCACGTGACCCGTTCGCTTTTACAAACTCCCCGCTAACAGAAAGAATCATCCTTTGCGTGCCTACGGGCAGTGCTTAGTCAGCAGTTCTGAATTTTAAACGGATTGATTTTCAGAGGAAATGCCTTTCCAGGGCACATAGGACTGTATGCCTCCATGAAGTCACTAATCCTCTCAACCTACCCCTGAAGTTGGGAAGTTACCTAGGTAAGAAAATATGGTGAAATGCAAAGTGGCTCTGTAAACGGAGCTTTAGAAATCGATAGATCTTCTCAAAGATGCTGTGATCCACCTTTGTACCTGAAACAAAGAAACAAAGGCTTATGTTCTTTAAAGACTAAAAATATAAAGATCTATCATTCAGGTCCTTCGGCTGGGGACAAATTTAAGCAGCGGGAACAGTCCCCTTCAGATTGAATATGTAGGCTGGGGCCCTACCGTGTGCAGTGTCTGCGGCCAGCTCAAGTCTTCGGTTCCACACAGCCCCCTCCTGGGCAGCTTCCTTCTCTCAGATCACCTGAGCCCTCACTCACTGCGGTGGGAACCCAAAGTCCTGACCACCATGACCGCAGCTGGGCCTGACTTTGCCTTCCCATGCCTGGCATGGAGGATGCCTCAGCTGGGCCGGAAATCTCAGGGAGCAACGAGGGACACAAGGCAAGCCCACCAGGCGGGCCAGGCCAGGCCTCCCTGCAGGAGCCCAGCTCGCGGGGCAGCTGCACTGCCCACCACCTAGGATGCCAGCTGTGCCAACCAGCAAGGAGTATAGCAAAGCCTAGCCTGGCAGCAGGGGTACAGGAAGAAGAAAGCCCGGAGCCGGGCCTGTAAGCCAGCTCCAGGACTGCACGTTCAGGTGCTCTGCAGCTCACTGCACACGTTTTCAGGTACCTCTCCTGAGATGGTCTCATCTTGGGAACCCTGGAAATGATTATCCACCACCGTGACTTGTTTTCCTGGGAATTTATCCAGGGAAAGGCATTTCTATAACTGAAGACAGTCCTTTTGTCCCACTCTCACAATAATTGCTTTCCCATTATTTCAGTTCTGTTTCAGTTTCGTAATTTATTCACAGCATTCCAGTCCTGGTGGAAAGTTTGAGTCATTTACCTGAAGCCACAAAATGGCAGACACTTCTCACACTACCTTTTTCCCGCTACCCCCTTGATTTCCTCATTTCTCTTACCTGTACCATATTCTCACACAGGAGGTGAACTGTTGGCTCATCTTTGACGTCACCCTCAGCTTGCGTCAGGCTCCAGATTCTCATCACAAGCACTCACTCTCCTTCCTCTTTGCTTTCCCATCCCCTCTGCACTCCTTCAGGCCCTCATCACATGCTCCCTGACCTACTGTCCTGGGACACAGGCTTTGCCCCTCCTGGTCCATCAGCTTCACTGTCCCCCCCTGGGATAATGCCTGTCCCTGCAGTCCATCCTTCCCCAGCTGCCGGTCCAAATCTGCAGCCCCTATCCTCCCCTCACCTTCTGGGCCAACCCTAGCCTCAAGGTTTCCCCACTCCTGCCCCTCCCAGCTGGGAGGGCACCCCCCAGCCCGCTTCTCCCTGGCCTCTGCCCTTCACACGCCAGCTCGAACGCAGTGGTTTCCAGTTCCACACCAAGGCAGAGATTTGCCTGCTAAGAAAAACATCCAGGGAGAGGCAGCGTGGGGTCAGGAGTGAGTGTGGGCTCCAGAGTCAGATCCACTTGTTTCCTTCGAGCTCTGTGAGCCCCAGCAAATCTCCTCACCTGGTACCAGCTGCCCGGTGAGAAACACAGTACCTGCCGCTTGGCGTTTCTGTGGAGCTGGCCTTACTGCTCTTCCTACTGGTGGGTGCTTTGTCAGAGCTGCCTGGTGCTGCAACTATGTGTGGCAAGGCCTTCTGGGAGCAGAGGGCTCACCTACTTGTATCCCTTAGAGCCTGGCATGAAAATGTCCCTACCAGCACTTTCCAGTAGAAGTGTAAACGCAGGGCACGTCATTCTGAACTTCCTAGTAGCCACATTAAAAAGGAAAAAGAAAAATGTGTTTATTTTAATAGGGTAGTTTGTTTAACCCAGTAGTTCCAAAATATCACTTCAACTTGTAAGCAGTATAAAAACAATGAGGTGTTTTACATTCATTTTTTTCATACCAGGTCTTCATAATCCAGCGTGTATTTTACACTTACAACACATCGCAGTTTGGACCAGCCACATTGCACGCGCTCGATAGCCACATGCAGCCAGTGGCTGTTGTATTGGACAGTGCATGTCTAGGCTGTGCTTGGGTATAAGTAACATGTGTCTAAAAGGCATGAGGTACAGAGCTTTAATGCCGGAAGGGGGCAGGGATGCAGGTGACCGTGTTGTGACAAGATATAGTAGCCATAGCATCTTGTCATTACTCTGCCCAACTGAAAGTTGCAGAGGTTTATAAAAACCCTACTGGGGTTAGGGAAGAGCTTCGGGGCAGCTCCAGAGAGAAGAAACGGAGGTGTGTTTTTGCTAGATCCTGGGTGTTTCAGCCAGAGACCATCTCGGGAACCACGATGGAGGCATGTGCTAGGAGCAGACAGGGGCCCTGGGTACAAAGGCCCATATTCCTGCCTTGTTATCCACAGACTATGGGTTTACGAGAAGCACACATGCTTGGACGCTTATATGCAATCTGCAGCCTTGATGTTTTATATTTTCACTTTTAGTCTAATATTTCCACCCCTGCAAGAATGCTTGCAGGGTGGGTATACACGACACCAGCCTGTTCCAAGCAGCCCATTGGATGCAGAACAGCCGGGAGGGGACGAACATGTATACCAGGCAGTTCTGACCCCCAGAGAGCTGAAGCATGATAGTGACTTATCATGATGCTTGCTCTGTGCAGGGAATGATGCGGCCAAGATCTCGTTGTCTCTTCTCTGATTTAATGCTCTTCACACCCCTAAGCCTTGGGCACCTCGTGGACATCTCATGAAAGAGCATGTCTGAAACAAGAATGTCAGGAACAGACACTGAGCATGAGGCCAACTCATGAAAGAAAATGCAGGGGCATGTCCAGTGGTGATATTTGAAGTTGCACTAGCACTTTTTTGGCTGTTTTATTTTTCTTTTTTGCATTGCCCATGAACCCTTGTGTTGTGCAGTTTCGGGAGGAGGGGTTGTTTGTTTGGGTATTTTTTTGATAATAAGGAAGCAGCAAAAATTGAATACTATATAAAAATTAATGGATTTAGATTTCTTTCATATCAGAAAAAGAAAGAACAACAGTTGCATAGGCTGTTATGTATTTATGCTACCAGAGAAATAGCATTTTCAAAATGTTGTTTGGTTGGTTTTCTAATGTCCTTTAAGAAATGCATTTTTCAAATGGTGCTATTATTTTAATTAATCAAGTAAAATCAGTTTCTAATTTAACTATGAAATTATCATTTGGCTGTAAGAATAGCTATAATGCTAGTTTTAAATGTGCACTCTTTCAAAATTCTGTGGCCTAGGATTTATGTGAATGGTATTTTAATTACTTTATTCATTCTTTGTGGGGAAAATGAACTTTCATCTCTTACGGCAGTTTCTCATTGTGGTTACTGGTTGCTCATAATTATGTGTACTTTTTCTTGTGGTAGAGAATAAGCAGGGTTTTCTACAGTAGTATGCAGGAAATTCCCTAATAATTTCAAAATGAGTTTGTTTATATATATTCTTAGTTCTCACAACAAATAGCTAATTGCTTTAAATAAAAACCTCAAGTTTCCTAAACTGAATTATAGTTTATTTTTAACTTTCTTTTAAGGAACCGAGAGACAGTGGAGTGTGCTGCTAAATATTTTTGAAAATAATTTTGCACTAGGACGTCGGAGCTGGAGGTTTATCATGTTGATGGAGAATGCTAATAGTTCTGTATTTCTCATCAGTCTCGCTACATATGGGAGCTGGTGTATTTTCCATTCATTACTTACTGTTCTAGGAACATTCTCCCTGACCCATTAAATGAAGCCCTAGACAGAGTAAGTGGAAAGAACATTGTTTTATTACTGCTTTAGTGAGGCAAGTGCACACAGGTATTATTAGTTGGTCTTAAGAATGGTGCTTTTTACTTTGAGTAGAAAAGCCAAAGTAATCATTCCGTAGCTAAGGCTTTTAAGTTTAAGTGAACCTTCTTCATCCAATGTTGGTTGATCAGAACTGGTTGTTTTGGCTTTCCATAACCTCTATTTTTGAAAAAGAAAGTGGGGAGGAAAAACCAATGTCTTGGATCTTGCTTTGATGTTCAAAATGGCGAGTTAAATCCTTACCAAATGTAGTTTTTTGTGTTACATAGCAAAGTACAGGATTAGAGGGATAATGTAACTCTTAATGCAGGATCAGAAAGCTGCCTTTGTGCGGATGCCACCAACTTAGCAAAAATAGAATCTTTCATTTCTTCTGATCAAGAATAATTTTGAACATTTTTTGAAGTTGCAGGAGAGGTAGCTTTAATTTCTATTGCAGACTGATTTTAAGAGTCATCTGAGGTGACCGAAAGATAACCTAGTCAGCTGGCCTGCAAGTCTACTGAAGGATTACGTATTTTTAAGTAACTTCACATTTTATAATTGGGCACCACTGGTCCTTTCTTTCTGCAGTCTGAGGGATGGAGATTCAGGCATTTCGGTGTAACTTAACTTCTGGTTCTGGGAGATGGAGCAGCAACGTAATTCTCCTGGCCCCATAGCTAGGGTGGTAGTTTCAGCAACCATCCGTTTTGGCCTTCGTGTGAAAAGCAGGCAAAACTGTGCTGGCAAATTCCCTTAAAGATCCAGCCCACTGTTCTGACCCCCTCCATGTACTTACAGACCTTCAGGGACACTCTCAGGACGCTCAGTTTTAAGAACAGGTGTGAAAGGGAGGGAATACATACTTAGGTGCTAAATCTGACAGGCAACAAATAAAAGGGAAATCTCAAAGCAAGTACAGGCTATTAAATTGGATCCATCAACATATATTTCTGAGCACCTATTATGTCCCCTGCATATGTGTAACCAGACATATAAAAGAATAGATAATAGAGTGTTTCTTACTCATTATACTTGCCTAATGAAATTTAATATTAAATTTAGAAGAAGAAATGCTCATCATCCTGTAAAAGTGATTCACTTTGTTATAAAGCAGAAACTAACACACCATTGTAAAGCAATTATACCCCGATAAAGATGTTAAAAAAAAAAAAGTCAACATGTAGAATTTCAAGCCTACCAAATAATTAAATGGGAAGTGAATTCATTTTGTGCATCTTGACTCTTTAAGGTATTATGTGTAAAGCACACAGTGTCTGGCACAGAGTAAAACCATAGTAAATGGCCAGGTTACTATTGTGTATGTTGATTTACGAATGATTCTGCTCTCCAATCCCCTGTAGATGTAATGGCTAATAGTAAACTGTAGAATGACATATAACTCCACTGGTCATTCTAAATGCCTGACAAGGAAAAGAAAGAGCCAGACAAAATCCTTGTTCCAGCACAGAAAGTCAGGCGAATCCACAAACCTGGGAACTCTCCTCTTGCCAGAGTAGATCTTAGAAGTAGCCAGGAGTGGAGGCAGGAACCATGAAAAACAAGCTGTTCTGCCAGCAGTCGGAGAACTTCTAGGCATCAGCTCCAAGATCCAACGTGCTAAGTAAGAACCACCCCTCTTCTTAGTCGTGTTTTCACCTGAAGCGTGTGACTCAGCACTGTTTAATTTTCCGTAGAGATGTATCTAATTTTATACCTATAACCTACAGTATGATAGACTTTACTTTGCATAAACCTTGCCTTAAATTAACGTTACTGGAATGCATTTATTCGGTGAAGTAGAACGTAGCTTATTGGAAAATGCAACTCTCCCCCATGTGTAGAATTTCGTGGAGTGAGGACTTTGAAATGCTTTCACAGAGAGAAAAACTGTTCCAGTGGCCTTCAGAATCGCATGTTATAAAACTGTCATCAGGAGAGGTTAGGAAATGACCCTTCCCCACCACTGGCCTCTGGGCCACACGCTGCCCCTCTGGCTGACTCATGCCCCAGGCAGGCCCCTTCAGAGCGCTGGGTGGGGTGAGGTTGGCCTCGCTGGCAGAAAATGTTAAAGCCCTGTTCGTGGCGGCTGCTATCATCCATGCTTCTGCGCCTCAACCCACTCTCCTTCTGTCTTCTCTCCCCTCATCTATCATTTGGGTCAGAACCAACCTCCCGAGACTCGTTTTTCATCCTTAGCACCCAAGGTCTCTTCTGTGGTCATCCGTCCTCAGATACTTTTCCCCTAATACAGTGCTTTTCAAATGCCTTTTCGACACAAAACCCTTTTTTCAAACAGAAACATACAGTGAAGCCCAGTATTGAGAACAGATAAGGATGGAGCTGCTCCCAGTGAACTGAGATGGGATCTGGAGCCCTGCCCCCAGTTCTCACCCACCTCCCACATGGCTGCTCCTAAGAGCCCAGCGGAACCCCCAGAGTCCAGGGAACCCGGTTCAAACCCGTCCACATACATGCAGCCAGTTTTATCAGAATCCACAGAGAAGTAGCTCAGCTTGTGGAGTTTCAGTTCACTTCATAAGCACCTGCAGTGTGCGCCGCCCTCTCACCAGGACCATCAGCCACAGGATAGTTATGGAAACGAAGGTCTGTCGTGGTGGACAAAACAAGCCTTCAGAGGTAAAGCGGGGTCCTTCCTTTTCCCGATGCTGAACTGTCCAAATCCCCCTCGAGTCCGAGCCTCACTAGATGGGTCACCACTGAGGCTGAGGTCCTGAAAAGCTGTGCTTATGGTGGGCTCTCCCACCCCAAAGGGTAGGAGCAGAGAAAGGATGAAAGTCTTGGGGGAGCAAGGGAAACCCAGTCAGCAAGGCCCAGACATCAAAGCCAAGTGAGAGAGGAGTCAGGACCCAAGGCGTTTCCCAGGACAGGGCCCAAGCATCTGCCTCTGTCATCGACCATCCCTCCACGGTGTGAGTGGGTCAGGGCAGGTGTGTGGGGAATGGACGGTCCTCTCGGTTCACGGAGTATTGTTTTACGGTCTTCAGTTCTAGCCCTTTGCTTGAACCCCTCCTCCCGCCTCCCTCCTTCGTGAGGGGCCCTGCGATTTTAGGCCCCGAGAAGGCTGCTGCTCAGGCTGTTTACAGGCTGGCTCCTTGGTCACCAGAGCCAGAGCAGCAGTTTTCAGGCTTGCCTCTGGCCCAGCACTCTAGATCAGTCATGTTCACAAGCTTCGCATGCTTCCATGGACACAGGCAGGTTTTGCCAACCCCTTCCCCTCCACAGGCCTCGAGCGTTTTTGTGTGTTGATAGTTCTAAAATCACTATACTGACTGATGCAACTTGCCAGGGATACATCAGGAGTGTAGGGCTCTGAAGATCGAGCTGTACCGTCTCTCCTCCACCCCATCCCCTCTTACTTAGGAAAATGCATCAATGTGAAAATGACATTAGAGTAGGTATAATCCTGAATTTGCTCTAATTTCTAAAAGAGTAACTATTAGGAAATATGTGCTTTATAACAATAATTTAACCCTCTTATGGTTGACACAGAAACGAGGACCCTCTAATATGCTTATAATTCAAATAACACTCTAATAAGCTACATTTAAGGTCTGGTGTCCTAGCAATATTGATACGAATTACAATATTGGGAGCTTTTAATTTATTGTTAGTCTCGCCTGTATCCAAAAAGGAATGGTAGTAACTTGCACATGCTGATAAAACTCTTAACGTGGAAATAGAAATGTTTAAACCTTATCTAAATATGGGAGATAAGACAAATGTAACCACCCTTTGTGCAAGTTACTTCAAGCATAATGTTTAAGCATGAGCTTCCCGGTAGCAAAAGTAAGAAAAGGAAGTGTGATGAAGAGAAAGTGTCCTTCTTTTGAGAAAGAGAAGTTCTTTTCAAGTACTAAATTTTAAAAATGGTTTGTCACACACAACACTGAATGTAAGGGATGATACAATGAACCACATTTTTACAGCCATCACAGATGCATCATACTTATGACCCTTGATTGGATTGTGCCCCTCCCCCTCACAGAGTAACTCTAATTTGCTTTGCAAAACCATAGTCATCTTGCCTGATAGATACATAGGCTCCAAAACTTAAGATAAGGACGACTTGGTAATATACTGCCAGAAGCTTACATATGTTCAGTCAACATATATTAGAGGCCCATCCCCAGCCTGGTTGTAAATTCAGGCCATAGATTAGGTTTGGGACAGACTGAATTCCCGTCAATTAAAGCTAATATGTTTATTTCATTACCAAAACTGCAGGATTTCTAATTGATCTGATATTTAAAATCTCATTCTTTAGGAGTTCTTTGGAATTTATCCTCATGTGATGCCGTAAAGATGGCAATCATCCGCGATGCTCTCTCAACCCTGACAAACACTGTGATCGTTCCACATTCTGGATGGAATAACTCTTCTTTTGATGACGATCATAAAATTAAATTTCAGACTTCACTTGTTCTGCGTAATACGACAGGTTGCCTGAGGTAAATTTTTGTTTCTTCTTTACGATTAAGTCTGTGATTAAATAATATGTGTCATAGCTAAGTTGACTTCAGGATGATTTAATATTTCATTTCTATTAATACCTCTCTAAGTTTCCAAGTTTTTTTTTTAATTTAGACCACTGGGCTTTGTTATCCTATGAGGAAAACATTGTGAGCACAGAGCAGTGGCCTGAGAGACATTATCTTATAAACGACTCTTCTATAGATCAGTCAAAAAAGCCCTTTCAGTCTGAAATTACTGTCAAAATTCCAGTGTTTTCCACTGGAGCAGCATTTTTCTGGTTGTCACATTCTGATTGCTAATGTGTTGGCAGCCTAGTGTTTGTTTAAATTCAAAATGTGGAAGTGCAAACTTCCGGTTATAAAGTAACTCAGTCACGGGGATGTAATGTTCAGCAAGGTGACTGTAGTCACTAATATTGTGCTGTAAAGTTGAAAGAGGCTAAGAAAGTAAATCTTAAAAGCTCTCATCACAAGAAAAAAACACTTGGTAACTTTGTGTGGTGACAGACGGTAACTAGACTTATTGTGGTGATCATTTCACAATGTATACAAATGCCAAATTATTGTTTTGTACACCTGAAGCTAATATAATGTCTGTTAATTAGACTTCAGTCTTTTTAAATGTAATGGTTAAAACTTTTTTCTTTTAAAAGGGTGCAAAAAGGTATGGTTTAAGCAACCATTGGGTTTAGAGTTTTATAAATAAATGAAAATGAGCCCAAATAACTCTTCTCAGTCATTATCTTTAGCATTTAAAATCCATAAAGCCTCCTTTAACTGTACACGGTGCTGCTCATTATTTGCCATTAACTCTCATCAGCTCAATTTCCACCCAGTTTCCCAGGCTTACTGGGAACTTGAAACAGAAACCTGGGGGCAGAGTGGCCTGGTGACAACAAGAGTGGGCTCTGGCTTCAGACAGACTGACTTCCTGTCCCATTCTGAGCCTCAGTTTCCTCATCTTTACAATAGGGGTAATAATAACATCTCAGAGTTGTGAAGACTCAGCTTGTATAAAATGCTTCGTGTAGTGTCTCACACACAGTGAGCGCTATTTACTGTTTAGGCTAAGATGTCTGAGCATCTCTACACCAGAGCTCGAGGGAGGGGCCTGGGCTTCTGCTCTGAAGCCTTCCGCTATTGTGATGGGTAACTGGGTCAGGGGAGGGGGCGACAAGAATCAGGCTCCTAGAAGGCAGGCCAGTTCCCTGACTCAGATTCCTGCATCACCGAACGGCTCACATGGCCTCTACTGCTGATCTGTGGGGCAGCATCTTATCTCCCTGTACCTGGCTCAGGGGAGGCCGTGAGCCCTCAGCTAGCCTGCCAGGCTTCAGTTGGCAGGAGGCCCAGGGACAGGGACGCATGCTCAGGCTCCCCCAGTGGTTGAAGGCTATTAACAGTTGGTGAATGCCTTCTGTGTAAACAAGAAAATAACAACAGATGCCATTTAAAAAATAGGGTGATGTAAGAGTTAGTAGGTGGTCACTTTGATGGTCAGGCGGTCTCTCATAAGAGGTGAAGTTTAAGCCTAGTCGGAAATACCACAGGAGCTGCTCCTGTGAGGGCGGGGTGGGGGAGGGGAGGAGGACGCACTCGAGACAAAGGGAGCGGGGAGTGTACAGGCTCTGGCGCAGGAAGGGGCTTGAGGCTGGAGCTTAATGGGCAAGGTGCAGCGTGAAACCAGTTACGTCGGATTTTTTAGATCAGAGCAAGGAGTGCACCACGTGCCAAGTGTCATGGGGAACCATCAGAGGGTCTACTCACAAGAGTAGGGATGGTTTCTGGCTGTGATGGGGGCGACAGTGGGGGCAGGAAGGCAGATGATGAGGGTGACAAAGGCCAGGCACCAGAGAGAGGTCGGCAGAAGGGAGTACGTTGTGGAGGGAGAGGCTGACAAGGTTTGCTCATGGACTGAATATGAGGGGCGAGGAAAAGGGAGGAAGTAAGGACAGCGCCTAGATGTCTGGCTGGATCAGCTGGGAGCACGGAAGTGCTGTTGATGAGGTCGAGCAGAGGGGCGGAGGAAGGGTGGAGAGACAGCAGCTGAGGGTTTTGTCTGGTCCACTTTGAGATGTCTGATTAGCTATCCATGTGGATAAATGTAATGTCTGGATAAACGAGTCTGGAGTTCTAGAGAGGGGTTGGGCTAAAGATAAAAACTGGGGAGTCATGGGTCCATAGGTTGTATTAAATCCAAGGAGCAGAAGGAGGCCACCCAGGAGAGCACCAAGATAAAGATAGGAAGCGACCACAGTAGCCCTGGGCACTCCAGAGGGAACCACAGGCAGAAGAGGCTGAGAAGGGAAGACAGCAAGATGAGAGGAAAAGCAGAGGGGTACCAGATCCCTGTTAGAGGAACAGAAGAGGTCAGCTGTTGAGAGCTACTGGGAGGTAACCCTGGATAAGAACAGTAGAGGGACTTCAGCTATGGAACGCTCTGTTGTCATTCAGTCATAAATAATTTATATTTTCTACTTTTATTTTCTCTTAAACCATTGTAGCAGGAAGCCTCTAAGATGGACGCAAAAACTCTTGCCTGCTAGTGTTATGCCCATGTGTATTCCCCTTTCGTTGAGTGAAATCCTTCAAATAAATAGTAGTTCTGAAGTTCTAGATGCCACTTCTGAGATTATGTTACAAAGAGACTGGCCTATGTCTTGCTCACTCTTTCTCTAGTTGCCTCATTCTGAGCGAAAGCTAGCTGCCATGGTGTGAGCTTCCCCAGGTAGAAACCCCCATGGCAGGAACTGACGTCTGGCAAACAGTGAGAAGCTGCGGATTGCCATAGTCACGTGAATGGACTTGAAGGTGGATTCCCTGAGGACTGGGAACGACCACTTGTGTGAACTTGGAAATAGATCCTTCCGAAGTTGAGCCTTCAGATAACTATAACCCCAGATAATAGCTTGATTGTAGCCTTATGGGAGACTCCAACCCAGAGGCACCCAGCTAAAGAAGCACCTGAATGCTGGACCCAGAGAAACCATAATACAACAAGTATTTATTTTTTGAGCTGTTAAATATTGGGGTAATTTGTTATACAGCAATATATAACTAATAGAATCATGAATTAAAGGAAAGTATGTATTCTAATATCTCAAATAAGTGGGGCAGATGAATTTATATGATTTCTAATTTTATTTAATTTTAGTTAGGGAATATATTTTGTGTAATATTGATTGAAGATTCTTTTATGTTCTAGTAGCCAGTCAGTGTTGATATAGGTTTGATAATATTTAACATGGAATTGAAGATAGTAAGTGTTTTCTCTTTGTATGGGACAGATATGCAGCTTCTTATTTTGTTTATTCCCATGGTTGATATTCAGCTGATTCAGACTTTGTACTTCAAACTGATTGTTAAAGTCTAACATCTCTTCTACTTCGTTGACACCTTCATATGATGAATCAGTGCCTTTGTTACTTTGGCTATTAAATATTTTTTAGTAACAAACAAACAAACAGAAAGAACAGTAGAGGGATCATACGTGATAGTATCTCTGGCCTCAGAAAAACAAAGGTGAAAAGAAAAGTCATTCCCGATCCCCCTTACCTAGTCTAAGTTTTACAAAATCTCAGAGTTAGCCTAGAACCCTTGTTAATGGCACATAAAATAGAGCCTTATAATTTGGTATCAATCCACGAAGTTGAATTGATAGCACAAATTTCCATATGGATGAGACCTAAAACAATTTTCAGGTTTTTTAATAATTAAAAAGAGAAAAATTGTGGCATGAGCAAGTGTTCCTATTTAACTTGAAATGTTTATACAAGAAATATGTTTCCTCTGTTCATTCAAGAAGCATTTATGACCACCTACTACATGCAAAACATTTTAATAGGTGCAGGAACTGCAGAGACCTTATGACCTAACAAGGGAGGTAAAGGATGTCTGAAAACAGCAACCATGCATGGCTAGCAAACATCCTTTTACATGGTGGGCACTTCCTAATTGCTTCCTATGTAGCAGCTCATCTCTTCCTTACAGCAACCTTACGAGGTAGTTACTATTATTCCCCCTTTCTTATGTATGAGGAAACTGAAGATAAGCCCCACAATAATTATTTTAGGAGGTTAGAAGGTGGCCCGTCACAAGAGAGATACAGAGTTCAAGTGCCCCTGCTCCCTTCTATTTGTGTGGCTAATGGGGGGCTGGCTATTACTGTGAGCTCCCTCGAGATGAAAATGCAGGCTCCAAATGCCTCTTCAGACCGGATCTACGTGCTGCTGTGTCACCCGTTCTCAGATCATTAAGGTAAGGCTCCGCAGCTAACGAGCTCCCCCGTGCCTCTGCCTGTTTAGGAATCTCAGCTCCGCGGGGGAGGAAGCGCGAAGGCAGATGCGATCCTGTGAGGGGCTGGTGGACTCTCTGCTGTACGTGATCCATACGTGTGTGAACACATCTGACTACGACAGCAAGGTCAGTGCCCGCCTGGCCGTGAACGCCGTGGTGGCAGAGGACAGCAGCTGCCGGCCGCCACCGTCCACGTGCCATTGACTCTTTCTGGAATTCTTGACCATCTCCTCCTTGTTAGGCCACGCTCCAGATTAAAGGGAGACTGTCTCAAAGTAAATAAATAAAGGGAGACTGTCTCTAAAAATTACAAGTTAACAGGGACATGAGAACTTAAGAAAATAGCCTTAGAACCATGAAAACTGAGTGACTCCATGTGGCAAAGGATCGACCAGGGTCCAGACCTTCTCTGTGGTTTCTCCTGGGCTCACCGTCAAGGTGATGGCCCCACTGCTCTTTCCTCCAGTTCCGTATCCCCTGCTGCTACAGTCAGATCCATCTGGATCTAAGTATCTACTGAATAAAAGTTCCCGGTCCAGGCACTGGAATCCCCCCAACCTCTCTCCCCTTCTTGCCTCGGTACCAACTCTGGATGCCCCTTTTACATGCGGTTGCAGTCTGTCACCCACTCCCTCTGTTACCAGCATGTCCCCCTTATCCTCCCCTCCTATTTCCTCCATCCCGGCCCTCTCACAAGGAATTCTGCTCATCATTTTTCAGCTGTGATGCCATCCAGGGTCTGCCCCAGCATCAGGGGCCGGGGAAGGTGGGGAGAAACAGGAAGGAGGGACTAAAAGTGTCAGGGGTCCCAAGGCAGGCCGGGCACTTGTTGTTCAGGATGGGCTGGACGAAGAGGGTCCACAAACAGGCCTGGGGTCGTAAACAGGGGTCTAAGAGGAAAAAGAAGACTGAGTGGTAGGATTGGGGGGGAGCTAGAGGAGAAATTCAAAGTGACAGCCAGGTTTTTATTTGAGCTCCAACTGAACCAAAAGATCTGCAGATGAAATTGAGAGGAATAAGCAAGTTAGAAGGGGAGCTCGCTAGGCAAAACTGAACTTGGTTTTAGACACACTTGGTTGAAGTGAGTTAGCCTCCCAATTAGAGGCGTGATACAGACTTTGAGGAACAAAAGACCATGTACAGAAGGCAAAACGTCAGCAGAGAAAGAGATCAGATCGTGGAACTTTCCACGGGGGTGGGAGGGGGGAGATGGAAGGAGACGACAAAGATGGCACTTGCGGGGAGGGGCTGTGCCCGGGGTGGAGGCTGCTCACACCCGCTGTCACGATGAGGATTCCCAGTGGTGAGAAGGGGGGGGCTCTGGTAACTTGAGCACATCTCTGCCACTGTGGCAGCCCTGAAGCAGAACCCTGGGCATTTTCTTCTCCAGAGCCTTGCACAGTTCCCTCAGCAGGCAGTCAGATCGTCAGCTGCACTGCGGATGGCTCTGCACTCTGTCATTGGGTGTCCCGCCAACAGTCTGGAATCACCGTTCTGACCTTAGACTGTTGCAGTTCCCATAAAGGGAAAAGCAGTTCTTTCACGTTCTACATTTCTTTACTATCACTGGTGCTCAGTACAGAAACACTTTGCACTAATGTGCCACGGTGGTTTTAATCCTACACTGTGTTGGGTTTCAGACCGTGGAGAACTGCGTGTGCACACTGAGGAACCTGTCGTATCGGCTGGAGCTGGAGGTGCCCCAGGCCCGGCCGCTGGGGCTGAACGAATTGGATGACCTACTCGGAAAAGAGTCTCCCAGCAAAGACTTGGAGCCAAGCTGCTGGGGAAAGAAGAAGAAGAAGAAAAAGAGAATACCACAAGAGGATCAAGTTAGCATTTTACTTGACATGAAACTCTAAAGTTTCGTTTCCTCTGGGAGTGAGAAATCACATATTTGGCAAGAAAAAATTTTTTTCTCATGATGCAGTTTTTCTGCTTAGCTCTAGCTGAGTCTAGCAGAAAGGAACGTTTTCAGGTGTTGGACACTGTGTTCACATATTTGCTTCCACTAATGCGTGCTCTTTGTCTTTCAGTGGGATGGAGTCGGTCCTATCCCAGGACTGTCGAAGTCCCCCAAAGGGGTTGAGATGCTGTGGCATCCGTCAGTGGTAAAACCATACCTGAATCTTCTAGCAGAAAGTTCCAACCCAGCCACCTTGGAAGGCTCTGCTGGATCTCTCCAGAACCTCTCTGCCGGAAACTGGAAGGTAGGATGCCTTCTACGTGTGCACACTTCTTGCAGTCAGATCAGCAATGATCATGGAAAGGGACACGGTTGTTTAGAGTTTGGTAAAGCGGGGGAGGAGAAAAGCAGGGAGACAGCAGTCGGCTCTGGGGATCCAAGGATGAATATGACGTAGCCCTTCCCCATGAGAAGCTGAAGGCTGGCGAGAAAAACAGACAGATGGAGCCAGTACAGTGTAGACCCCATGGGATATGTGTGCGGCGGGGTCTTGGAAGAGGACATCTAACCCAGCCTGGCAGGTGAGGGAGAGGCAAGGAAAGAGGGGAGCCAGAACGTAGGGAAGGGTTCCTGGAAGGGTAGTGCTGCCCAAATGGAACCTTTAAGAATGAGTAGAATTAAGCCAGCAGAGTCGAGGTCGGGGTGTACAGAGAACCAACCAGATAAAGGGACAACAGGGGAAAGGCGTCACAGTGAGGATGCCGTGGGTGGAGGCTACAAGCTGGTTGCCGGGACGTGGAGGGTGGGACGAGGAGTGCCCCCGTGGAGCTGGGCCTCGTGACCAGGCCTGACGGCCAAGCTTCAGGAGCTGGGACCCAACCTTCGGACCAGAGGGGCCGCTGAAAGGGTTTAAGCAGGCCAACGACACAGGCTGATGTGGACACTGTTGGATCCCGTCTGCAGCAGCGCAGAAGGCGAATTTGAAGTAGAGGAAAGTTGAGGCTGGGATTCTGTAGGGGAGTCTGGTGAGAGATGCCGAGGGCCTGAATTAGAGCTGAGGCTGGGCCGCCATTCCTGTCTCAGACACTTATAGAACATACACATGGCAAAGTTTCCACCTCCACTAATACGTGTGTGACTTCTTTAGGAAAACTGAAGGTGATTTCTACTGTTACCACTATAAGCAAGTTCTCAAAACTTTTTAAATGTCATCTAACAACTTCCCAGACAATCCTTGTTTGAAACAGTTCAACCTCTAGAAATTTCCTAACAAGTATATTTTAGTATAATTACTATAATGCTTGTTTTTGACTACTTCCTCCATCACCCCCTCCCCAAATGAAAATTGGCCATCGTTTTTTCTGTGAGAGTGAAAAGCATTGCTAGGCCTAGGTAAGGTTTGTTTCATGCGGCCAGATGCTCTAATGAATATATACAGATAATTACAGCCTAGCGCTAAGACACCATGGCTATTTTGTTATTGTTCTTGATATGTGTGTGACTGAGTCACTTTGCTGTACAGCAGAGGTTGGCACAGCACTGGAAATCAACTATAGGTCAATAAAAGTGAATAAATAAATAAATTTTTAAAAAATTAAAAGTGCTGGGCTTCCCTGGTGGCGCAGTGGTTGAGAGTCCACCTGCCGATGCAGGGGTCACGGGTTCGTGCCCCGGTGCGGGAAGATCCCACATGCCATAGAGCAGCTGGGCCCGTGAGCCATGGCTGCTGAGCCTGTACGTCCAGAGCCTGTGCTCCGCAATGGGAGAGGCCACAACAGTGAGAGGCCCGCGTACCGCAAAAAAAAAAAAAAAAAAAAAAATTAAAAGTGCTAATAGCTTAGCATCTTAAGTGCTGGCTCTGGAGCCAGACCCCTTGGCCTTGGATCCTCCCCCACCCCCCTTACTAGCTGGGGGCCTCAGATCTCTCTGTCCTCAGTTTCATCATCTGTAAAATGGAAATAATACCTACCTCATTTGGCGGTTTTAAGGATTAAATGAGATAAATTTGGAGGACCCAGGAGAGGGCCTAGCACATAAGTATCAAAAATATTTATGTTGGTGACTCAGTGTTCACCTCCAGCTTCTTATGACCTGAGACTCATTTGATGATAATAAGAAAAAAGACAATAATTAAAATAGATACGATTTGAGTTGTAGAATTTTATTTTCTGGGATCTTTAGTGAATAAACGTTAAATGGCAAGGTCGTTTAAAATATAAACATTATATGGAAGTGATTTCAAAAGTGTCTAAAATAGTAAATCAAAATATTGGCCCTCATTAAGAAAACAAGATAAACATGGCCACAGATGTGATAAGTCAGAAGCTATCTGGGAGTGGTGATGGCTGTAGTGCTCTGGAAGGGAGGCGCCCAGGGCTGGGCTGAGCCAGTTGGTCTCCAAGCGAGATAGGTGTTGGTTCTGTCCTTGCAGATTTCAGAGAGAGAAGTTGCCAAAGCTGCCCAAGTCCTTTACCTGATAGCAAGTCATGTATTCTATTTCTCTTGCAGATATCATTTGATTTGGAAAATAGGAGTATTGACTTCATCCAAAGGAAGCTAATAGGATCTTTGAAATGCATCTTTTCCTTTTATTTGTGTTATTAGAATAATCTCTTCTGTTGGTATTAAGGAGACTGAGTAGTCAGTCACATATTTTCATGTTCAAAATAATAAAAATGGCTGGCAGATCTGTGTCCTCGTGTCTTGACCACAACAGGAAAGTATTAGATGTTTTATGAGCAACATTTTTCAATTATCCTAAATTTTGAAAGACAATTTGCATTGGGAAAAATGTCAGTGAAAACTCAAAACAAGATTAAAGACCCATTTTCAAATGTTACTTTTTTTGTTTATTTGTTTTCTCGATGACTTAGTGTTCGTTCCCAATTCATACGGTGCCCAAACTGACTCACCTTACACACTTACCTCTTAATCACAAAAGAAGTTCTTGACTGTGGATTAAAAAAAAATAGCAGCAGCAGCTAACTAATCTTGAATGGTAAAGCATTTTGCACACAAATATACTTACTTTTTCACCAGTGTGTATTAATTACAATGCTCAGTGTTCCTGGAGAATTCCTCTTCTTCTGAGGCAAGGGATTTTTTTCCAAGCAATTTCCTTGAAAGGTTACTAAACTGTAAATATTGTTGCAGAGAATACAGGGGAGAAATGACTTGATGGAAACAGGTTCTCCTTTAATGTGCACTGACCAGTTACCCTCTCTGCCATCCTATTTATAGCCTCTGGACCTGGCCTGGGGCCAACTGCAGAGAAGACACGCCATCCGTCCTTAATCATGTTTATGTAGCTGAAGTAGAAAATAATCACTGCCTTCTCTTTTCTACCCAAAAATATCTGCCAGATGGTGGCTTGAGCTTTTCAGGCTTTGGGATTTCTTTTTAAATCAGTCATCCTAGCTTATCTTTCTCCCAAACTGGTTTTCTCCTGACTGGCATCACAGATGTAATCTCCCGTTGGAAAGAAAACATTTAATCTATTAGTTTATCTTTTGGAAACATCTTTTTTTAGGCAACAGTAACATCTGAGAGTTGAGCTCTGTTTTATATTACTTATTACCTTGTTTTATTTCCTAGTTTGCAGCGTACATCCGAGCAGCTGTCCGCAAAGAAAAAGGGCTCCCCATCCTTGTAGAACTTCTGAGAATGGATAATGATAGAGTTGTTTCTTCTGTGGCGACTGCCTTGAGGAATATGGCCCTAGATGTCCGCAACAAGGAGCTCATAGGTATGTTCTGGTGACCAGGTGAGCTATAAAGAGAGAAACAACAGCGTTTATAAAACTCTTCTTTTGATTTATAAAAATATGACATTTAAAATGATTAGCAACTCAGTCCTAGTCCCCGGTGTCTTGGCATGTTTGGTGCCCGTGTGTCTGTCCTTTCTGACCATTCCTTTTCAGCAAGAGGCAGCCTCATTCATTAAACACTGGATCAGGAAGGTAAATTTTCAGAAGAGCTAGCAATTTCAGTCATACATTATAAAACTGCTTGGTAGATTTGGTGTATCTGTTTCCCCAGAGAGTCATTTCTTGAACAACGAAAAAGGTTTAATTCTCCCTTTTCTGATTTTTGAGACGTATCTGCTAATTCTCCAACACTACCGTGTTCTAAATTAAAAAAAGAAATCACATGAATGTTTTATAGCTTTTCCCTCTCACATCTGTGTAAGTGCTCGCCTTAAAACAGAGGCACTGTTCCAAGGCCTGACCCCAGGGCAGGGTCAGGATGAGGATGAGGCAAGTGAGGCACACAGGGTGCACAGTTTTAGGAGGCGTTCACCCTTGGGTCCATCCAGACGTCGGGTTGGCGCTTGCATGAACTTGAGAATGAGCGCCTCTTCAAAGTTGTGCACCCACGGCAGCTGAGCTTGCTTGCCTCCAGAGCATGGCCACATCCCAAGCAGAGTGTGGGGAAAAGAAAAGATCAGAGACCCGCCAGTGGACCTCAGGTTAAACCCTGGATGTGCTGCTCACTGGCTGTATAACCTGGAGTGTCCTGTATGGAGCCCATGTGGGCTTCATTCCTTCATCTGAATTGAAAACTCTCCCTTGGTTCCCATCTCTGAGAGGGAGCTGCCCATGCCTGCACTCGTCACCGTGGGCTTGCTGTGAAAATGCCCCTTGTAAACCCCCCAGCTCCACGCCAGTCCTACAGCCGATGACAGGTCGGGGAGAAGGAGGGAAAATTTGACAAGATCTTATGTGGATTAGTGAATATATATTGAACTCATATTAAAATACACCTGCCATGATAGAGCAAGACAAAGGTGGGGAGAGAAAAGGAACAAGGACAACAATGTTTACCTCAGAGAGTGTCTACGAGGAGTCACCACGGCCCCTCACACAGTGCCTGGTAGATGTGCTATTTTAAATTATTGCCTGGATTAACCTGCTCTTAAAACACTGTCTCTTTGGGCCAAATTGTACCCCCCGGAGAGGAAAGGAGGCTCTTCCATGCCCTGTTCATAGCCAGCTCATGCCTGATTCCAATAGATGTGTTATAGCTCCAAGATCCCACATTTCCTTGAGAGAAATCCTTTAGGTCCCTAAAAAGATATTTTTTAAGTTATTTGTTACATCTGTATTATTTGAATTTCTTATAAGAAGCCCGTATAGTTTGGGAGTCCTTAATGCTAAAAAACAGTGTTGGCCACACACACCTTGTGTCCTGTGATTCCACAAATGGGAGGAGAGAGATGGGAGAGCAGAGGGTGCACAGCCAGCTCCATGAGTGCTAAGACCTTGGGGAAGAACGAATGTATATTCAGGGGCGTCGCCTTCTCTCGGTGCGTCCCTGTGTTTTCTGTGAATGTCCTCACCCCCTTTTAAACGTTCACGCGTGTTTTCTCTCTCCGCTGATGAGCATTATTTTACCCAGCTGGAGTACTCTTGAGCTGTTTCAGGAGTCACTTTTTCTTGTTTCCCCATGAAGATCCCTTCCTTCCTGTGTGGTCTGAGCCCCTCCCATAATCAGTATTTGACTCTGATTTACCCAGCACTTCTGTTCCTAAGAAGCATGCCCTTCTCTGACCTCTTCACTCTCTCCTCACATCCGTCACCAGCGCTAGCCATGGACTTTCTCTCCAGAGCCGTTTTTTACGAGGAAACAAAGTTTTGTCAGTTCACAAAAGTTGCTGCATACTCAACTTAGTCTGACCAAGCCAGCTGTCTGGGCTGCAGGCTCTGAAGGGACCACTAGGGTCACTCACAGACCGAGTGACTGGCCTTCTCCCAAGCCTCCAGAGTGCAGTTTAAAATTGTGCCCGTAGCAAAGTGACGAATTACATGTCGTGGACCTTTTGGTCATTCGTGAGTATTCAGAATCACCAGTGCTAACTTATCATCTGTTCTTAAAAACCACATTTATCTTCTGGCTTACAGTGTCATCACTGCTTTTCCACTCTTCCTAACAATGTTCTCTGTGAGTTATGCCCGCGTCTTCACTTTGACATGCTGTAAATTATGCGGCGTGTACTCAGGCCCTGTCTTCTTCTGCTTGCCATTGTATATAAATAGGTCTTCAATAAAAACCCCATTTAGCATCCACTCAGTTATTAGCATAGGGAGAAAAGCTAAGAAAATATTTACTTGAGCTTTAGTTAATTTCTTTTGTCTGCAGTACAGTTATTCCAGTTTGTCAGTCAGTAATTGAAATGGAAAAAGCTTCAGGTAATCTCTTTTTGGAGAAGAGTAAGGGGAATTGAGGATCTGTAGGGAAATGCCTCAGTAGCGAAGGGACACCCCAGCCTGGTCCTGTCGGGAACTTTATTATTGCACTACTTCTGGGACGTAACATGCCCTTAATCTTCATACCAGAATTATACTTCTGTCTTCTTTAAAAGAAACGAGCATGTTGTTACTGATGTCAGACCAACTGATATAAACCCTCAACTTGATAAAAATGTGGGATGAATTGGGAGATTGGGATTGACATATAGATATATATACCAATATGTATAAAATAGATAACTAATAAGAACCTGCTGTATAAAAAAATAAGATAAAATTCAAAAATTTTGAAAAAAAAAAAAGTGTAACTGTACCCAGTTCACATGTTGAGATCTAGAAAGATTTCATGAATTGTTTGGCAGCCTTACTTGGTCCAGCTTAAAATTTATTCAAAGAAAAGTTTTTAAAGGCTTTAAGAGGAAGTTATATTTCCTATATGACGCATAGGAACTGAATGGAGAGTAAAATTGACTGTCATAATTCCTTTATTCTTGCTGTTAATGAAAATAGTGGAACTAAAGCAACTTGTTTGTTACACCCAGTTTTATACCCCGATTTACATTTTCTTTCAGCAATTTGCAGTAAGGTTTTATAAACCAGTCATTTCCTCGAGCGGCATGGCCATAGATGTTAACCTGCCCCGTACAGTTAAAATGTTTGTTATTTCTTCTTTACCGTGGATTTTTTCTTTCCGGTTATTGTCTCTTTTGAGGTTTTGTTTTCAAGAGACTGCACAGTCACAACCTTTCAATGACAACAATAACAAAAACCAGGTCCCTTCCAAAAGTGGAATGAGCTCTCTTTTGCCTCGGGCAGGTAAATACGCCATGCGAGACCTGGTCAACAGGCTTCCGGGTGGTACCAGCCCCAGCGTGCTGTCGGATGAGACCGTGGCAGCCATCTGCTGCGCCCTGCACGAGGTCACCAGCAAGAACATGGAGAATGCCAAGGCCCTGGCTGACTCGGGGGGCATAGAAAAGCTGGTGAACATAACCAAGGGCAGAGGAGACAGGCAAGTCTGCTGCAAGGAGACGCCAGTGCCAGGCCCTCATTCCTGTGACAAGGGCCTTGGTCGAGGATACACTGCTTATTGGGAAGGATTTATCTGTGCACTTCTCACGCGCCAATAAGCTAAGCGGTTTCCAGCAGTTAAACCCTGTTTTTTGCTGGGAGAGGTATCTGTGGTCATGTGGCCCCTTTTCTGCTCTTTATTTTCTTGGAACATCCCTCACCCCTACCGTCATTCCTGTCCCTAAAGCCACACTTGGCCGTTTTGACTCCTGGAAGAATCAGACATGTCATGAGGAGGAAAACCTGGGGCCCCATCTCCCTTGGACCTTTGGCTCTGCTCCAGGCTCCAGGGCCCGTTCTGCAAGAACATCTTCTTAAATCCTCAGTTCTGGGATTATTTCACCTAAATAATATTTCACCTAAAATCACGTGCAGCAGAGCCAGAGCCTGTTGTGTGGCCTCAGGATGTGCCCTGGGCTTGGATCATACCTCTCTTGTGGGTGACACCCAAGTGATGAAGCAGCAGAAGTAGGGATTAGAGAATTGGTGGCAAAAATGGAAGGTTTCTTGTCACGGAGCTAGAGCAGTGACTGTGAATTTGCCTTAGTATCAGATCAGAGAATCCTTCAAGGAAGCTGGAAGCGTAGGGCTGCTTGTCCCATTCTCGACACAACAGGACAGTAACCTCCCGATCAGTCGTAAAATGGCCCACCCGTCCCCCCACTCTCCTCCTGCACACGGCAGTGGCTTCCCCGGGGTTACTTACGACCCCCTCTGGCATCTGACAGCCCCCCCGGAGCGGGTGCCTTGTCTTTTCATTCACTGCTGCATCCTCGGTATCTAGAACAAAGACTGGCCCATAGTAGTAAACATTTATTAATTGGCTGAGTGTCAGTACTAGAACTCACACTATGTATACTTTTTTTTTTTTTTTTTTTTTTTTTTTTTGCGGTACGCGGGCCTCTCACTGTTGTGGCCTCTCCCGTTGCGGAGCACAGGCTCCGGACGCGCAGGCTCAGCGGCCATGGCTCACGGGCCCAGCCGCTCGGCAGCATGTGGGATTTTCCCAGACCGGGGCACGAACCCGTGTCCCCTGCATCGGCAGGCGGACTCCAAACCACTGCGCCACGAGGGAAGCCCCTGTGTATACTTTTGAAGAATAATGTAGCAAATCGTATTCTCACCCTGTAGAAACCACAGCTACCAACATTATTCATATTTCCTTTCAGTCCTTTTCTGTTAGGTATCTTTTTTTATCTCATTAGTAATAAGTGCAAACACACTCATTTTTATTTCAAAGGAAACGAAACATTACAGATAAAGCTAAGGCCCTGTTCCACTAACTCCCCCTCTAGCTCCCTTCCCCTCTCCTGTAAGAGTAACCAAAATCACATTTAGTGCTCCCAAAAGTTTGTGAGATAGGCTTTATTCGTGAAAGGCATAAGAACAGGCTGGAGAAATGCTGAACCAGTGCCAAAATCTTTGTATATTGAAAAAAAAAAGTCTAATTTTTTTTTTCCGAAACAAGAGATTCAGAAAACCTGGATCAAGTCAAGCTGTCTTCTGAACATACACTTATTTTCCTTTTGATTCACTCACCAAGCTTCTCTCTCTTGCCCACCTGCCACGTGCTACAGCAGTGAGCAGTTCACACCTGCCCGCAGGTAGCTTCCATTCCATGGGTGGAACAGACAAGGTACCAGTGGAATGAGCAGCGCCTGTGGGTGGTGCTGAGTGAAGGGCAGATAATAAAATCGGGGACAGTGATAGGGCATGCCAGGGCGAGGAGGGGTTGTCACAATTTCAGACACACTGGTCGGGAAGGCCTCAGGGAGAGGGGAGGTAATAACTGACCTTATTTTCCAAATCAAACACTAGAGCACACAGACACATCTGTTTACAAAGAGGCACAAATGACAAGAAGGCAGTGAACATGTTTTAGATGAAGGCCTAATAATGGGGGTGGGGGGGGTAACTTAAGTTAACTTGGGAGGGTCCTCAGACACTTGAGATGTGTGATCATGGTCAGAAGTCGTGGGCTCATCCCGACCACAGCTTCTGACCGCAGAGCCAAGTGCCTGTGAGCCTCTCTTTGGTCCTTGCCACCTCTGGCCAGCCCTGAACTTGACTGACTCCCAGGTACACCTGATTCCTTGGTGGTGGTTTCTAGCAGCAGCCTCCTTGCCCCCTGGTCCTTGGAGTGATGGCCTCTTGGCCATTGCTTTGCTGCCAGAGTCTCTTCAAGTGGAGCTGCCCACGTTCATTCACATCCCCACTCTCTCCCTAGATCATCTCTGAAAGTGGTGAAGGCAGCAGCCCAGGTCTTGAATACATTATGGCAATATCGGGACCTCCGGAGCATCTATAAAAAGGTAACTTACAAGAATAGCTCTGGCATAATTAGCATTCATGAGAGCATACGCTCGTAATCATTTATTGTAATGAAATGTCATTATCCACTTTGAGAGGTTTCTTTTCCTCTTTTAACTCCACAGGATGGGTGGAATCAGAACCATTTTATTACACCTGTGTCAACATTAGAGCGAGACCGATTCAAATCACATCCTTCGTTGTCTACCACCAACCAACAGATGTCACCTGTCATTCAGTCAGGTCAGTGGGTAAACTCCCCTTCTTGGTGAGAGCGTTTGTGTGACAGAACATTGTTGCCCATCCGGAGATCAAACGTACGCTGATTAAGCCTGTCACCTCCAAACACTGAGGAAAGGAGAGTTTGCTCTTCAGGCTGAAAGCCTCCTTGGGGAATTACATGGTATTGTATACAGCAGACCCACTCTCCTCCTTCCGCTTTAAAAGTTTATGTAAGTTTACACCAACTATGGCTCATAAAAGTATCCCGGGGTCCTCAATAGCATCTGTTCCTCCTAAGATTCTGCTTCACTAGGTTTGCAAAGGGGCCTGGGAACCTGCATTTAATAAGCTGGCCCAGTGATGCGGATACAGGAGAGTGGACGAACACACTTTGAGAACCACTAGGTTGTGCCTGAAAATGGCTGCCCTTGCCTGCCTGCAGGCCCTAAATCTGAAATCTCTTCAAAGTGATTTTTTCGTTTTCTTGGTGAAAACTCTTAGAAAGAATCCCTTAGACGCGAGCTTTAGACCCATAGCCTGGGAGAGCCGTGATCTCCACCTGCGCCTTTACTCCTCAGCAGTTAAAGCTTCATCCCCTGGCTGCCTTCCAGACCCCCAGCGTCCATGGCTAGGGGGAACAGGCCCTGCAGGTGGCTTTACAGGAATTCCCTGTGATTTGTAAGTTGGGAATCTTGACAACCACACTACCTACATATTGGTGGTGTTTAATTTGGTAGAAAGAATGTATTGAGGCTCAGACTGGGTTTTGTTGGGGGGGTTGTTTTTTGGGGGGTTTTTTTCTGCATGTAAGAACAGAATATTACTACCAAGTCGATTCAGTCCTGTAAATTTAATTCTTAATGAAACAGGAAAAGTAATAAATATCTTTTTTTATTTGGCTTTAAATCTCCCATTCTGACATATAAATATTACCTGTTGTATTCAACTGTGCTCCTGCTGGCAGTCTTATTTCTCATGTGGACAAATGTGACCAAAAAGACTAATATATGACTGGTGGTTCTTGTCACATAATTGGATGTCTCCGCTTGTACCAGGAATTTTTAAAAATTATCTCTGCCTACTGCATATGGTGTATATTTATGTCTTAGTTTTTAAATTATGAGTTGTTTTCTTGAAAGAGACCTCTGCTTGGTTTTTGGTACATCTTGCTGGGTTCCCAGGTGTAGCCTGAGGCTGTCTTGCTTTATAAAAATGCTCAGGATTTTTTAGAGACTCAGGAAGAGGGGTGCCCGGGGAAGCAAGAGAGTTTGCTGTTTAACGAAAGGCATGTGTACAGGCAAAAGAATAATTTCAGACAAATCAGGACATAGTCACTAAGCAATGAACTCGTTTTGAGAACCTCTTAAATATACACACTGGACAGTGCTGACGGGCCCCGTCCAAGTTCCTAGGTCCCTCTCTGGATTCCATTTGAAGGTAGGATCTGATTCACACTTGTTTCTCCGTTTATTCTGGGGACTGATCATCCATCCCTCAGCACTAGCACGGCATCTGCTTACGGGCACATCTCATATCTTGCTGATGTAATTATGGGAGGCGGGTGGCGATGGCCTCTGTCCTCCTACCTTGTAGAAAGTAGGCAGGATGAGAAGCACATAGACACTGCCCATGCATGCTCACTGTGTGTCAGTGAAGTGACTTTCTAGGGAAAATATTTTGATGTCAGTCTTCCTCTGAAAGCATCAGTGCACACAAAACCACTGGTAGCAGGGCCTGGGGCCTGCCGCTTTGAAGTGCATCCAGTGAGTAAGTGACCACTCTTAATTACAAGATACTTCATTGCAAGCAAGATGGTTTTTTTAATGAGAAAAAGAAGATGTTTTCCTTCTGTGCAAAAATGTCCCAGCAGGACACCCATGGGTAGACACGTTATTATGAAATGTTTGGCTCCAGCTGGGATAAAAAAGCTGGGCCTTTGTGAGGCCTGGGCTTCTCAGCACCATGAGCTTGATGAGCAGGGCTTACGGAGTTTATAAATTTCCCTGACAGCTGATCACCATAAAAAGAATTATAAATTTTATGGGCTGGGCACTCTTATTCAGACACATTTAGAGATGCAGATATTTCTGAAATCATCAGAAATCAAAACATGCCGTAAAACATCTACTTACTGAAGTGCTATACATAACGGATAATAGATGGGTGTGTTACAAGTAAGTGAACTGAGATCATAAAGCAGCAAATGGAACTCTTGCATGACTGGGAAGTTACCGTCACTCAGTTCCGAAGGCCCAAGCAGGTGGTTGAGACCCACCGTGTCCGTGGGGAAGCCGCATGGTCCCTGCAACCACGTGCTGTGGCTCTCTAGCAAGCTTGGGGGTTGACAGTGCTGATCCTCACAGTGGCCGGCCTGCAGGTCACCTCCAGAGACCCAGGGCTGGCTGCCCTACGACTCACAGCACCTCTAAGAGCTGACTTTAGTGCCAGCCACGTGCACTTCTAATTACTGACCTTTGTTTTTCCAGAGGGGACTTTCTAGAGACACTGACAGCCTGATTTCTCTTTCTTCTCTCTCTCTCCCTCCTCCTCTTGCCTCTCCCTTCAGTCGGCAGTACCTCTTCCTCACCAGCACTGTTAGGAATCAGAGACCCTCGCTCTGAATACGATAGGACCCAGCCACCTATGCAGTATTACAGTAGCCAAGGGGATGCCACACATAGAGGCCTGTACCCTGGTAAGACGCCAGTCGGGTGTGTGATAGAGTATCTCGAAAAGCCGCGTGTCCCCAGGCACTTGGCCGGTGGCCTGGGAGGTAACCTCTGCCTGCAATGAGATGGTCCCCCAGCAGCAAACCATGGTCCAGTCTCTCCATCTCCTGCTTCAGGGCCTTTTCCACTTGTTTTAAGTAAAAACAAGTGAGGGTAGTGGTCTGGTGGCCGCACATAAAATGAGCACTGTATCCAACCGAGAAAGCATTTCCCACTCCCCTGCAGCGCAGGCCCTTTGTCCTGCCCCCCTCCCCACTCCCCTGTGTGTTCCAGAACCCTGAGCTCTGTGACACTTGGCAGGCCCACATCTCCTGGACTGACTCATAAATTCAAACCTGCGGATGGAGATTAATTCCATTTACATTTTTGTGGAGAAGAGTTTGAATGAATAACAAAATATATAACGGGATTCTCCTCAGAGTGATTATTTTTTAAGAATAACAAAAATGATGTTGCCCAGTATTAATATTTTTATGTCCTATTCAGAAAGCCCTGCATATAATTTACTTAAAGAAGGCCAACCTGAAGGGTTACCAAGGTTTCCTATTGTCTCCATTCTCAACTATGTTGCAAATTAGTACTCTACAGGTTTCAAATGAAGGAGTGTGAGCTACCAAAAAAGGGGGG